>NW_017279267.1:1339703-1419130 GCF_001594065.2 Cyphomyrmex costatus | reverse complement strand
CCCCCCCGGGGGGGGGAGGGAGGGAGGAAAGACCCCTTGCGCGAAACTACATTTCCTTCGATACGGACACTCGTGCGTGGTACGTACGCAAACGTACTCATTGAAACAACGCGCGCGCACGTGTTCGTTATCTCCGATGTATGTATACGCTATTCATGCGTGTGTAGAGTAATGTAGGCTACACAGAGTATACATAGGACAGTTGTCTGTATACATCGCGCTGCTACAAGTGTGCATGTGTCCGTTGCACATTCAGGTTTTTGGATGCAGTTTAACGCTCCGCTCGGTCTTCGACGGTAACTTTCGCGAGAAATTTACTCGGTGTTGCTCTTCGAAATTTGCGTCGAAGATTATCGAACTACGATAAACCTTAACCACTAGTGCTAACCATTCTACTCGTGGCTTATTTGCCTCGTACAGGGAACAAAGTTCTCTTGAAAGGCATCTTGCGTGTTCCTTATCAGTTAACTGTACTTATGTATCGATTTTAGCCGTTTTAATATAATTTTAATAATTTTATTTTAAATAATGTGAATGTTTTAAAGTAATGTGGATTTAAATATGGATTATTATTGTTATCTTTTTTATTATTATTATTATACGTGGCAGCCTCGGTGACAGTTATTAAGAAGCCTCGAACATAAAATTAATTTATTTACGAGAGATATGTGATAATATCAAAATGTTCTCTGCAATATAGTAGCAGAGGTACATTATTTGTTAATGACATGCGTACTTCTGTCAACAGATATATGCACGAGAGCTACAGATCTCATTACTTTTGTAAATTATCTCTTCATTTTAACTGATAATACGTATCATTTTATTCTTGAAAAGAATCGCTAAATTATATCGTCAGATTTATTAAGCCATGCGCGCGCACGTAGATATCGAGTTTGCTCGACAAACGATCAACGATACGTATCGTCAAAATTCAAATTTCTCCATTCGAGTCACTCGTCATCGCCCAACGAAGCTTGTAACATAGCAATTTGGCAAGAACAATTAACCTCGGGCTGAAAGCATTTAGCAATACCAGTCTAATTCAACCGTCGTCAGATCTCGCATACCGTCCCTTCATCCGACTCGTATCTGACAATCGATTCCTGTTAATCCATTCCGTGCAGCGCGCACAATCACCGATCTCGTTGCACCGGAATGTTTTATACGGACCTTTGTTCGTAAATTCACGAGTAAGCGTCGGTGGGAAAATCGATCTTCTTTCTTCCTGTACCGGCGGATACGAGTCCCCGTTGAAATTCGACGCGATAGCAAACTCGTATACAACGCTGTTGAATCAACATCGATATTTTTACGATGGCTCCTTCTATTTTCTTACGCGATATCTTTGACACATACACTGTTAAAAATATATACATTAAATTTCATGTAAAGTAACGGAAATTTCAAACAGGTACATTAAAATCGTTCAATGTTGTCAATGAGCATAAAATTACAACTTAGATTTGACGATTTTAATGTATCTGCTTGAAATTTGCTTCCATTACATTTACAATGAAATTTCATGTCTTTTTTAATAGTATATGGTTGGGAAAATTACTGTTAAAAGGTAACTCATTATCGTTACGTTTTGGAAAAAATAAGAGTTAACGTTACATGTTATTATTACTCAACAAATACTGAGTGGTTACAATTTCTGTTATTTTTTTTTTACTGAACATTGATCTTTTTTTTAGATGGCATACAATTATCCATGTCGTTAATCAGTTGAATACGAAATTTACGATGATTATGGTTAGTTGCAACATATATATAGTCAACTTCATATTACTTTTTTATCATACATATTTAATGTTTTTCACGTAATTTTATTAAAGAATCAGCCTTTATTGGTAACAATTATTATCGAGGAAAATCAAGTTTGTGCATTCACCTAATCAATGATAACTTTTATTGATAACGAAATGTCTATGGAAACGCGCGCGCGCGACAAATGGACTTAGTTAATTAGCCTTCAAGCGTTATTAGCAATTACTGTTGTTACGTATACATTCAACGGAGTTTTAACGTAACATTGAATGATTATTTGGAAATCGACCATAGTCGTTGCTCACGGCAACCTGAGCCGGAAGAGCGTGTCGTGTGCGAATTGTCGATATTCGAGAGAGCGGCAATCGCAGCCGCTCGTCATCGCTCGGCATGGAGAGCGAACGGCTCGTAACTTGGAGCAAGAACAATTAGCCGGCGGGCCTGCCGGAATTGCCATGGGCGGTGCAGCCGGCTGGTTGCTCTCGCACTCGTCATGAGTGCTCTCCGCGTATCCCTTCCATACCATCCCTCTGGGTTTGTCGCGTCTCTCTATCGTCGCTACCGATTCTTGTTGCACCAAAGCAATCCCAGCATGAGTTACAGCCCTCCGTCAAGTTTCCACGGTGGCGTCGGTGGCTGCTACAGTCTACCAGTAATATTGTTCAAAACATCCGGAGCCAACTCTGGGTACGTCGCGACGCCGTGCATGTTTCCGAATGGGAGCGCTTCATGCTTCAACTTCATTCTTCTCGCACTGTCCGCGATTGGCGTCATGCAGAGAGCGAAAGTGCTTTCGTGCATGCTGGATAAATAATGTCGTGACAGAAGTTCCGAGAATGCGACTTGAATGTGCGAAATGCGCTGTGATTAATTGGATTGTCACTAGATGTGTTGACGCGAAGATGATGTACTTAACTCTTCACGTATTCCATTCGGAAAGTAGAGAGAAAACGTGATTTCTTGAAATATAATTTTGCACAGTTTACGAAATGCAAATTTAATAAATAACCTTATTATCTCTATATTTGTAAGAATTCTTAGCATCAAAAGTATTGAAGAAGCATACTTTTAAGTTTATAATGCCCAATCATATTTAATTGGAGTTATTTCTATCGGTCGTTATTCTTACTCATCAATTTAATTAAAACAGTGATATAACTTAACTTTAGAAAATGTATTACAGGACCGCGTACTAATCATATAGCATAGTTGAAATGAGTTATATAGTTTTCGCTCATAAAGTAGTTTAGGTATAATGTGATGAATAAAAGATATAAACACATAGTTCAGTAATGTACAATTTCTGATATATTAAACAGTGAACATAAGTTGTACACATCTTTGATACATCATAGTTCAAAAACTTTATTTTATCGAATTTTACCCAATTTTCTACATAATTATTGTGGAGTTCTTTCACTCAAATTTAATTTATGATTTACTCGGTACTTTTCTTAAGTGCACATACATTAATAATTATTCATTTTAAAACTAACTACAAATGAATTGATTTATACTCATTTTAATAGACATGGAAATGTGTAAAAATAACAAATGTTATTTAACTCAAGGGATTGGATTGTTGTTTTAATATAATATCTAACAGCGTATGTCAATGATGAATATAAATGAACTGGGAATTGGATATAATTATTATACAACTCGAGTCATTATTTATCCGTATTACGATGTACATATCTATGCACAATAGTAACTAAGCAATATAATTACAACTATATGTTAACCAGTTGCGTATATATTTGAATTCGTGCGCACATATAGAGAACCAAAGAGAAAACGAACGGGAGCGAGGAAGAGAGAGAAAGAGCGAAAACTAGGCAAACCTGTCTATTTAATGAAAATTAACTAACAGTCGTGTATCGCGCGAAACGTGGCGGAGTGATGAACTTTGGAATAGCTGGGTGAGATAAGGGCGAGCGATATAGTAGAGAGTAGAGAACTCAGTGGATTATATTTCAATTTCGACTTTGGTAGAAACACGTGGATGATAAAGCAAAACGTGCAGCGCGCACCTTGCCAGGCGATAAAGCCGCGATATCTATCCGCTATAAAATGCAAAATCCATCTTAGACGAGGGCGTGATCTGGGATATGAGGGATGCGATACGTTGCGCGCTGTTGGCGCAGGACTTCGAGCGACTAGGAGTGATCCGCTTTTATCTGAGCACTTTTCGATACCGACCAAATGTTTCTTAGATATTGCGTGTGTTGTGAATTATGGTCGTAAAAACGACTTATCTCTCAAAATGCACGTACAAAATACTTGTAATATCGTTATACGGGGCTAGAGATTACAACTGCAAAGATAATCTCGTGATATGCGGTACGGTGGGTAAACAGGTACTATTTAATTAGAAAGTAATTTATATATTAGTTCCCATTTATTTGTTAGCACTGATTTATTTCCCTCATTATCGAATGTAATCTATATCATTCCCTTATTCTGTTGCAATATTACATCTGCCGGCTATAATTTAATTCTATTTTATATTACAATGATATAAATACACCGAAAGTAAGTGTGTTTTGAACACTTTTAATGTCATTCTCTTAATTACCCGCGCTCGTATTAATTACTTAAACTCAACCGCGGAAATGAAATTTCACGAATGCACGTGTAATTACTCAACTACTGCGTTAAATTAACGCGAGGTTATACGGTGCGAAACTATGTACGAGATATAATGTGCTTTCGAACTTACAGGAGTTAAAGAGAAATTCGTTGTTCGCAGTGCTTAATCAATTTCGGAGGAAAATGTGTCTGTCTACTGACTGTCCATTAACGAATTGTCGCGAATCGATTCGATATTTTCAGTTAATTAAAAGTGCATTTGGAATTTGCAGTTTAATGGAGCGAAATTTAATGCGCGAGTTACGGCCCGAGCTTTGAACGAGGGATTCTCGATAAAAAATAGAGATAAAAGAACTGCAATCGTTTCATTACAATCAACGATACTGTTTAAACCTTGTTGCGGAAAATATTTTTCGAGTTTCACAGGAGGAGTCGTAGAAACATTCGCTCATTTATTCCAGCATTGCGTTAATCAATAGAAAACAAGAACCGCACTTGCAATAAGAGAAATGTCATCAAAAACATGAAATACAATATGTAGGTATATGTATGTAATAAAATTCTAGTGTTAATTGTTTGCTAACACATCATTAATAATTTTCTACCATGCAAACAATAAGCATACGCATATTGATTTTTAAAGAATTTAAAAAGTAAAATAAAATTAAAATAAAGCTATTTTGTATATGTATGTTTAATTAACACATATCATAAGAATTAAATGTATACCTGAAGTAAGAATTTAATCTAAATATTAGCAATAATTAATTTTTGTAATTGTTAATTGTATCTTTTGATCATTATTAACTTTAATCTTTTTTAAAAGTTAGATCAGTTCGCAATAATCTAATGTGTGCATATGGAAATTAATTTGTCACAAGAAATAGAATATTTGGCAAATTTATCTTATATAACCTTTTATTGTAGTTTTTATTAAGACATTTAGTGTTGGCTCATAAAAGGTCTTTATTGAGACGAATTGAATTCTTAATTCTATTGAGGCATTATTTACCTTTTACTCTTTAATTATCATCTTATAATGTTCATTATTTCATATTAATAACGAATTTTCGCTGTGCGTTGCTCGGTGTTTTCGTGCGCTCGCGGCGTAAATACGTCGTACATGTTGTACGACATTGTGTACAATGTCATCGCGCTATCATTTGTACAGTGATCAGAAGACACTCTGCATATTTTCAAAATTTATTTTTTCTCGATACATTTCTGCACAAGAAGATTCTATTGTTATGAACAGTCATTAATCCGTACGGAATTCATACTTTCACGATTTATTTTAAAATACTAATGCGTAACTCGTGGCCTGATTTATAGCCGAAAATATAAAATTATATTTTTTCTATTTTATGTAAACTTTCATCAAAATTTTATCAAACAACACAAGTAACATTATGCGTATAAAAATTTAAGTAATAGTTTTATACGCATATATTGTATACAATACATACATATTTGTGTATGTACACACATACACACACACACACACACACACACACACACACACATATATTTGAAATATGATTTAAAAATTTTATTACCTAAAAAATCTTTAAAAACGGAAAGAATTTATATTTGAAAATGTATTATCGGTAAATTGTATTTCCTAGATAAATGACATATATTTAAAATATTAAATATTTTTATAAATTTTTTTTATTTTTTATTTCCTTATTGATAAGATAAAGTTCCAATTTAATTATTTTGTTAGTTACTTTTATATAAAATGTACAATCGTGTAAAAATTATTATAATATTAAAATAAATAATTAAAAGCAATATACTGATACAAAAATTTTGTAGGATAATTTTTTTATTGATATTATGATAAAATTGTTTATATCTGTTTACTTTTTACACATGTTACAATATATATTTATGATATATTATATATATATATACATTATAGATTTAAATATGTGGCTCTCAAGATTTTATCTAAATTTGAAAATGATCCTCAGTTTAAGAAAGTTCTAAATAAAATATAGATTAGCACACAATGCTCTCATTATTTGCTTTTTGTGATATTTATGAGTTATAATATAACGCTTAAATTCGAATATACATATTTTGCATTACGGTTTAAGTTTCGCTTCACAGATCTAAATTTAATATACCTATCTATTTTCGCGTATGTGCGCAGATCGAGAGAATACGAAATAATACGTGAATTGCCGGATTGAATGATCGTAAAGTGATACTTCATTATTAGTTAATAGTTAATTTGAGATACCCCAGGGATACAATATTTGATATACATTTATTTCGGTTAGTGCACGTTACATATATCGTATAGCAGCAACGAATTGTTAAAGTATGATGTACGCCACAAAAAGACAAATAAGAACTTTATTTTTAGTAAATATACAGCCATAATATAGGTACAGTTTTTTATGTTAAAGTAGCAAAATTGAGAGAGACAGCTGAATAACATTAGTTATTTGTTAAACCACTTCAGATCTTCTTAGTTGTAGATATTGAATTCACACAACAAGCTAGTAGCTTTTACTGTATCATCCAATCTATTTTTTTTCCGATCCCTTTGCGGCATAATGACATACTCATATGTTATCTTTCTGTATTCTGTTTATTTTCCACTTTCTTTTTGTACTGAAGTTTCTTGCAAGGTGTGTGATTGTATCACATCTTAATCTTCTCAAAAATCTCCCAATTAAATTTCGTTGAAATTGGACTAAATAATGTAAGTCGCAAAAGATTAAGCGTTTCAAGCTTCGACGAGACACGATTATCTGTTGTCAGTTTAAGCAAATTTTTTTCGTACGATTGATCGCGCCTTAATTAACATTTAATATTTTGACTCGACTTCCTTAATTCCGTTGCACTAGATGATGTTACGTAACGAAATATGGCGATTGATTTGATGAGCGAATCGTAGCTTCGTATTTTTTTTTCTCGAATAAATTATAGTTGAATAAAGTATGCATGCGTGATAATTTTGGGAATGCCATGCAAGATATCACGCGACTGTAATTAATTATGCGATCGTGTTTTTAAAGTGTTGTGAATACAGCGATGGAGTTTCAGAGGAAATGGAGGTAAATTATGTGTATATATACATATATGATATATATATAATTTTTATATAAATATTTTATATAAATTATATATATATATTTAAATTTTATTTATATAATTTAACTTGGTATTACTATATATATATATATACACACACCAACCAGAGGATAAATTATTTATTTATTTTTTTATACATTTATTATTTTGTTTCTCTTTTCTGCGAAATTAATTATTTATAATTATTTTGTGCGTACAATTATATTATTCTGTGTGAAATATTTATTATTTTAATGACTATAATTTTATGTTACGTATTTTTATTTTTTTAACATATTCGCCACTTTGCTATTACGCATTGTTATTATACATATAGGACGTGTATAATATATGTATGTACATCAAATTAAAAGGTAAAAATGTTGCAGAATATAATAGATTTATAGATTTATAGCCCTAAGATGGATTAACAGATGGGCTAAGACGTCAATACTGACGTTTAATCTTGAAGAATGTGTTTATATCGGTATATGTCTATTAATTTATATCAGTATAAATCTATTAATGTGTGTATAATTTATATATATTTTCTCATAATCAAAGTTAATAAATTATGTCAATTATATTACTATAAAATATTTAATATTTTAATATTTTAATAGTTTAAATGCACACGCTATAATAATCTATAATTTACTTCTATTTTAAATTTTCTAATAAATACCTACAAATATGTGAGATATTGGAGGAAAAATTTCGCAGAAATAAGAATAATTAATTAATTTCATTATATTCGTTGTTCTTAAATACATCATCTTTTAAGACCATAATGTGAATACACAATAAATAAAAAATAAACCATATTCAATTTGATACAATTTTGTACGCGTTCGCATATTTAACTCTTCCCGGAATGATTGAGACTATGTTACAACAAGTAAGTGAAGGTTCCTGAATTTACATCTGAGAAATTCGAAAAATATATTTATTTTTACATTAGAGAAATGTTTTTGTTTGTTGAAAAATAATAATTTTTTTTTATGGAAGGTTTTTTATTCATAACTTAAACTATGTATAAATAGATATTAAATTTTTTTTCATTAACTATAAATTTGCTATTCTAAATTTGTAGCAATATATTAAAAATAAATTTGACTCGAAGAGATAAATACATTTAGAAATACTTTTTATAAATAAATAGGTTTTGAAAAAAAGATTATATTTCTTATAAGGATTATACTACTTATTTTATTATATCTGTCGTATAAATTATTATTCGCGAACGTTATTTTAATTTCTTACTTAATTATTCTTCTCAATCTATAAATAATTATCTTACAAAGATTTATATTTTATCTTACGTTTTATCTGATAGGATAATAGTCAAAAATTATATGACTATTATGGCTAATCGATATACCTAATATATATACATAAACCTAAAAAAAATGTAGAAAAGTGCATATTAATTACGGTTCAATAAGAATCGAGTCGAGATTTTAATTCGACCTCACGAGAAGACGAGTACCGTTTCGTTCTACATTAAACGATGGTCCAATAAGAAAACGAGAGATGCTGCAACGCGGGCGAGATTACTTCTTTCCGCTAGGTAACTCCCGGATCCTCTCTCAACTCGCGATATTCGAAAAGTTGGTAGTTCACTCTATAGTGGTGAGGGAAAATTGCTTACGCTTTTTACGGTCTCGCAAATATACTTGCGGCTCGTGTTTATTCGCGCTGTTAACCGGTTGTGCGATCTGTGGTAAACGATTTTTACCGAACTTACGCATCTACAAATCGTGAGTTCCACAAGATCATGAACTTTAATCTTTATCGTGGGAAAGGTAATTTTTCTGAAAAAAAAAAGGGATTAAAACTGTGAAAAAGCGGAAAAAAATTAAATAGTACAAAGATTGTACTTTTATGACAACATATCATTACTTTCTAAATATCCTAAGGATAAAGAATAAATAGCTTTTAACATTTACTTTTTAAGAGTCAATATTACGCTATACATAACATAAAAAATGGTACAGTATTTGAGTTCGTGTTGTGAAGTGAGAGATAAATTGAAAAGTATGAGTCTCGCGTAACGCGAGAAGTAGGCTGTCCGCCTTCGAAGAACAGCAATTTTCTTTTCACGGATAAGCACTCACGTCTATTTGCTCGACAGTTATTGATGTCAGTGTCACGAACAAGCTTCTTCTCTCGATTCTCAAGTTCTATGAGAAAGTTCCATGTGTTGGTATTACGTATTTTATTTCGTCATTGCAACAAAAAAAAAACAAATTTTAATCTTATTTACAAGAGAATGAGGAATGATTTTATTTATTTTAGTTTAACTAATCCAATTTTAATTAAACTAATCAAATTTACATAAATCTTTAACTAAATTTAACCTGTGTATCTATTTAATCTATCAGAATAATTATAAATATGCAAATGATACCATATTCTGTTGTAGATTATATATCATTATGAACAGTACAGCTATTGTGCGATTATTATTTTACAATATAAAGGTTTAAGTCATTAAAAAAAATCTTTTAGGTCAAAGTTATACGATTAAATGAATAGAAAATAATGTGTCCTTGAATAAAATTTTTTTTAAATAATTCTTAATTTAATAGATATATGATCTATTTTTAAAAATTTATCATTCATTTTATCAGCGCGATTTTCGCAGATTTTCAAACGATGATTTTCAATTCTCATTATGTTCACTAAATGATGCATTTATGAATTTAATATAATACTTTCTCGCATTTTTCGTTTCATGGATCCTCATAAATCACATTGTCTAGAGAAAATTATTATAACATCCGCGACGGAAATTTGAATGGTCCCCATTTTCGCAGAAGACGCTTACAACGTATTAGAGTTGCGTTAATTGAACGGAAGTCCATCTTTGAAAGTTCACTTGTAACTTTAACATTCTAAATTACTTCTATCGAATTTTATACGGGTCTGTAAGCAACTACTAAACTTTTCCGTCAGTATAGCGCATACTCAACGCCATGCTTCCCTTGTGTATTTCTCTTTTTTTCCGAGTTTCGTGATAAACGCTGCCAGAAACTTCAAGGATTTTGTCCGCCAGAAATAGGGTAGGGATTTGCCCTGAGTGGATCATAATTTTCCGTCCTACCGGTCCTCGACTCACTACCTCCGAGCAGATTCCACCTTCCCGTCCGATTTTCTACTTCTTGCCACTCCGATGTCGGCCGTAGATCGACATAACAAGCTTTGTGGACTTAAAGGTCTTAAGAAATGCCGCATGACAACTGCGAGAAGCTCAATGCAATGGAATTCATCGGAAATCGATATTTATGGATAGTTCACCACAATCTGCTGTGGAGATTCAACCTTTCCGCAATCGCGAACCTAAATACACACTTCGAATGGCTTTTCTTAATTTTTTTTCTTCCGCTTAACAATTCCTCTTGTTCCAATTTCAGCGTGCAATTGATAGACTTTTGCGCTGCATTAATAAAATTTTTGTACGCGCAAAATTTGCGGTGAAAATGGAATATAAATTTAAACGCGCGCGTGCGAACGGTTTTCACAAAGGGCACAAAACGGAAACGGTATCATACAATTCTTTTTCTTTTTTTTATTGGAATAACTGTTACGCGGAACTCACTGCAAAACATCGCGGTGAAAATTCCATTGGGCGTTATTCCAACTCGAACTGTCGATCACGTCTCTATGAAACACTGTATCACAAAGCACGAATATTAACATTACGATAGAAGAAAAATCATTGAAAAACAAAATGTAATAGAATTGTTGAATCATCATTTTTTAAATAGAATCGTAACATGGTTCTTACATACGTATGATCTGCATATTATACGATCTACAATAATACGTTTTTATGTACAATCTTATAATTATATCGTAATTATATAACAATCAAATTAAAAACTATTGAAAATAAAAGACTACATGCATCGTTATCGGATCAGTTTTATTTTTACTTTGCTATACTTTTTCAGAATTTTTCTAACGAAAAATTGATTCCAGATCGCGAAGCAAATTTCTCGAAGATCACGCAAATCAAAGATTTCCGATTTTTATCGATATTATGGTTTTATGGTAACGTTATGGATATTACCTTGGACATCGTGGAACCATAAAACTGTAGTAAAGTCTTTGTCAATGTAGAACATGGAGTATTTCCTGGTTATATCGATTGAAACAAACTTTTTCTTGGTAATACCATACTTTTACGCTCATCTATTAACGCTTTGAAAAATCCTAGTTGAACCTGGAATTTTTAAGCCAATAAAATGACATTTGTACAAATGTTAAATAGTTAAGATCCAAATTTCTTGTTATACAATTTCTACTAATGAATTTATAATGTTAGAGTTGATAAAAAAAAAAGTTTATTAAAAAACTTTTCTTTTTTGCTTGCTTGTATTCATTCTCATATATACAATCACGGATTTTATTACATAATATTATAATTAAGTGATTTATAAAAATTGTTTCTTTAACGGTGAAATAAATCGCACTCAATTTTAAAATATGAAGGGTGCTAACGCAAAAGATTAACTGCATGGAAAGAAAGATGCATTTTCAAAGCAGTGACGTACAATTATGCAGATTCCAGCTCGGAAGTAGTCTCGCACTGGAGGATGAATAGCTGAAAGCATAGGAGAAAATAAAAAAAAGAAGTAGATCAATCTTAGCACGTTCTGTGAACGCATTGCGAGTATTTTCTCTTAGCGTTCCAGTTTCTCCCTTCAAACGCATTCTCAACAAAACTCATTGTCTAGAATCCTCGCTACTTAAATGTTCATTCAGATACCACCGCGGCGCCGACGGCGTCATAATTGCGCAAAAACTAGTCCGTTTTAATCGCGTGAAATTAAATGCGCGACTGAGAAAAACGCTTCAAATTATCTGCTTTTCACGGCTACTGATACAAAGAATTATGCACGCCGCGAATTCCATTAATATTTATAATCTTCTACCTCATATCTTCTATATCATAAAAATTCATTACTTTATTACAATGCATTTCTGCTTCGTTATTAGTATTATTAACATCGTAAATGTCGTTACTGCTCATCATTCATATGGTATCTCTTTTTGTTCTGAAAAATTATAAAATTTATAAGGATCTCGCAAAAATGTTAATCGACAAAGATTTGCACATAGAGAGAAAGAGAAAGAGAAAGAGAGAAGAGTTTAAAAAAATTATTCTATGCATATTTGTGTGTCATGTAAATAAAGATTTAACAAAAGAAGCAAATATTAATTTGGTTCTTTGAAAAATTGTTTATTTGACATTTTATATTACACTATTCGCGAATTGGGAAAAAGTATATCACGCTTCAGAAAAGCACGTTATTGGGGATGAACTGTATTTCGTTTGGCGTTCTCTATCATAGATTATTTCGACACTTGAGAGAATCATTGGATAAGTAGACTCTTCACAAGACTCTTCGAAGAGCTGCCTTTAAGTCTTGCAGTAGCACTCAAAGTGAAGAGATTCGTCGAGTCCTTCCACGTGGAAGAGCGCCATCCTTTTTCTTCATCAACCCCGCGCGGTCCTTTCTGTCCATTTACCACCCAGCCATCTTCACTTGTGAAAATACGAAAGCAACCATAATGTAGATGGCCATTCGGGTATCGGATCGTGTACAAAAGAGTGATGAAAGGCGTCTGGTACTCGAAGGGACAAGAAAGGGAAGATGCGCTGGAAGGAATTGCTGCGGACAGTTTGGCACGAGACCACCATATGACCTCGTTGTGTATTTCTGTGTGAAAGCTCTAAAAGCTCCGTTGATGGTAGTTGGTCCTCGAACGATTTTTCTGAGGCACAGGAAGGAAAATTATTGAAAGAAATCACAAAATGCGACGACAAATAGTTCAGTTGATACCAATGAATCACAGCATGAATGTATTAAGATTAAGGTATAATATAAAAATAAAGATTTGTGTATCTCTCGATCTGATTATTTCGATTAATTGACAATAAAAATAAGAAAACGAGAAATTATTGGAGAATGAAAATATACAAGTATTTTACAAAGAGAAATAACACAAACAGGAAGCTTTAAGTTTTTGTTAGAGAAAATAATTTTTACACGATGACGTGCTTAATAGATTTTTTACTATGCTCTAATTAATTTTCTAATCAATATTTTCCATTACGTCTCTTTCTATCTCGAGCAAAAGAGTTCGTGATTGAATCGCAAACAGGGCGCTCAGGGGTGATACTGTGATGAAATGATCCGATTATGGGGCGGATAAATTAGGAAATGGAAGGCGGTTGCCGCAATATAGATCACTCATCACTGAGCAAAGAAGTAAATTTGTTGTGGCGAAATGAACGGAAAGCGCCACGAAGTTAGTCGCACCCGTCGCTAAGTCAAATCGTTTTCCGATATTGCCGAAGCCCCAGACTGATAATTAGGAGTTTCCTTTAATTGAGGCGATTCAATCGGCCCCTTACTCCATCCCTCTGCCACCCGATCATCAGGGATTTTTAATCTCCCCTAAGATCTATGGTTTGGCGAAGGTGGTGCTAACTATATTTGCATGTATAATTTCTTTTGTATGAGAAATCCCTTAGAATCCAACAATTTATTATTCGATGCATTAATTCACTACTCGAGGTCGTGATGATGCACTACGTGTCGTGATGTAACACAAGAAAGTAGGTCAGAGTCAATTTGAATGAGATTAATTAGCTATCAGATAATATATACATGTTGTCAATCAATCTTCGATGAAAATAACATGATCGTGCGAATATCGAACGATATAATTATTTCGCACTGAGTCTCTCGAGAAAGTTGTAATTATAATTTTTAAAAGCGCATATTTTATCCCACCTAATTTACATGCTGACGTCGTAATCGCGTTGTCGAGAATTCTAATCAGCGATGCGGAAAGAGAAATTCCTTCGGGCGAGATGTTTTATTTTGCTCGTAGGATAAAAGCCACGCGGTCGTAATGGTGCAGTCGCATAAAATAGCCGCGATTTAAGAGTGGCGTAAATCAAAATAACACATCCCCGAAACATTCCTCATCGCCCTGTGCGCGTCTCGCTGATACGTATGCGTCGCGCATAACGGCGGCGGATACAAACGCACCGTAACGCGGAATGAAACCAGGAATTCTTGGGTATTTTAAATCCTCCATCTGTTACGCGACTAAACGCGATATACGTGAATGAGAGTAATTCTCTTTTGATTATTCATTGTTCTATGTTACTATAGCTGTTCTACGTATTACACTCGGATAAACCGAATATCCTCTAATTTTATTTTGCAATTTCGAACACGAGGAATTCAATTCGCATGCAAAGCTGGGAAATTGCGAAATCAAGGAAAGAAGTTTTCTTTAACGTGAATGCAATCCGAGACAATCCGACGGTAAATACATACGCTGTATACTATGTTTCCTTAACCCGGATGTGCAATAACGCCAATAACGTCTGAGACATTATGCAGTTTATTTCAACCGCAAGAACGGCGTACGATTTCATGGACGCAGTTACAGATGCAAGATGTACTACAAAACTTAAATTGTGTCGCGACCATATCTGATTAGAATGACTGACTATTGTTTCTACATATATATAATACTTTTTCCCGCGCGAAAGATAACGACGCAAAACTTGCAAATACACTTGATGATTAATTAAACAAAATTTAATTTCTGTATTAGGAACAATTTAAATTTAATCTTTCGCTATTATTTTTCTTAAAATATATATTAAATTAAGTACCATTCATTGTCTATTTAAGTAATTCATATAAATATGTTATTATTTACTAATTGTACACTGTTAAATATACAGTTAAATTATACTTGATTTAAGTTATTTTTAATCATTTTTATAAATATAATTACTGCTCCTACTCAATATGATAATTTAACTAAAACAACATGAGACAATTTAATTTTAAAAATATATTAAATTTAACTCATTTAGTTTATTATTTTTTATTTTTATTATTTACTAAATTTATTATTACTTAATCAGTTTATTATTTATTAAGCTTGTTATTATGTACGTTAATTTGGATTCTTTATTTTGAAACTAAGTAATTCAACCACAGACATAGATTGATTTACATTTTAACGTAAAAATTAAGAATAATAAAATTTTATTTAACTCAAGGGATTGGGTTACCATTGCTCATTTGATATCTAACAGTGTAGTTATACAATGATAAACTCGTTTTATACATGAATATGCGGACGAAGATTAAACCGCTGAAATTAATTAAGAATGAATTCATAAAGAAAATGCATAATTGCGAAAAGAGTTCCATGATAGCTTAAATGCGAAAGGAACCACACACACGTATACAGTATACGTGTACTGTGCTATGCACTTCCTGCGGTGGCATTCAATTACCGAAACTTTTCCAAATACGTTTTTTTCCAATATTCGAACCACATTCTTACTATCGAATCGCTTGGGATTCGAGCAACGTTTTCTGCGAAGCTGGTGCGAATCAACATTGCGGAAACAGTACCCATTTTCGCGGAATCCATTTTACTTACAATCAGACAGCATTTCGCTTGTTGCTTCGACAGTCCGATGTAAGAAAATGAGTTTTTTTTCGAACGAAATAAATTCAGGATTTGAAGTAATGAGTACAGAAAATGACGGTGATTATTTTCTAATTTATTACATAATTTAGCGTTTTATTCTGCGATCTTTCCGCCGAACGGATAAATGCACAAAGAATAGACAAAAAACGAGGTTATTTAGAATTATGTAATTAACATTAACATTAGCAGAGATTGAAAATAATAAATATTTATTATCAAATATTCTTTAAATTATATCTATAATTGAAAATTATAGTTAGATTTTTTAAGTTATTGGTAGGAAAAAGATGAATTTATTCGGTGAAATGTCATATTTTATATATCAATACATTCGTTATGTGTAATGAATGAAGTACTATCGAATGGAAAAAGTCCGATATTCCAATGCCAGAAATATTCCTGTCAGTATCAACCAAATTGCAATATTCATCCGAGTAAAAGATATTTTAATCCATCACATGTTATTTTTACAAAGGTCATTCACCGTTGGTTTGATTATACTTCGCTTAGCTTTGCCAAATAGATAACATACGAACCGAGAACGTTCGATTTGATTAAACGTTATTTATCGCATTATATTAATGCAATCACACCACGGTGAGATTATCGATATTTCATCATCGTATTCGCAATATAAAGAAAGAAGGACGGATTGATTAAAAAGTTTTTTCCGAGCGGAACAAACTACTGCTCAAATGAACATTGCTGTAATTGCTATAATACATCTTGATTCCTACTTTATTGCAGTATACTTTATGCAATACATCAAACAATGAAGTGTACTTTTTATTAACGTATTGCAGTATAATCAATTAATTTTGCAATGAATAAAAGTGTGATTCCGGAATGAAGTAACATTTCTGTCGTCTGAAATAAAATTTCTATTACTCGCGGAAATCCATAAATAAAATATTGTTGTAAATAATTAATGTCTTTCCATCACGATACTACTAACGCTATATGGCAATGTATTCAAAGTTTTTTCGAATTAGCTGCACACAATGTCCTACATTTGTTTACAAGCAGATTATCTTAGAAACGTTGCCGCGCATGTCGATTTAAGATCAAGTCGGATTCGCTCTGTAATGCAGGTTTTACCACTACTACCGGCAATATTGGATCGATATACAGCGGAATAGGCAGCGTGGCGCCTTGCGAAATAGATGGTTTCTCATGCCATTTCCTTCGATCGCTGCGAATCGTCGACTAGCTCTCAAGAGTCTCGCCGCGCCGCGGAGAACGGTACCCTCCAAAACGTCTTGGCAGACTTTTCGAAATGGAATTTTGCCACGAGGCCCCCTATATCGCATCCGCTCCCTATGTAGCGCGTCTGACGACGAAAAATACTCCGGGCTGGGCTTTGTATGTTTTGCTCGAACTTTGAAACCCTCGAGGAGCGAAACGAGATCTTGCTGCCGTACGTCCATACATGCACGTATCCAACCATACGCTAATCTCAGCAGGGAAACGACTCGGATCGTGAAAGCCGACCGCCTACGCTACGAGCTTTATAAACTTCTCGAATATCGAGTAGTGCCACTTTTTTTCTAACTCTTCCTCGCAACTTCTGCTTTTCACCGGAAGTACTGAAAATATAGACGGTCATGTTTAATTTACAATGTCAAATTATACTCTATTTGAATTATTTTTAATCATTCGTATAAGTTACATATACAGAGATGAAGTATATATAAGCTTTATTACTTTATTTTATCGTAGAATTTTGACAAAAATCGCTCGTAGTCACATTGTTAAATTTATCATGTCTTACATCAAATTTGAGTTACTTTTCCATAGATTTATACGTGTCTTCCTCATACAATTTTGACAACATCCTTTTTGGCCACACTGTCAAATTATTATATTAATGTTATATTCATATCCAATTTATGTTATTTTTAATCATTTCTATAAATTACCATTGCTCCCATTCAATATATCATTGGATTAAAACAATGAAATTAACAATTTAACTCAACAAAATGTATTTAATTAAAATTTATTTCATTATTTTCTAAATGCACACGTTAAAATAGACAATATATTTACTTTGAAATTAATCATAGAAATTAATTAATTTACATTTTGATACACATAAAAGTTAAAGATAACGAAATGTTCTTTTTTTAATTCAAAGGATTAAATTATCATTGCTCTTTTATGTGTGGTATCTGACAATGTGTTAACGTTATATATTAGCGTTATAGAATTTCTCTAATCTTACACATTCCAATCTTATACTTGGATTTGATACACTTGCATTCGAAATCAATACCTGGGACCTTTGTGTGTACGATGTACCTTTGCGGATCGGTTCAAAGCCAAAATGGCTATTATGCACATAACATCTGACCAAACAGACAGTGAGCAATTTCAGCTGGTCAATATGGAAACATCATCCTCGGCATACGGAAATCTTCCTCGAACGGAGATATTCGATCAACTTGGAGGATCAGCGTATAATGCTCGCTAATCCTTCGAGATGAGATGAAATGGGAGACGAAGTCCAGCGGAACTGGAAACGTAACCGGAAGTTCTCTATCTTGTTCGCGCATGGACAGTTCGATAATCTACACGAAGTATATAATTCGCGCGTATCGGCATGTAGTTCACGAAAGACCGGTATTAAAGGTGTACGGATATTGAATAATATTGAACGATTTAATCATATACTAAATGCAAAAAAGTAACTTATATTTTAAGAATCATTTTCTAGCACATATAAATACATATGTGCAAATACAATATCATACTTCTCTTCATTATGATAGAAAACGAGCAAGATGGCTATTGATGCATTTTACTCATCCTCTTTCGCGAACGGATGCACACGGCGCAACATCGAGTATGAAACCGGAAAGTTTTCATCAGATATGATCCAATAATTCATAGCGCAGCTGCGACAATGCGCCTGTGCCCATCTTTATTAATAACGAGAATACCTACTTTTTCAACTCCGCGCGAAGATGTGAACCTCTTGGTAACGCAAACACACATACACATACGCATGAACATTTGCAGTCAGCCAACGGCGCAGACTTGCAATTAGCGGCTTAATAACTTCGCCGCTTTGTAGGAATTAATTGGAAACCAATGAATGCGAATGAGGTTGCGAGAACGTAGAAGTTTCACGGCGGAGGGAATCTCCCTATTGTCTAGCTGGCAGTCCCGAGCTAAGCCAATTATCGGGCGTCCGGAAGCGCCGAGATTTGGCGAGACTAATTTATGCCGGTGGTCTCGTGATTCCACTCTTAAGATCGCCGGCGCATACTGATTACTTTAAATACAATCGCACTAAAAAATCGATTTAAAGACTATCGATTGAGATGATGAAAACATATCGCTACATTAAGCTTTATTTGAGTGCTACAATTATATCCCTTGTAAACTAAAGTATACTTTACATTACTTTAGATACGTGGAAGTAAAAGAAATATAGACCTATTATTTAATCGTCTGAATTACACTTCTGTTACTAATTGCGCTAGCAATGTAATATATTATACGTTTCTTCAATTTTTTTAAAAGAGTATTTATATTCTTAATAAGGGGAAGCGATAAGGAAAAGAAATAGAAAATATATATTGGAGCGCAAGCATCGTAATGCATCCCAAATTGATTCTGTTTCCGGCAGGAGATCGGCACTTATGTTTCGACGACCAAGAGACGAGAGAGATCTGATGAAGTCACCGGATACATCAGTGGAAATGGAAAATTCTGGAAGCGTGGAAATCGTATTCTCGTCCCTTCTCGGCGAAAGTTCTTACATGCGAGATCGTTTAAGTTGGCTCTTCGTGGTTCATCCGTGGCTGCTCTCGTTTCACCTTTTTATCCTTTCACAAAAGAGTACATTTAACCCTTAATCCTTCCTCTTATCAGGAATACTGAGAATAATGCAGCAATCTTAAACGATCCTAGAACTTTGATGTCGGCTATGCCACAAAAAGAATTTAAAAAACTTTCCGGACGACAGATTTTTCGAGTAAGAAACTTCGCGAATCTTGTTAGCCTTGTGGGCTTAAAGCTTTCTTCAAACTTTTTCTTCTGTGTAACATAATAATAATGCGATAATCGATCTGAAAGCTTGCTATAATGTAACAGAATGTTTCTTCATTGTTGCTCAAAATTTATACATGCGCATCATTTATAAAAATAAGTATTGATGTACCATTTCTATGTATCAGATACAGGTATTTAACTTTTTAACTGTCTATATAATAATTTCGTTATTAATTAAATATATATATTCAGATAAAGATTTAGTGAAATATTATTAGGAATGTGCTCAAAATAAAAATATCTCAAAATCTCTATTGTAAATAAATCTATTGAAATATCTATATTTTTATGAAAATGGGACAATTTTGTAAAATATTATTTTAAACTCATTTCATATTAATTTTTTGTACAGTATTCGAGTCTATTCGCAGACATCCTTTATTTGTGACGAATGGTAAAGTTAAATGTATTTCATGAAATGAGTTCTCTAACGATTTTATTCAATACCGAGTAAGAATGGAGTACTGCTCGTTTCTGCTGCATGCACCTGCTTCCTATTTTAAACTGCGTGAACTTTTGCCCCCGATGAATTTACCACTACGTTTTAATCTAATTTGACGATGTTGACGCGATTAATAAGCGAGTCGAATCAAATTAAACCAACGCATTTATCAGCCGTATCACTCTCAACTGTTAATTTCCATACATTTAGCGCCTCTTAAATTATCGAGTATATAAAAGCAGAGAACGCCATACATTTTCCTGGTATACATATCTGTTTTCATTTAAAGCAGACACTATGTATCCCTTACCAATTTTATTATAAAAAAAAAACACAATGTTAGTTTACTATTTATGCATCTATCCTACAATATGCAAACTAAATACATGCATAATGCATCAGCATATTTTTTAGTATATATAAGCTCTAGCAGCATTTTGTTTCATGGTAGTGATCACAATAACTATACTTTATATATGCATACATTTTATTAATCATAATAATGTTATTATTGCGGTTAAAATTATTTGTTATTAAGCATTGAAAACAAGCATATGAGTCAAAAATACATGATCAATTCAAATTTAACAAAAACTACAGAAATTATCTTTTTATAACATATTTTCTTATTTTTTCTCTCTTTTGTAGGCAAAATTTAAGAAATTACAAGGAAAGTCTATTAATCTTATTTTGTAGACGACCAGGACAAAGTATAGTTTGTAGTCTATCAAGGCTTTAATATCAGTAGAGTCTAAGGATGAAGGATAAAGAAACAGATTACGAGGGAAGCGAGGCCCGAAGCAGGTCAGCCTAGAAAATGACTCGTTCTTCCATCTTAGGAACGAGATAGAGATACAAAAAGCCTGAAGAAAGAAGTTAACCGTTCTGCGCGTCTGGGCGGTTCAACGATCATCCCTAGGAAAGATTAAAACTTCCACCTCGCTAAACTCCACTTTAACCTCCACCGTCAAATGGGATAAGTCCCTTTACTCTAGTCAGCCTATCGAGACCACTTTTTCTCTTATCACAATCCTTTTGTTTTGAATAAAAGCAATGGTTTTAAATTCTTAAGCACAGAAGGTGAAAACGTTTTTGTAATGTAGCTAGCAATGTCTGTCTCTAAAATTCATGCGTTGATTATAATAATCAACATAAGTTAAAATAATATACATCATATTGATTAAAATTGTATAGGTGAATATTTTTTATGTTACATTGGGATTAGGACGTGTACATATTAAGATGAGCGAGCGTAACTGATTGGTTGAATTTTAAGACTATATATGGAATTAATGTAGTCAAATTGATTATACTAGTTTGAGAGAAAGTAGAGTATATTGAGCTTTTCTTCATTATGTGATTGATGAAAGATCGTTCTTTCTTATAGGTCCGCTCACGGACTCAATTAATTAGACATGTTAAAGATAGTGTTAAAGAACCTTTCTGAGAGAACCATAAACTTCTGAAGCCTGGGAATCGCAAAAAGGAGGTTTACCACTGGTACTTTCGTTATGATCCTTCAGCGGAACACGCACTTGTGGTCCTTAAAACCTTTCGCACGCGATAGTTAATTCATAAAGTGGTTAATTTATAAGGATAAAACCTTTTCTTGTGTGTGTGTCAAGCTCATATGCTTTAATATTTCATTCCAAACATGAGGTTGTGTCTTTTTTAGTTATGCAGCTGAGAAAAGAATTATATATTTCTTTTCTTCGTGAAAATATGTGATAAAAATGTATCTTTTCTATGAAAGACTTATGACGAATGAAAATCATCTGTCGCGTAAAGGTTAATTAATTATCGTGAATGAGAGATATTTGAGCGGGAAGCTCTTCGATTATTCAATGATGTTACCAATTTGTCTTGCAAAATTACGAAACGATTAATCTCACTCGCGGACATCCGGTACGCGTCAGCTCAGCATCCCGAAACTCGTTAGACCAGTGCTGTTAATTTTCGGATCTTGACGCATTCTAATCCATGACGTATATTCGCGATGGATTGTCCCATGCCGTACGGACTGTCAGCGCGCGGATCCATCAAGGATTCGTATGCACAATAGCGATAACGATCTCATCCCGGAATCGCACAACAGTTAAAGCAGCTTCTCTCGTAACGTGCACTTAGACGGTCTGATACTTCTGCACAATGCACGAGGCGCGAGTGCATGCGCACGGGCAACAATACGGTACACCCGCTACGCGAATCCACCGCACCGTTGCAAGACTGGTGCCGAAGAACTTGTCCAAAATAACCGTTTTCCGAGCTCGGGGCGATAAACTGGAATTTCGTATGAGCCAACCAGTCGAAGTATTCACGCCAACCCGACGCGCCTCGATGCCCGGATCGACGGTTAACGTTAACTGCAGCCTCCATACTCAACTCCCGTTCGAATTTCGGCAGTTTTGTGGCGAGCGTCCAGCGTATCCCTTGCATGGATGCGGTTAAAAGCGGAGGTGTATGGACGAAAACAAGTTCCTCTCTGATGGACTGAACGGATACTGGCTAATTGAATTTTCATTGCTTGGTATATTATAAATAAGTACACTATGCATAAATACTCTATGGATCATCCGTTTGGTTATTCAATTTAAATAATGCTTCTAATCAAGTTCTACAAGGAAATTACGTCTCTCATGAACAAGATGAATTTAGTTTCTAATGTAATAACATTGAACTGAGCACATTTTATCGCGAAGAATGATTTCCTTGTAGAACTTGATTAGAAGAAGTCGTATTTAAATCGAATAATCAAATGGATGATGCGTATACCTATTATTTATACACTTATTTATTTATATACTGGCTGGACGGTTTTGCTGAAGTATCTAAAAATTTAACTAGATATAGAAAATAATTATTGTAGGCCACACTCATGCTATTAATAGAGTATCAAAACATTCAAAACTTCTTCCAACATTGCTTATCATACTTCAGTTCGTAATTATTTTGATGGTCCAACAAAATTATTTTCAAATCTGTATCTATCTAAATTTTTAGATACATTAACAAAATTTTTTTTCTACGTAATATGCGTTAAGCAATGAAAATTCAATTAGCCACTATCCGTCCGCCAGAGAGAAACTAAAGGGAAGATAAGGAAATTATGCTTTATAACAAGATGAGCTCAGTTTCTAATGCGACACTATCGAACCGTCACGAGTAAATCAATATTATTTATATTATAATACAAGGCTACAATAAATAAAATTATTTACTAGCGGATATTGCTTTGCTTTAGAGTATTATTCATGCAGACACGCAATTTGAGGGTTTAATTAGTTTGTACTATTATAATGAGCTATTTGTCGTAACCATGTTACTATCTAAAGCGGAGGAATAGTAAGGAGCAAGGGTATAGATAAGATCAAAGCAGCCAGATTGTCAGAATAACCATGAGGTGGTAAGGATGATATTAGATATTGTTGGAGTTAGTGCTTCTATTATACTTGCGAAGTGCGTTTCACTTTTCTAAAATCTAGCCGCATAATTGAACTTAGCAGCAAAAAGATCGGACCCGTGATGGGTATGGTTTTCAGAGAGACTTTTATCGAAGCAATCGCGAACAGAATATCTCGCCAGCTTCTTAAGAGGCGTCGTTTTCGCAATCGACGCTCTTGGGAAGGCATCGTCCCTTGCATCGTTTATGCATAAGCCGGCTCCCGTTGCACCCCCACGTACGTTGCTGAGTAAACGTGATATTGCGATGGGGTTGCGCTAGGATGGATTCGAAAGAGGGTCGGGGAAAGGGTGTAAGCTTGTTGGCCTGGTTACTGCGCAAAGACGTAATGGGTTCTGTTTCTGGCCTTATGGCTGAGATAATAAGGAATGATAGTGGGATTATTAAGGAGCGCATCAGCACATGCTGTGTGCCACGTATCATTTCAGGGGTTGAGATCCTCTCTGAAGATCCCGGCTGCCTCACTCGAGGAATTTCTCAAACGATCGGAGACGCGAGAACGAGAGTATCGATGGTAATGTCGCGGGCCATTATTTCGCGCCTGTGCAAGTACGTGCCGTAATTAAATGTAACAGTCGTGTTACACGTCATCATGCAATTTAATATGATTACGAGTAGTACTTGCAGCACTTGTAATCTTATTGAATTGCACGAGTCATGATGAATGGCACAGTTCTTTGGATACATATTAATTGACAGCGCATGTTATATTGTATTATTATCCTTAGAAGATTGTATTGATTACAAGAATATCCGGTTAATATGAAATTCTCGTTCGAAATAATTTTTATTTGCACAAAGAATAATTAGGAAAACGTCAGTAATAATTAGGAAAGCGGCAGTAATAATAACACACGATACAAGAGTGAAATAAAACGTAGATTGTTTTTAATTAAATAAAATAATTATATATCGTGTAATTATTAATTACAACATCCAGTTAATTGTAACATTATGCTTGCGAATATTACATACGAACATCGCGATGTGACATTTATCTCAATGAAAATGAATCTCTAAATATTAAAGTAAATGGAAGGAAATAATGCATATCACGCGTCGTGATCACGTTATTATTAACTTAAAATTCTGCGAAATATAAAAAATCCGTTCACATTTCCGCGTAGTAATGTCTTTCATCTGCTTTCATTGTAATAACGAGCACGCAGACAAAACTGTTCACTTCACTTCTTCTTTACACACAGAAGAGATGTCCCGCGGCTTTATCGTTTATCCCCGTTAGTGAATTCAGCTTTCCGTTCTTTTCCCCTAAGCGGACGTCTGCAAAGAGGGACGAACGTGGCAAAAATTTAAATGGGAGTAGGAGAATCCCAGTTGAAATTACATCCATTTCGAGCCACGCAGAAACTGCGCGCAAGAATTTTTCATGTTAAACGGTGAACTCGGATAAGATGGTCCCAAATGTGATATAGAAGTGCAGTTCAGAAGGCACGTGTACGATCTTCGCATCGCGCGACAGGATCTAATAGTGGAAAATCTTACGAAAGGCTGTTTGCGCAGTCGCTTGACAAGATATTTGTTAAATTTAACAGCATTCGTCTCGTCAGTAAACAAGGCTTCGTGCTCCGCGTAATCTCCTTCCACCTGCGCGCGGAAATCGCGGGAAGATTCTTGTATAAAATTACATCTCGTAGGGGGAATTGAGCGCAAACTCTCGTAAAAGTTGCAGACGGCTGCTTCACGCTCGTTTTTAACGAAGCAGAATATTAAATTTTAGCTGACGAAAAACCGGCGTATGTATATGTAAACGCTTTTGCTGTGAATTACGACCGCGGCTTTCAATCCACGACGGGTATAAAATACGATTATAAGTTCGTGTATAATTTACATGCGCGATATTAAGAATTCCGACGCGCTCCGTAAACGGTAGAGGAAATGATCTCGTACTGTAAAATTCCGCTCGTATCATCGCGTTTCTAGCCGCCGCGTGAGTACCGCATTTTCCACCTGCATTTATGCATTCTGCAAATTTTACTTTAGCATATTATTACGTTTTCATTAACAAAGGAATTCGAAAGTAAATAAATAAGCATTTTTAAGCGCTCTTATTATCTTTATTGGCTTTGTATGGAGTAATCTTCAACTTTGTCTAAGAAGACAATCATAAATGTAATCCACGATTTATCAGTTTTATGAGCTTTCGGAGTGATAAATGGTGGAATTGGATATATATTGGTTTCGAGATACAGAGATCGGGTTTCTCCGGTTTAAGTATGCTGCAGAAAGCCGTTTTGAAAAATGTGCTGAAAAATGTAAATCACTCTCACGTATGAAGAATATTCTGAAATATTTTGATGTATCGCGATATCGCGATGTCAGAACGAGTTTCTTTCTCACATAGTTTTTAAACGACATATGCTATAATATAATAATAATAATAATACTTGAAATAATATGATGATTGTTACATATTACTTTTGAAATCAAAAGTTTAATCGAAAATTAATTACATTAATGTTTTAAATATTTAATTACAAGTTATATAAATAGAATTATATTTGAGTCAATAAAATATAAGCCGGACTAATCTTATAAAAATGTGAATATTTATTTAAATTTAAACCTGGCTTTTGTTACGGCCACTCTCTTCAAAATAATTCCCTTCCGCATCTATAAAGATTCTATCGTTTCCGCCATACTTTAAACGTGCTCTGGAAATTTATGTTTCGAATCGATTTAAACACCTTCTGGAACTAAGTTTGGATATTTTTGTATCGAAGCAATGAATGTCTTTACACAATCACCTCAAAATATCGCTTTAAAATATCTGCGTTTACTGTTTAACCAGCTGGAACAAATTTCTGTATACAATCCCCTTGATTAAAAAAAAAAAAAACGATCGACATGATCTTTATCGTACTTTCCTCACTTTCTAGAGCCTCTATTCACCGGATTTAATCCTTTTTCTTTTAGTATTCTAAAAGAAAATAAAATTGGAGCTCAAAGGCGATGTTTTTAATATGGTCAGGGACATTCAGGCTGAATCGCTGTATAAATATGGAAGGAAATTAGTTTGAAGTAGACAAAGTCTAGATTTAAATTAGGTAAATATTTAAATTTTTATAGAGTTAGTCCAGTCTTTTATTTGCTTATATGAATATTCAATTTAAATTATATATGTATATATTATGAATATTTTAGTGAAATGTGATAAACTGCACTTTACAGCTTTCTGAAGAAATTTATATTTTTTCAAAAATTGTTCTCTCCATAAATAAATCGAATCTCTTGGTATTATCTAAAATTTATATATTCACAGAATTTAAAAAGGAGATCTTGGCAATATGATTTCGACAATTTTTTTAATCGCGGTGGCAGTACCATCCTGAAGAAGCACGCATTCTTCGTTTCTCTCCGAAGAACCACTTTTGCAGCTCTGAAAACAACACGCGTTTAACGTAAAAGGTCTCGGTGGACCGTAACCATAAAAGCAATATCTGCGTTTGCACACGTAACCCATTCGGGCTGCCTTTTTAATAATTTATGCCGGAAAAACGACGAAAAGAGCGTGATGTCATATAGCCGACTTCTGATAAGTACGTCCCTACGCGCAAAAGCCACGTATCTGTAAGGAATGGCAGCTGCACTCGAATGCTTTTCCACCAGGCCAGCAGTCGAAACTGCGCGGTCGTGGATGCGCGAAACGCCTCGGGCTCACGCTGTTTCCGTGTTTATTTACGATACCACCAGTATAGTCGACACGTTTTTCCAAAAGCGCCTTGTACATTTCCGTTTTACACCTCCGTAACCACACACTTTGCCCTTCCTGCCTTTGACCCCTTTCTTCTTTCTCCGTATTCGATCTGCTTGCTTGCCCTTTGTCACGTTATTTTTCAATGCTTCTCGGAAATTTCTTCCGGTCGTCAAAAGAGTTTTTATCAGACGTTTTCGTTTGCTTCACTCTTTGCGTATCCAGCATATACTCGGATAGCTGCTTACGCAACAAGCGTTACGGCGTAAACGTTCAATTAAACAATTTCCAGGACATGGAAGTTTCTTTTAGCGAGAAGATCACGGGGTAAAAGGCGTAACTAGCGTTTCACAAAAGATTACCGAGCGGAATAAACTTTGCGCTAATCTTCGCGAAAAGCGTCTCTGGAACTAGTATAAAATGGAAAGAAATTAATTGCGACTATTAATTTTAATACTCAGCGAAATCTATTTAGAGAGAGAGTGAGCTTCTCTAGAGGTGAAAGGCACGTTCCTGAGATTGGTTCGTTTACTACTGTATGCAACGTCCATTTTCGTATAGCAAGCACTTTCCGCATTTATGGCGATTTAATTTGACGGATTAAATTCGCTAGTAAAGATACGCTCTATTTCTCCTACATTGAGTATTTCTTCAAAGATTATTAAATGAATTTACGAAGAACATCATATCCAAAATGGTATTCCGATCGACCGCGTCCGTTGTACCAAGAACGACAGTGAATTAAATCGGCAATCATCGCGTTAGAGAGATCTCATCCTACGGATAGCCACGAACAAACGTTCGTTGAAACTTACATTATTAAAGAAGTCGCGCTTGCTGGATTTCCATAGCTGGAGGAACCAAGAATTGCTTCCATGAGAATACCGTCAGATTTTTTCTCATTGATTCAATGTGGTGCCCCAAGTCGACTCGAGCGAAGACATCGAAGAACCGGAGCCGGTGAATTATTAAAATCGAATTCCTTCGAATCTCCCGGAGACAGAAAGGGTTCCGCTGTGATGGGACGAGGAAAGTAGGGCGCGACGTTAAGGGATAGGAAAAGACGGGGAGAAGAAAAACGAAATCCATCGCGATATTGGCTGGCAATTGACGCGAACTTTGAAGACGTCGCGTTCGGTCGATCGGAAGCCGAGCCGTATTCTACTTATTGCTCGCCTTCGTTCACGCCCAAACCGTAACTTTGCAGTCTGCAAAAGTAATTAAATGATAAAAGCGTCGATGAAATTCACATTTTGCAGAAAGGCACGATCGAGAGATCCATAAATTGAAGGAAATGCAGAGAAAATCTAAAATATTTTTTTGTACGAGTATTTATGGTCCGATACATCAATGTAAGAGAATTCGATGTATTAAATATCACCAGCTTGGAAATCAATTTATTCAATCTATTACGTCGTATTAGAAACAGTATAACAAAGTCTGCGCTGTTAAATATCAAAGGAGCAATGGTAAGTCAATTTCTTGAATTAAATAACATTTTGTGATTTTTAACTTTTGTTCATGAAAATATAAAGCAATTCATTTCTGTGGTTAGTTTCAAAGTAAACAACGTCCGTATTATGTATGCACTTAATACATAAATAATAAACTAAGTTTGAGTCAAATTTAATACAATTTTCAGTTAAAATGTTTATAACTCCATTGTTTTAGTTAAATTGATGACGTATTGAATAGCAGTGGTAACCTACAGAAATATAATAATTAAAAATAATTCAAATTGAATATAATTTGACATTATAAATTTAGCAATGTAGGAATTTTGTCAGAATTTTACGAAAGAATAAATTTTATAAAATCACAAAGCATAAGCTAAAGTAAGAAATATACATATAAGATTATAGCATGCGAGAGAGAGAGAGAGAGAGAGAGAGAGAGAGAGAGAAAGAGAGAGAGAGAGAGAGAGAATAGAAACAGTTAGAGAGTAAATATATATATATGTATAGAGAGAGAGTCTACTGTTAAATATTTATAATGTCATATTGTACCAGATTTTATAATTTTTATAGGCCACTTCCTCCACCGAACATATTGTTAATTTAATTAAAACAATGAACATAAACAATTTAGAATCATAATTTAAGAAAATGAAATTTAATTAAAAGTTTGTAGTTTATTATTTACTCTCTCTCTAAATATACATTAATATAGACGTTAATTACTTCGAAACTAACCATAGAAATAAATGATTTACATTTTGATACTAAAAGTTAAAAATAATAAAGCGTTATTTGACTCAAAGGATTGAGTTAGTAATTTACTATTGTCCTTTTGATATCTAATCAAAAGTATTTGTATATATATCTTTTTTTCACATAGTATTTTGATAAAATCTCTTGCTAAATTATTATAGGATTTCTAACCGTACATTGAAATCGTACTTGTAAAGATTGAAATTTCATGCAAATAAGTGAAGAAGCCATATTTGGTTAAAGCGGATTTTAATGTTTAATAATATTTTTGCGCAAATCTGATGATGATTTGTCAATTTCGAAACACAATCCTCAACTAAAGTTGGAATACCTGTATATAATATCACAAATTTAAAATTAACAAACACTTTAAAGGTGCTAATAAGCATTTTTTAAACACTGTAAGGAATTTATTTGCGAAAAATATTATCTAGGATATTAGTTAAAATTCGAACCTAGAACTCTCTACATTCCGTGACGAGCGTCTTTGAAATTTAATATATCGTGATGTTATCCCCAGTTAGACTGGACTGATTAGAGTTCTGGGTACGATGTATTTACGTCTTCACCAGGTTACGAATGGTCCTTGCGGGCATGCAATATCGACTTTAGTTCCGCATCGATCAAAGTCACACATGCCCGGATATGTACCTCGTAACTACCGTTCATATATGTACAGGTGCGCTTCGTTTCCATTTAGAACTTCATCGAATGCAAACGAGAACTAATTATCAGCGTCCGAAATGTCATAACATTATCATTTTATTATTCGTTTTTATTTTAACACACGCAGAAACTTTTACGAGTAAGGAAAAGGGAAACGGACGGTTTGTGAACGAAATAATAATTTTGCTCCGTCATAATGCCGGAAATTTGAATTCCGCTCGTGTTTCAAACTACGCCCTCACAATTTCGTCGGGCAAACACAGCATAGGCCGAAAGAATGTTCTGAGAAACGTTCTGCCGCGTCTACAATTCGTTTCAAGGATATCTGGTATGCGCAGTAGGCAGTGGACATAATGCAGGTTCGGTCCGCACATATAATAGTAATAGTTGGCTCTGATCCCAAAGTCCTATTCCGTTTATACCATGTTACCTCTCACGTAAGCACACATATACACGCTCCATCTCTTTCTCGTCCTTTCTCACCCATCGCAGCCTTTCTCTCATTCTCATCTGGCTCGGTTGCTACATGTGCATCCAGTGACATGAGGATGTTCCCTAACGAGCAGAATCCGAGACTATCGATCTAGTAACGCAGTGCAGAGAGTACGGCTCGATACTCTCGACGGCGCAGGAAGCAATCCCAAGTCCCCTGTGAGTACGCTTCGCCTACTTCGTGCGATGTTGATTTCGACTGCCGAGAGCGATCGGAAGTCCTTGGAAATATTCAGGACTAACTAATCCGGGTACGCGATTTGCTTTCCCGACGCAATTCCAGAAATTGAACCTGACACGCAACTGTTAATCTATCTCTGGCAATTTTAGTTTAAATCGAATTTTAGATGGAAGTGAAAACTTTCGCGTACAGATCGCGAGTGATCCTTTTTACTTCAGCAGATTTGTCTTTAAGCGAACGTAAATAATGTTGCTTTACTAGGAAGTATTACCGCGGGAAATCGAGAGCTGTTGCGTGAATTAAAAGTTTCGAGATCACAGCGAGTCATCTCCTTTAACGTTCTCCTCAAAGATTCTTCGTGAAGCGTGCTTTCCACGTTACGCAAATAACGTCCTTGAATCTGAAGAAGGGAAACATTTGCGTAGCGTAAGTTAAAACGCTGGGTAAAAGCAGTGCGACATAATGGAAATTGCTGCTTCGGAATAAAGTAGTGCAAACAACTTTACACTTTACGAAAGTTTTTTTTCAACCGCGTTACCTTCTGTTGCCGCGAAATCGCGCGTTGCATTCCACGCGGTGACGCGACAATCGCACCCTTACATTCTCGGATAAAAGCGAGTTTTCACTTTTCGCATTTTTTTTAACGAGTTTGTTGATAACTGTAGAAATACCGTTGCACGAGAGGCCGCAAAGTTGCTAACAATAACGTTCACGTCATAATGGTTTATTACGGCGTTTACTTTCTCGCAATAAAATAATTGCCACGTCGCTCGTCGTAACATCGGATACACTTCTCAACAGTTATATTTGTATTCATGATGTAGCGTAATATTCGCGTTTAGCAGACCGATGTATGCAAATATGTATACAGCGCGCATCTAGTTAACACTGTTTTGATTTTACGAATCTATCAATGAGCGCAAGTTTGAACGTAACTTTTCATGAATTCATAACATAAATTCTGCTTTTGTTGGTTGCGAGTTTATCTCGGTTTACGCATACTCCGCATCCCCTAACTCTGTCAAACATCGAAATACACCAGTTTATAAATGCACGCTTTATTCAATTCAATAGTATTTGATCACTTTTTTTGCATTTATTGATTTGACAAATAAGTTCGTTTGATTTTGTCAGCTTAAAATTGTATACGTATATATAATATTTTCGTTAAAAATGAACAAAATTTACATTTAAGTAAAATGGTTTTAAAGTTTTAAATCTCCATTTTAAAAAGTTACTATTGTTTGAGTTTGTTGAGTGAATTTGGTAATTTTTACATACAGAAAACTACGCGAGCTGTAAAAAATGAAAAAATTTTTTCTCACTTTGTGGGCCTGTCACGTGCTAAAAAAAAATTTACAAAACTTTTCGACCATCTGACGTGAGCTTAAAGTTTTCCCTCAAAATTCGTTTTAAAAAAAAAATGTTCCTACAATTTTTGTCACTGAGTTATTCACTGGTTAAAAACATTCCGACTTAACTCCGTTAAAAATTGTTATACTGTAATTAACAAAACAGATTCTTAAAATTGAAATTTTGTTCTATAGAATAATTGCCAATTTTTGAAAAAATAGAATATATAAATTTGTTTTATTTCATCCTAAAAAACCGAACGAACGTATTTGCTAATCCAGTATTACTATCGCTATATTGATTAAAACGGCTGACAGATTTTCAAAGTATTTTAATGGTAGTATGCAAAGCACCTAGAAATCCGTAAAGTTCGTTACAACAAAAGTTATTCAATTTTGCCAAAATTTATCTTTACCTAATAAAGTCATCCAGAATCTTGTTTAGTTAAAATTACTCAAATAAGAGTTTGAACACTATTCATTTTTAGGCTATGGTGAGTTTTTCAAGTTGGTTTAAAATCTATACAATTTATTAAAACAGAAATTAATTTAAGTGAATAGTTAATATAAACTTTACTATTGTTATCAGTAATTAGTAGAGAATGTTTGCCGATACCTTCATACTACTTTGAACATTATTTTTTAAACAAAATTTAAAAATGAAGCTTTGGAAACATAAATACAAATAAAAAATATCTTATTAAATGATAAAACGGTTTTTTTACAATGCTGTTTGCAATTGTACAATAATTAACTTTTTTATCAAATAAAAATGTCTGATAAAGAAAATGAACCGTCACCATTGAAAATAGATAGTAACATTACGTATTTCTATTCTTTTTTTTTCATAGAAATTATCTATACAAAATATCTTAAAATGAATGTTATATAATAATTTCTAGACTCTTTTCACTTCAGTTATTAAATCGATAAAAAATATTTTTTTATCGATTTATATGTAAACTTTATATTATTCTGCAAGACGTAAACATGTAATGTGTTAGTTTTTTTTAAGGTTTTCCCGTAAATACAAGATTACCTTCAGCTCCAATAGAGTTATAACGCAACACTATATGTATAGAGATTAAGTGAGCTTATGATCTGTCTTATACTGATACATACGTGTGTCGGTTTTTACTACACCTCGAGTTTATATTTTTAAACTATATACTATGACAAAAATTAAAAAGAGGAAAATATAAATAAAACAGATTTTAATAAAACAGAAATCAAAATCATATCAGACAATTTAATATTATCAATAATACATCCACTATTATTTAAACCATACGCAATTTGCAAAAAAAAAATCGTAAGAATTTCATTTCTGCGTTTGTAGAAATCGTTTTTAGCTAATTCTGTATAAAAACAAGCTATAAATATATAAATTATAATGAGTTTTTTAATTCTTTAATCATATACAATAAATATTATAAATAATATGTATCACAAACAAAAGTAAAGTATAAATTTCTTTATAAGTAGCTTAAAATATTATGAATTAATCAAAAATTGTTTAATCGGTGTTTAAACTCGAGAAATTCTGCTAGTAATTCATATTTCCAGATACGCGCTCATGCGCGAACGGTTAAAATACGGTGCGTATTGTTGCGCGAATGACCTCCAGTTTGTAGTCCTTCTGCTGGTGCATTTGCTACCTCCTGAGGGCATAGTCCAGAGTTTTTGTGTCGGTGCATTAGGAACGCGATATTTCAAGCTCTGACCCAACATATATTGGCCATCTCCCCGCCCGCGTTCTCCGCACACAGATTCGCACACATGTGCCAGCGTCTCTTTTCCCTGGCCCCCGTAAAACCACCGCGGGCGGTTCTGTCTGGTTGGCTCTGGTTTAAAAACAATCGCTATAACCGCGATCCCCGGGCGGTTTTACCGGGCGAAACAACGCCGAACGCTGACCCGCAGAGCGACGGGAGAACTTTTCGCTGACTTGAACTGGCCCAAGCTCCCCGTGAGAGAAGATTTCGCATTTAATGGCGTTTTGCAGCATAGAGACCCACTCGTCGTTTCGATTATCGTGTTACATTGAGAAAAGCACTGGCCTCGACGGAATTCAACGCGCTACCGACACTATTTCTTGCGATACCTTTTCCTTACGATACAATACTTTTACGTTTTCCACTCCGTAATCGATCGCTAGATATAATAGATATTTAAGAATTGAAAAAACTGAAAAAGGAAAAAAAATCGAAGATAGTGCCTCCGAAATGATATAAGATTTCCGTAGTCGTCTACGTCTATGTTGTTTGTAAGGAATATTGAAGTCTCGATTGACATCATCTCTCATATGCATACAGAGAAAGTAAGAGTCTCTGATGGCACAAAATATTTCACACTTCTTTTATACAGTTTTATGATATCTCTTTATCTTTTCGCATAACATTTATTTCAACCAGGTTGTTGAAATTGTTTTTATCTATCACAGGTGTGACACACCATAATTATCACGTGAAATACAATTCATAGAAATTTATTGTTTCTCTCAAGATTACAATCACCACTTAGATATACGCTCTGTAATATACATATCTGCAGCGATATACGAAGCCATACAATAATAGGAAAAAACATAGATCTGCGAAGCTGGCACTCTCAAATGCTAATTTTGATAAAATTAACATTGCATTCGATTGTCCACTAAAAAAAATTGTTGTCTACTCTTGAAAAAAGATTATACACGAAAAAATAATTGTAGCATCCCTATGTGAATATTTTTCCGAATTACATACGGGATTCGATAGTCCACCATGCATTTGATATCTCAAAATGAGATATCAAAAATGACGAATTGTTAAATTTTAATTTGTTTATCCACCTTTCTTTTGAAAGGTGGACAAACGCGTATGCACGATCGAATCCCGTATGGACGAATCCCGGTGGACGAACATTTTTTTTTGGTCGACAAATGTGGACAAATGGTGGACAATCGAATACGATGTTAATTTTATCAAAATTCTCATTTGGAGGTGCCAAAATCTAAAAAAGATTAGTTTTACGTGAAGATTGTGCAATAGCAAGGCAATGTGACATTAATATAAATTAATCTAAAGAAAACAATTAAGAAGGTTATGATATGTGAGATAATAAGCATTTGCAGGGTTAGATAAAATATATTGAGGGTGAATTCTAGCTAATAATTATAAGGTACGACTCTGAATGTGTAGATATTTGTGATTAAATATAACTATAAATATATCAAGTTCTTTATGATAAGATGAAATAATGAAATTTTTGTTTCTATAAATATACATCCATATATATAATTTTAATTTACATTTACGTTTCTTTTTTGTAATTGTTATAAAAAAGAATGTAATCTGATTAAAACTTAATTTTTCTAATCTCTCTGCCATATGAGTTTTCTCTCATATCTTGACTACAAAAAAAAATACAAAGTAATAAGGCTGATTTTAAATCTAACAATAATATATAGAATCTGTTCTTCGCCAATTGAATAAATCAGTCGTTAGCGCATAAAGAATGATCTATCATGAACTACGTTGACTGGAAAGTTTTTGATTAAACTGTTCGAAGGTACCAACCACATTCAATCGACCGAATCTTTGCCCCGCGATCATTTTCGCAAGTATTTATCGCTACTCCTTCCGGTCCTGAATGATGCATCGATATCCGCAAACATGCACGTTTACGGATGCTGCGGTCCATCGAACTTCCTGCGTTGCGGCATATTTTATGACAACATCAATTCCATTAATTATATCCTAAAAATATTAAGTAAAAATATAATATTCTCGATATTAATACGAGGATTCTCAAGGTTAGTCGCTAATTCTCGGCGAGTATAGTTAATGCCACATTCGTGCGTAATCCTAGATTACGACGCGTCGTTACTGAATCCAAGGGTTCTGTTTCGGCACGTACACGAGTATATTACATGAACTATACATTAGCGACGTAACACAAGAGGCCGCCGCAAATCTCAGTAATTGCTGTAATTATGTATATGCTCTGCGGCAATAGCTATAACCGTCAGCTGAGCTCGTCGTTCTCGACGACGACAAACTGGTGCGACCTTTCTCAATGCTTAACTCGCGCTCGAAAGAGCTGTGTGTCGTGATAGGAAACTGCCGATGTCCGGTTCAACGCTTACCGGTGAATTTATAGACGGGGTTGCATCGACGGTCGTTTCTCCGTTCCGGCACTAAAGCCGCATTCGTATTTATAACTGGCGCCGAGCACACCCTGGCCAAGCGAACAATCCCCAAAAACGCTTAATGCCACGGTTAAGCAGCAGAAATTCCGCCGATACCTCGCCGTCGCGGTGCATTTTTTACTCCTTTCGCCCACAACATACTCGCGATCGCAGTTGAAAGCTGCGTCTGGCGGAAACTATAACGCGGTATTGCGAACGTGGACGGTAGGATTATCACCGTACTTATATGAAAGTCCACTCGAGCGCGTCCGATGCACGCACGTGTTTCAAAAGTTGCTGGAATTACGCGAATTAGCGATGCGGAAATGACGAGTTTTTAAGTGCAGAGAGAGAGAGAGAGAGAGAGAAAAGTATCGTTCCGCGCAGAGGACAATGCAGCGTCTGCACCGACGCAGATTTAATTTCTGCTTGGTCGGCTCTTTTTTTTGTGATTCGGCGTAAGTATGCCGGTTATAGTCTCGTATTTTTATTTTCGGCCACCCCCGTGTACGGACGCGATATTCAAGTTACGTCTATTGTTCTTTTTTTTCTCTTCAAAAGGGAAATCAGACTACAATAATATGGAACTTCATGTTTATTTGTATTATGGGGATTGAGCTTGCTGGAAAGCAGCATAAATGAATTGAAACAACTCGAGGCAGACGAATTTGTCAACAAAACTCGTCGTCTGGTGAATGGTAAAGTTGAATGAAAACTTCTCGCGGGGCGCAACTTCGGATTAAACGAACCGCGCTTGCGGCGAACAACAAGCCTCGGGTTAACCGAGCCTCAGACTATCAAAGTTCTATCGTTTTTGCATATTGGATTCATGCAAATACGCCACACGCCGAATCTTTTGCATTCTGAAACGTCTTACAGGAAATACCCACGATCAATATGCAAGACTACGTTTCGAGAGCTGCCGTCTTTCATTTATATTAGGTTTATTTAAATAATTTATTACGTTATCATGTATAATAAGATAATCTTTACATGGTGTATAATCTTACAGTAATATTACAAGCTTATAATACAAGATCTTTGAGAGTTCTATACCGTATGCTAAATTTGTGCAACAACACAAGGAGATATTCGTGAGTAAATGCGCGGATCTTTGGATTGTAAGTGGTATGCTTGAATTGAAATCGGCTTTACGTTTCTACGGATGTTCAGCATTAAGCCAAAGCCGATTATGATAACTCGCCTATCCTATCCGTGATAGCTGTAAAGGGTTGACGGTTCGCGCTGAAGGAAGCTCTGCTTCTCTCTGGTCGTGATGCAAATTGGTCCATGCTTGGTAACCCCTGTTGACCGCAGTCGATTAACGAGCAGTCTCGAATCGTTAACGTTAAAAGCTGATACGACGAATTAATGTAATCAGTATAATCTGCGATAAGACAAATACTGAAAATGAATAACATGAACAAAAATGAGCATGATTCGATCGTGTCATTCATTATATTGATACAGCAATGTGATTATGTATCTTTTGTTGTAACGTAGTAACCTTTTTATATTTAAATTCGCGTAATATTTATATCTTATTTCTGCCGATAAATGCATTTATTTGGAATATATACTACCGTTCAAAAGTATTTGTCCATTTTGTTTTTCTTAATAAAAAAAAAGTGAATTATAATCTTTCCTAGTTTTCTAGATGTTGGGCTTAATAATAATGTTTGAGTCTAAAATTTCACATTTTACATTTTGCTCTTTTGCTTTAAAAGTAACATAACTAAAAAAAAATTAAATTTCTCAAAACAGAGAAGAAAATAATTTTCAAAAGAGAGTGAATAAGAAATATTGATACTTCTAGTGTTACGTTAATTTAATAATTAATAGAGTAATGTTTATTTAATTTATGTATAAATAAAATCTATGTATAGATAAAATCTCAGAAATAAATATGCGCATTTATCGATAAAAATAAGGTGTAAATACGGATAGTTTTAAAATTTTAAAATAAAATAAAAACAGGCAAGCGTATAGAAAATATAACATAATAAAATTTAAATAAATAATATTTCTGAAACGCGATTGAGAGTGCATATGTTTCGATTAAGTAGGAAAGATTCTCTTCAAAAGGTGTATTAGCCTTCTATCGATATCATAATGCTCTTAAGCGATTACAACATTAATCACTTGATTAGTCTGTTAGACGTCGGGGTCAGGTATACATATAGCAGAACTCCGACATTACTACCATGAAAATAGACCGACGTTAATAGCGGTACTAGCGAGCTTCGCAATTTCTCTCCTCTGGCAATATATTGCATAGTTCTAAAACCACATAATTCTGAAACCGAATGATATTCTACGTAGTGAGTTAAAGTTCCTGTAGCTTGCAAATTATTTTCAGACGGCAAGATACATTCTGTATTATGCAATTTGTTGTATTTTATTTAGTTGTTAAAATTTAACGTCAAACTCTCTCGTCTATTTCAAATTACCGTCAGCAGTGACTGTAAACAGCAGCCAGCACACACTCAATTTTTACTCAATTTACTCGCTAGTTTTGTCAAAATTAGTCGAGCGTAAAAATGTTACGATTGTCGGACTAGAAAAATGGTTTTTTGTTGAATTCAATACAACGCGTACGCATGCACGTCGACGCATATGTATGTGCCTCTCTGTTTGTATACGCATTATACATATTTATAGGGGATAAAGCGATATAAACGCGGGGAAAGGAGGGAAGGATGGCAAGTGCGAAGCCAATTAAAGTGCAAATGTATGGAGATGGGGATGGAATGCCAAGCACTACACTGACCGGGAAACTATAAAACCAAAACTCAACCAGTCTAATCAACATCCATCATGCCATATCAACGCATTGAATTTGTTGAAAAAGAGTAAAAAAAATGAAGGAGAAAAGAGAAATATAAAAACAAATATGCTACATAAATATACTAAAATAAACAGAGAGTGTATTAAATAAATAAAAATAAAATAAAAAGTGTTATATATAAATAGCAGTTTAGCGTTATATGGCTTTGCATAATACGTTTGAATACGTCGGCTTCGATAGCGACAAAAATGCAACTAAAATTGGGAATTATCGCAAAAATCAAGATATAATAATCAAACATGAGTCCGTAAACGAAGCTTGTAACGATTGCATGGGATTATTTATATTACGATTTTACGATATTTTCGGAGTACTGCATTCGAAAAGCTGTTGATATGAAACATTTCGAGCTCTTAATTTAGCGTACTATTTTCAACATGGAAATTTATCAAATGGTGTACTGTAGAGAATACAAATTAACGCGCACTTGATTTCCGACGATGGGAAATGGCGTTTATTAAAAAGTCAATCCACACGGTGTGCATGGACGTGAAAAGAACACGGTAGTTTCGAAATTATGCAGCAACGACCGGCACGGCTGGTACGGCCTGTTTCAGCTAGATATTAAGGTTAATAAATGAAACATAACAGGATTTCCACACGCCAGTTGCACATGGCGGAAGTTGCAGCATAGCCAGCACGCTTTCGCTTTACAGGGAATTCAAGCGCTCTCCGCTAGTTGAGAATCGATCAGCGCGAAGTCGTTTCGTATGAAACTGCTACGTAGAAGCCCGCATTATTGAAAATCAGCTTACCAAGCGGCACCGACTGTAAAGTAACAAATTATTGTACATGACACTCGCTACTGTCGATTCAATATCTAGCGAGCAAAATCTGATCGGTTAAACTGTGAAACATTCAAACACACATCTTCGTACACATCAGCGATAAATTCGATCCCACTCGACCGATCGTTGAAGCTTATAATTTATGAATGGTATATTAATCCTTTTAAACCCAATATTCTATGTACGGACGGATACTTTATATATATATATATATATATTTCTTTTATATTTCTCTAATGTACATATGTATTTAATATTAATGTTGCTTTTTTGTAATATGGATTATTCCGAACTATACAATTTGAATTATTTCAAATAATTATACATGAAAATCATAGCAAGTGCGAATTGGTTTATTATATATGTGAAAAGATTAATAAATAGTATAAATATAGAATAAACTTGTGAAATATACTTCTGAAATAAAAAAAATCGATTGCGAAGGATTAATAAAATTTCAGAGCGCAATCAGATTTACGATGGAAATGCTTTAACTGTAATTATTTTAAAATCTTTATATCCTCTCACGATATTTTGGAGATTATCGTAAATTCTTCTTGATAAAGATTCCGTGCGGAATCGATATTGGAAAATTCCAGTACAAAAGTTCTTGATTGATTCGTAATCTTTTTTGAATTAACTAGTCAGCTCGATGGTCAGTGCATGGTATTTCATTTCGGTTGATCGAAAACTGTGTGTGAAAAAGATATGATAAACATCTTCTCGTAAATCGGAAATATGCAATAAATCTAAATGAAATGCTAAATCTCGTTCTTCTGCCTTAAGTCGAGCGCAGTAGAATCGCACCGCACTGAACGTGACCAAAGGAAAGAATACGATAGCCCATTCCTTTAAAGCTCGAAACTATAGTATAGGATTACGGTTATAGTGTGCGCTCGCGGAAATCTTCGATATCGCGGAATAACGAGTACGACCGTCGTAAGTATTACAGAAGTCACATAGTTTATAGTCATTGGGGATCTATAATGTGTTATTGTGATAAAGTACGATAGAAATTGATGTGCTAGAAAAAAAAAACGATAAATGCACTGTTAAACTCATGTAAAGTTATATCTAATTTGAATTATTTTTTATCATTTCTATGGATCGTTATTGCTTCCATTCAATATGTCGTTAATTTGAATAAAACAAACAATTTAACTCAAGGAATATAATAAATTTGAATCAAAGTAAAATACATACTTTAATATGGACGTTGTTTACTTTGAAACTAACTGCAGAAATGAATTACAGAATTGATTTACATTTTGAATTTTTGACATAGTTCTTTTGGAAATTAAAAATTATAAAATGTTATTTAATTTGAAGGGATTTGTTTTTACCATTGCTTTTTTAATATCTAACAGTATATCACAGTTAGATCTTTCATAAAATTATACATGCAAATTATCTTTAAAATCATTAACATGATAATAAAATATAAGTTTAGCCAGGACAGTTTTCTCTTGAACATTCTATATATAATTCGAATTGTACTCTGTTCGTAAGCTGTAAACTTACTGATTAAACATGTAATGGTAACTTCATAAACCTTACAAAGTTAAATGTATATACTAAAGTCGGATTCCCGATTCGCGAATTATACAGTTATCATCGAGTTTCGGCCCGGCAGTTTCTGTCAAGTGACAAAGATAATGAACGACCTTTGAGGAACCACATCCGCTGTTCCGTCTATTACCGTAGTAATACCGTCGGCTTTCGTCCTATCGTGAGCAGCTGTGTGAAAGGGGCTCTTCGGACACGGCGACGCGCGCGTTTAAACGAAAATTATTAGATACCTGCAACGGCCGACCACATACGGTAGACTACGAAGGACGACTATTAGGGCGCGGTGCGGAGGTTGGTCCGCGGCTGCAGGATGCGTCCCCAATCTACGTGGTGGGCTGATCGGATCGGTGAAATCGAGCAGCGTCGACTTCATTAGAATTTAACGCTGTGTAAAGTGAGCGCTAAGTGGATCTCTTCGTTCGGCTGTCGTCCGTTGCACCTGCAACCACGATTTTCTGTGGGTTACCCTAACTGCAGCTGCTCGCGACACCTCACATTTTTGGTGTGACCTCAATTTCCGGCTGTGCCGGAATTTTTATGCGAGCAAAATCCGTTTGCAAAATTATGATTTTTTTACGAAACATCTAATTTTTATGCGCATACTTGTTTTATTTTTATTTTATTTGCGATCTTATAATTACTTTTTTCATAGATATATTTTGTTTAGGAAACGTTGGGTGAAAAGTATTGCACGTTGTTGAATCAGTGAGTGCAACTAATAATAGTAATAATCAACAAAATATACTGATATAACGAATAATTAGATCGCTTATATAAATTATAAATGATTCACGTTGCCCAGCGATCTATTGATCTAGTTTATAAATCATTTCGTAATATTCCAAGTTTATGAGAAACGCCAATTTATATCTAATAAACATACCGTGAGTGGATGGTATCCTCGCTTATTATTGGTTACATAATCTACTAATCGGAACCACATCGGTTACAAGATAACTTTATCACATGCATAACATGATTTACGTGCACACGGTATCATGCTCGAAGCGAATATACATAAGTTTAGCATGGAGATAGTATCGCTTTAATTATTCATATTTTTCCATGTCACTAAATCCGTTTATTTGTATAAAGAATATAAATTTTTATTTTATATATTATATTAATATAGAATATAATTTTGCTTTGATAGAAATGTATAATTTGGTATAATTGATAATTTAATAAAATATAATGCGAAAGAAATGACCGATGTATAAAGCCATGTGTAAAAAATATACTAATTATAACGCTGGAAAAATAATTGCTTTTTTCTTGGGATAGCTCACGAAAAAGCTCATAAAATAATATTGAGATGAGAGTGGGTATCCAATGGTTATCTGTAATAATAGCCATTTAATAGCCGTCAGCCTCTGAATAATCGAACGGAAAGCGCAGCATCCGTGAGTGAACGTTGTGGCAACAGTAGGATCCCAGAGGATCTGAAGAGAGGAAAACTCAGAGAGCCCCACAAAAGCCGTCCGAGTACGTCTTTGTTTACTCCAAGCTATCTCCGTTCGCGTTTTCGTCTTTTCTCCGATTTCCCTCGTTCACTTTCGGTTCTTCCTTGCGGAGCGTCTCTGCTTCTTCGCTCTTCGAGTATCGCCAGTCCTTATCTTATCCTCTCGAATCGCCTAGCAGCTCTGACAAGACTCCTTTTATCTCGACGATATCGCGCTCGTCCCCCTTACTCCATGGTTTAAATAAACTTCTCTGTAATCGAGACTGAATCGATGGATTAAGAATCCAATTGCGAATTTCTCACTCTTTCTCTCTTCGCTTACTTACGTCTTATTCCGCGCACCGTAAAATCCTTTCAAATCCTTATAGCAAAACGCGTACGGCTGGTTAAATTGATATCCGCGGCCGGAAAGAATCATGTAGGGACGAACGTTTTCCCGAAATACGTTTCCACTATTGCATCGACGCTCGCGATGAGATATCTATAGTGGCAGAAGTAAAAGCAGCAACAGCAGCAATAGTAACAGCAGCAGCAGCGGCGGCGGCAATAAAGCTTGCTTTATTTTTACTATCCCTCCAGCCAAGTACCGCCCCGTATTTCCTCGGGATATTGACATATCGGGGGTGCCGGGGCTTCTCCTCTTAACGCCCTTTTTACACTGGCTCGGAATTTATGTCTTCTTCCTCCTCTTCTCGTTCCGCCCTCTACTCTTTTCGCCCAGCACTCTCTTCTTCTCCGCCTCTCCATCTCGTTCCCATCCAGTTATTCTCTTCCTCGTTTTGCTTCTTGTCGACGGTGACGGTTCCTCCTCTCGCACGCACCTACTAATTCTCGGCCTCTCCTCGCGTTTCTCGAACAATCAATCACGTACGTGTATATATCTCCACGTTTGCAGAATCAACCGGAAATCTCTATTGAAGCCGAATTACCGCGGCCTCTTTTCTCGGTGTCCTAGATCGAACCTGTCGATCGTTTGACCGTAGAATAACGAAGGCGCAATCGTTACTGGCAACGATCCATTCGTCGAGTGCTTCCTCGACGAACGGGAACGCCATTTGGATGTAAAATCACTGCGGATTAGGAATCCCGAGAAAAACGGATAGCGCCGAATTTTCTGGGCGGCAGTCAACTCGGAAGGGAATAGTAATCTCAGATATGATAAAAAGTCCGTGACGAATGGTTATCTGTCTACATAAAAATTATTGGCCTTTATTGGCATTTTATTTTACAAAAAGTGTCGTCTTTATTTCGATCTCACAATTATTGAAAATGATTCTAAATTACAAGTAAAAATGTTTTGTATATATAATAGTATATAGTATAAGTTTGATCAGAGACGGAACATATAACGACATCTATTCAACCCCAAAGTGAGGTGTCAAAGATTTTTACCAAGGTCGAATTCCGCAGAGTCAGCTAACACGACGTGACGTTTACTAACTTTTTGTGCAATCAGGCGAGAAGTTTTCTCTTCTCGTTTCCCCTTCGTGGAACACCGCATGCAGTTCAGCGGAGGGGATCTTTATACTATATTAATAACTGTGTTTTTGTCGGTTCATCTAGCACGTTTGGAACATCGCCGAATGAAAGAGGCGGCAATGATAAAAACGCGAAAGCCCCGCGGGCGCAATCCGGTCAGTGGAGGCAGAAAAACAATGAACAACCGCTCGTCAAGGAGGGTTGTATCCTTGTCTGCCTGTCCTCTTTTCTTCCCCCTCTTGCTCTTTCATTTTTTGTTGCATTCCTATTTATTGGTGCCATGGGACATATGGTGGCGTAAGGGTGCGTAAAAAAAAGGGCTACGAGAGGAATGTGAGGAATGGGGGAGAATGAGAGAAGCGCGAAAGAGCCACGAACACGACGGCGAAAAACGCAATATCGTGCCGGGAATGTCAAGCAGAACTGCAGAATGAAAGCAGATCGAGTGGACGTTCAAAATCGTCCGACAAAGCTCGCAGACCGTTCACCCAGGATTGAGAGTCTTCCTGTATGTAGCTTCGATTACTGAAAAGCACACGACTGCACCTCGTTACGGGCATTCGGTTACGACCGGAGGATTGTAGCTAGCGACCGTGGTCGATTATAGGTCAACTTTATTTGACATCGATGAATATACAGTTACAACAGTTAAACGATTCGTTGACGCGCGGTGTATTTGACCATTCTCATATTCCGCTATTTACGTATCGAATATGTAATCCCGTCGTACACATCTCTAGGATCAATAAAGAGCTTGTGTGTAGGTTAATCCCCCGATGCAACAGGAGTATCAGAGACATTATTGACGATACAATGCCGTTATCTTTATACGATATTCGCAATGTCGATCAAGATATAAATTACGTGCACTATAATAAAAAAATTCCAAATTTTTTACGAAATAATATTAACGAAAAATTTATATCACCGATAATTAAAATTCCTGTGCACCGATTAAAAGGTTCGGATCAATAATTCATAAAATTTTGATGGTATGATAAAAATTTCGAACTATGGAAGCTATCGGAAAAATTAAAACATTTACCTTAATAAGTTTTATTTATATGATTTTTTTTTAAATTCTGCCTCTTCTTGTTTATTAAGATATTTTTACGAAAATATTATAAGGAAAGAACAATTTTATTAAAGATATCTAAAAATTTAAATATAAGATATAAATCTGAAAGTAATTTTGTTGGACTATCAAAATATATATATATATATAATATTAGGTATATATAATATTTATATAATAATTAGAAAACTCAAGCATGATGAGAAATGCTACAGAAAATATTGACGTTCTAACAATGAAATAGCTTTAGTTTGAACGTCCTCTACTCTCTAAATTTCTTGGAGTAAAATCTTACTTTAAAAATATTTGCACTCTTGAATAAGAAAGATTTTCATTCTTTTTTGAATTGGATTTACTCTAAAAATGATTTTTTTTAGAGTCTCAAGGTTTTTGGAATTTTTGGAATTTCATTCCAAAAGAGTGAAAATCCGGCACTCTTAAATAAGAGTTAAAGGTGCAAATATTTTTAATAGTAGCAGTATTTTTACTTTTTTAGAGTGCGATTTTACTTCAAGAAATTTAGAGGGTACATAATTATTTTGATAATCCAATACAACTATTTTCAGATTTTTCTCTATTGTATTTAAATTTTTGAATACTTCAGCAAAACTGTTCTTTCTCATACAATCCTAATACTGTTTGCCATATATTTAAATACGATTTTATCAACCGATATGCTATGCTCGTATATTACTTAAAATGTGCGATATAAATCCAAAATGTTCTCATAAATGGTTTACTTCATACAGGCGTACATTTTTTCAGGTCAAGTTGATCTCTGGACCCAAAGCACCACCGGCTGCGCCTGCACTTTCAATGCATCCAGCAACGATTGCGCTTGTTGCGTACCATCGGGTGGTTGCAGCTGTGGCGCAGCTTCACCCGATAGATGCGCTCAATGCGGCCTGGAGCAGCATTGCGCAAACAGTAAGTATTGCTAAGTTAATCCTGACTTATACAAGCAGATTGAGTTTTTTGAAATTGTAACGTTTGTTGTAACAATTTACTGCGAGTGAAAATTTCTTCGTATAACTATATTTGATACAGACATAATTAAAAACATTGTAGCTAAAACGGCGCATTGTATATTTTAAGAGATACATTTCTGACGTGCTTTAATCTGCATGCATGTAAAGTATGACGTACGAATGCAAAACTTATTAATCTCGTAAACAGTAAACGGAAATTCTTTTTCGTTGTCGCTTTTGCCGCTTTTTCTGTCCGTCGACGATCAACTAACTGACGTATTTGCTCTCTCGGTCCTACGAGGAAATATAATTACGTCGTGTCAAAAAGACAGACGATCCCTTTGAGTCTTTGCCGTCGCTAAAAACAAGATTCACGCCATTAAGCCACTTGCCTCGTGCTACTTCTCGTTTGCAGCCGCTCGTGTCGCGCGAATAAGTGGAAATTAAAGCGTCGCGGCGAGCGAGTCCCTTTGGAAGCGGCTGTAGGACGGCGCGGTGAAAACGGGAAAGTGTGATTCAAAGAACGAACTGAGAAGTAAAAGAGAACGGGGACGTTTATAAGAGGATGAGCGCTTGGCAATGCTAAAAGACACCGAGATATCTAAGAAAGAGAAGACGTGATTCCCGTCAAACGTTTGCGGCTCGCTTTGCACGATGGAATAAATCGGTATCGAAGAAATTACTCCCGCGTGTCGTCCATTCGATCTTTCTTTCTTATAACTAATCACTCTTGACGAAGTTCTTATCCTCCATCCATCTAACCTTTCTTTGCGCTAATTACGAGGAGCGATATTGCCCTCGTGTTCCATCCATCAAATTCTTCTCTTCTCAGATTTCTTTTAACGTAACAGGATATTCTATGACCCCGTAGGTGTATTTAGTTATAATTAAAAAGGTTTATAAATTATTTCTTTGCGGAAGCTTATAAGATTTTGTTTAAAATATAAATATATATAGAAATGTTTAATGACGCTTGGCATCAATAATATTAATTTATCTGTCCATTTATTATATGATATATACTTCAGCTTTAATTTAGAACTTTTTTATGATCGACGAATAATCGGCGCGTAATTTTTACTTGAATTAAAAATTATAAAATTTCCACCTTGGATTGAACATGGTTGTATTCACTTATTTGTCTTAAAAATTTTTTCTAGCAAATACAAAAATTGATTGCTTTTGATAGCTTAACATTTATAAATAACCGTATATAATGAAACTTAAATTTTTTTATAATAAAGAACTAATGTCACTATAAAAGAACATTTAGTAAATCTAAAATTGTCATTAAAAGATTTACATTTTTTAGTAAATCTATAATATTTTTGTTAAGATTTATGTTTTTTGACACTTTATATAAGAAAATCATAAAAAAATAATACTAATAGTCTCATGTTGAAAAGAAATATGCTACAAGACGGTATTCGCATCATAATCACGAAACATCCTGTACAACATCCTACAGGAAGCAATTAAGAATCAAATTACACACTATGGCAGATTGCCTCATAATATTGCGCCAAGCTGTCGCGACTTGTCGTCGCCCGAACAGCACGGTTGCACAGAGATGCGCCAATGAAACTGTACGAACAAGAAAAATCGTTATTAGCCACACTTCATTTTTCTCTGCTCCTTTCTATTATCATCTTTCTCGTATCATCAGGAGTTTCACGTTAGACTGTGAAAATTCGATATTCTAAAATCAAAATACGGCTGAAATATAATTAACAATTCAATTAAAAAGTACACTCTCGAAAATTTCAAATAACAAGAATGAAAGGGGCTAAGGTGATGTTTGGATTCGTTTTCATTACCTATACCATGGATGTGTGGGTGAGTTTTCTCTTTCTTTACTGTCTTCAATCACATATTGTACATTGCGTGTTTCACTTGTACTTAGATTTCTTATCTATTCAATTGCACATGACTTATCAACCATGTGGCTTTGATTGATGACGGTGATAGTGACCACTGTTCCATCCACTCATAGCCTTTTTGAAATTTGTGCGATTCTATCTTATATTTCCATCTTCGGTAGAAGCCCGGATGTAGGCCGAAACGTTTAGTATTGTATTAATTTTCTTTGTTCTTTTACTACAATATATCTTATATTTGATCGCACCAATAACAGCAAATATACTCTCTTTAGTCCCTTTCATTCTTATTATTTGAAATATAATTATATTCTATAAGTAATATTTTTGTATTTTTTAATAAATTATAAGAAATGAAGAATAATACAGGATGTTTACCGATACGATTACGTAGTGTTAATGCGACCGTATCGCCATTCGATTGTCCGTATTTTTATACAAGCGACGTTTTGTTCCGTTTCAGTGTGCAACATAACGTTGGACAGCAGGCAGCTGTTCAGCAAATCGGATCGTGGCTTCGGGCAAATAAAGTCTCCGTATCTTCAAGGGCCCTCGAGGTGTACATACAGATTCGTGCCGGATACTGGGCAGCGGGTCGAGCTGCAGATATATCGACTGGTGTCCATCGGTCGACACAACGGCACCGCGTAAGTAGCTTTTCGGTGACGCCTTTCTTTCCGTCCGCTCGTATCGCTTAACGGCCTTTTGCGCCCCTGGGCTCCTTTATAGCTGCGACCGTAAACTTTATGGCAAAGTATTCTCGGCGCCTGTACAGCTTCCACCCGACACATGCATCTTTAAACTTGCTCACGGTTGAGCCCAAGTAATTTTGAATATATAATAAAGCATATATGTTGGGGAACACTTAAACTCTTAAACATCTCTTCGGTATGATATACTTGTTTTTTTCTAATTTTTTTTAAATACTTTGTTCTCACACACACACACACACACACACACACACACACACACACATTGTTTAACTTAGCGTTTTATTAGTATAATATAGTATAAACCTATATATATATATATATATATCGATTTTATTGTTTACAGCGTAACACAATAAAATTTTAACTTAAAGACGTATAGTGGACTTACTGAAACATGCAAAAATATTAAATTAACTATACGAAAATGTTAATTTTAACATTTTTGGGTATCTCAGAAAGTCCATTATATGGTACGTCTTTAAGTTAAAATTAACATTTTATTTTTTATAGTGTATGTTTCCTGATGTTTGTCGTTTTGATGGAAAAAAAAACTTTTATATTATACTCATTTTTATGAAAGTTATAAGCAATCGAGTCGAATTGGATATTAACTAATATGTTGTTTTCGTAGTGAAGCTTTGAAGAGCTAAAACAATAACTTAACATCTATTGGATGTTTTATTGGATATTGTTTAAAAAGTACTTTTCAGAGTTTCATGTTTTTTTTTCTTATACTATATATCAGATAGATCGTCTATATATGCATATATTGAAAATGAAGAGAGACTTTTAAAATATTTTAAACATCTATCAATCAATAATTTACAACTTTTCAATTGCAAAATAACCACTGTTCGTAAGACCTTTATTTTTACTTTTCTCGTTTGTGTAAGTAGTTGAAGAGCGGACAGCGCGGACCGATATGATTGAAAATCGCTCTCGTCGATGGTCGTTTCAATTTATCATACTTCCGCTCTTACGAGACGATAGCTGGGCTCTCAAGTCCCTCTCGACTATGGGTAGAAGGAGGAGCTGAGAAGTCACGAGTAATGCCGGCGGAACTACGAGAACACGGAGGGTTGGGGAGAAAAATTACTGTTTTCAGAAACCCTCCGGCATCCCTAAACCCCACCACACACGAGCTCGTCCACTCCGACCACGTTCACGGACAAACTTCGTGGCGGGCGGGAAAGGCCTTCGACAAGCCCTGGAAAAGTTCTTACAATTTTTCGACAAGGCTCTTCAACCCCAACCCTCTCGTTCTCGGGCTCCAGTGTGCCACGACGACGAAGTCGGAGGGCTTACGACGCGCCGAGCATCATACGAGCTTATTCTAGTAGCTTTTGTTCCCGTTCCGGAATACGCAAAACGCGCGCGACCGTACATACCCACGAAGTGAATGTATGCTTACAGTGCGCGAGTGGTTGCATAAACGAAAAATATACGTCCGTACTTCCCTTATTGCTGTCTTTCTTGAGAGAAAGTACATTTCGGTTAAATTTTCAACGTCAATTCTGTCGTCGTGTCTAAGAATAACTTGTTCAAAAATAACTTTGTAAATCAATTACTATATAGTACTTACATATATGTAGTTTACAACGTAGACTGAATTTAATCATTATTTTACTCTCAGAAGTAAAAATTTTATTAAATAATAATTTCGCGTTTTATTCTTGGTAATGTACGTACATCTTATAAATGAAGGAAACGTTCAAGATTAATTTTCCGTAAAAATATTCTTGGTCCTTTTGTATTTTGAGAGAAGTCTGGGGCGCGATTAAACTCCTACATTACTTGTAATGTGTAAAATATAAATCTGCATAATTCTCATATTACACTTTCAAACAATAAGACTGTACTAAACGACCACCATCCGTTAGGAGCTAAAAGCGCTGCGTTAAACGCATATAAAAAATGCAGGAGCCCACACTTTAAGTCCACTTGTTAGCGAGGAAACGGCTGGTAAGCTGAGAGCGAAAAATACCGTTACTCTTGCCTGTGCGGCTCAGATCGTTCACGTTTCTTTCGTTTTCCGTGCATTGCGCTCTGAGAAACTGCAACGACCGGAAGAAACAGCGCCGCCCATACGAACCGTACCGCGCAAATCCTTCTACACGGAAAAATATTGGTGCTTGATCGGCTTTATCGTAGAAAATCCTGCGAAATTTTAGTATTACTTCTGAGCGGAATCCTCGGGAAATTTTGCGGGCCATTTGCGACGCTCCCTAAGAGTCGAGGCGAGAAATATCACGTGAAAGTCTGAAGAACAGTGAACTGAAGATATTCAAACAACCATCTAGCCAGATGAGCTTCGAGTTTCATATTGTGCTGAAAACTGTTTTCCTGTTATTGAAAATAGAACTATGGCAGATCGATAGTGACAGTGCGCGAAAAAAAAGATATTTATATGTTGAATTTGTAATTAAAAGTGTATACTTGAGAGCTCTATGTTTGTGCAGATAATTATAGAGTGATAATATATTTAAATAAGTATTTTGTCGTAAAATTTTGTTTGCTAAATTGTGCACACTCTTTCGCGAGAATTCAACATTTACGAATGAGATTGAAATAGCTGGTTTTCATAGTTTACGTAACGCATGACGCTGAATTAATACCACACCGGACCGGAGTTGGTGGAAATATGACAAACGACACATGTTACATGCACGGTCGTGTAATACGTGTGTAGTTCATGCTCGTTAAGTTATAATTAATGTAACTTTCCGAGCCGCACTATGTAGGACGCCATAACAGGTTCCTTGTGTTGTTCCGTATCACGTTTATCACATCCTTCAAAAAACAAATTGTTGATTACTGATTATGAAGAATTATATTATTATACAATGTTTTAATGGCTAAAGTGTCAATACATAGAATGCGCCAAAGTATTCCATGGAAAAAATTAAAAAAATATTATGTATTGTATAAATATAAATTTTTACAAGCTTTATTAAAAAATTATAATAAAAAATATATAAAAAGTTTAGTGACGACATCTGGCGATCTCAGAAACCAAAAAATTTCGCCGGACAATCACTCGTATTCTTTGAAATATTATTAGGAAAACTAAAAATATTTCCTCTTATGAACGTTGTTTCATTAGTAGAGGTACATAAAATTCTTTATGAAGATAATAATTAATCTCCTGTACAACATGTATGTATTCCATAAAACTGATAATCAGGACAAGAGAATAAATTATCCCGACAAGCATTAACTTTCTGTCTGTAATCATATTTTTACTCCCTCCGTCTGCAATCTGAGTCTTTTTATCAAAATTTTTTTATATTGTTCTAAACTTTCAAAAAATGTGAAAACTTTTTAACATCTCTATTTACTATAAAATAATGTTTAACTCTATATTAAAACTTTTAGTTAATAAAAATTGAAATATGAGAAAAAAATTTCAAATGAAATTTTGTTTGCGCCAAAAGTCCAGATTGCAGTTGAATGATTAATAACATTTATTATATTTCTTTCATTTAAGACAGATTTCATTTTTTATTATAATTTTTTAATAAAATTTCTATGAAGTATATTCATATAACATTTTTTGTTATTTTTATCAATAGATTATATTGGCGCATAATTTAACCATCAAAACTTGGGAGATACCCTGTATACATTTTCTAGAAGTGAATCAGTGTATTATTACTGAAAAACGTACATAATAAATATGCGCTGATGATTACGTCAGTTATAACTTATAAGAGTAGCATTGAAATCTGTAATAATACACTGATTCATTTTTAGAAAGCACCAAATTACAGTTTTAGAAAAGTGACAGATTTATATTCTATTTTATAAATTAATCTAAATTAGATTTTTTTATTAAATTAAATATCTGTCTGCAGCAGTTATTGCATTTTACAGATATTTATGCTTTGCATAAGTTACGTTTATGTGTTGTTCTCTTCTCAACAAATGCTGTCTCACGTACGCAAATCGTCTATCTTACCGCTGTCCCATACAGTCGGACCTTCCGGGGTCCTTCTCGAGCACTCATAGAAGCTTGATAATAGAACGTGAATTTCGAGAAATGGAACAAAGCGCGGGCCACTCGGGTGTCTCGTGTTCCAGTCCGAAAACCGGAAGATGTAAGGTGCTCCTAATCCCGAATGCCGAGCCACGGTCGTCGCGATGTACGTGTACGTTCTCGATGAGACGCAATTGGGTCAGGTCCTTGGCTGGACATGTACTTCATTCCATGAACGTCCCTCGAATGACCCGCACGGTGCGATTTCAGGTCCGATGTCGTATTAAGTGACTGCTATAGTCAGAGACACTCTCGAAAATCGAAAGCGACGTCGTAATCGAATAAGATCTCTCTTCTCCGTAAAGTTGTGCATTGTAGCAATTGTGTATCTCTACGGTGCTGTCTTGCTTAACGAAGCTATTATATATTTATTATAACATACTCTTACAGTAAAGATACTTTATTAATGACATACGATACTTGACGCATTTGTCAAAAAGTTAATATATAGATAAATAATTCGTGTAAATAGAAAGAACGATTTTGCCGATATAATTAAAAAAAATTTAGCTAGATACAGATCTGAAAATAATTTTGGTGAAATATTAAAATAATTATGTAGGACGTTCAACTGGTTGCCGAAACTAAACTTTTTATAGCATTGCTCATCATGCTTGAATTTCCTCTATAATTATAATTATTTTCACAGAACAGAAATATTTTCAAATCTGTTGTATCTACCTAAATTTATATATACATGTATAGTATATAATTTTTTAAAATTTGATTTCGCTCGTTTTTTGCAATGCTAAGTATAAAGTAAAAACGGTCTAAATCGAGCGATAATAAGATTTTTTAATTAATAAATTTCTACATAGAAAATTCTATAGAAGAATATATAAATTTCTAATTTACAATATATATTATGTAAATTTACAATATATTATGTAAATTTACATAATATATCGTAAACTAATAAAATTTATTAATTAAAAAATCTTATTACCGCTCGATTTAAATCGTTTTTTCTTTATACTTTGCATAATTTTTTTTATTTTTTAGCACACTTGTTTTTTCCGTATAACAAATATCTGCAGTACGTAATTTTTTTTATATTTTTATTGAAGCATTAGAATAATAGATTGACTAAAGCTATATCAAGCTGCATAAAGCTTAGTGAATTTAATGCCACCAGCATAATTCTCTCTAGTCCTCGAGAATTGATTTGCGCGAAAACAGCACGCGGTACACTAAATCCGCAGAGATATCGCTCTGGACGCACTCAAATTAACCGTGTGGAATTAATTTACGGGCTTTATTGAACGTTGTACAAATTTCATACTTTCCAACTCGTAAACTTTCGACTGTGCGTGTTCTCGAAAATTAGTTCGTACAATACAACCGATATATAGACAATACATTATGATATTTGCGTTATTCGAAATCGCTCAAATTAAATACGAAATATGCTATCAATGTTTCAGAAATCATTCGTTCGCTGAAAGCTTATGTCGTCTTTATAATTCCCTCATTTCAATAATACAAATGTACTGAATATATATAACTATCCACTCATCCATAAAGTTAATTAAATCGCAATAATGAATGGGGTCTGTCTGTAAAGGAAATAATGCTATTCAAGAGAAGCCGAATGAATTGAATATTAATTTGTGAAATCGAATGATTGAATGATCAAATAGGGGATGAAGGAATTAATTTAGATAGACGTGGATATATTTATTTAATTCAATAGGACATGGAAGCCGTAGACGACCCATAAAATAATAAGCCAGCAAATAAAAGTCCAATATAGATACACATATATATATATATATATATATATGAAGAACTCGTGTCGAAAATTCTGTTCCCGCTAATCTGATGGGCGATGAAAAATATGTGAAGTTAATTAAAAAATATCCCATGAATAACGTACAAATTATCCTGCATAAAGTAACTCGTTATCCGCACTCGTCCCTCTCTTCCTCATGAGAGACATTAACCTGCAGAATGCTGAAAAATTGCCTTCGCCGCAGCAGTGGCGTATACACCGTCCGTAATTAATTCATCGCGATATCGCGCGAGAGGAGAACTCTCTCGCATTACCCATGAGGTATTCCACGAATATTCCAGCCGGCTTGTTGACGGATGTGCATGCGACGCAGCTCGGGGAGCGAGAGCGTGGATTTCGTTCGTCAGTCTGGAGAGCGCCGAGAAAAGCGCTTCCACACCCTTTCTCGTCGTGCAACCACTCTTCCGTTCTCTCATCCTTACACTTCACTCTTCCGTCTTGTCGGCCCGCGTACATGTGGTCCGGGCGAAGGGTGTGAGCGACAAAATTACGTCGCTCAGCGGAATACTATTAAGTGAGGGATAGCGGAATAGAATGAGTACCGCGGGTGATGGATGACCTTAATTTCGCTATGATTACCGGCGGCTCGGGAATTTGTATGAAAATCGCTTGGGGCCGCTTCTTTCACACGATCCCCTCTTCACGCCTTCGATCACTCTCCCCGACTTCTTCTCGCTACTCCGTTCCCGCATCTCTCGTTCTTTTTTTCTTTTTTTCTCATGCGATTGCCACCACCATTTTCAGATTAATACCCCTTCGTTCTAATTTTGTGTTCCGCGGTAGACGTCTTCTATAGAATCGTACACGCCTTTCAGAGAAATGAGAAATTACATCGATATTTAATGACATAGATTAACAGTTCGGTTAGCAGCTTGTTGCGTGACAGCGATCGAAAGATTAAAAAAGAAAAGAAAAGAAGGAAGAAAAATATTTTCTGCCAGGAAAATACTAGGAAAGGAAGATGGGGGGGGGGAGATAAACTTCTGCAGTTTGTTATCCATAAACATTTTAATCAATAGATAGTAATGATTAGTACATTTTTTAATTATCCTAAAGTTAAAATATAAAGAAATACAAAACCCTTTTTAATGGGTTCATTGTCAGTACATTTTTTTATAATGTATTTTACTTTATATAAAATACAGAGAAAGATATAAGTTGTGAATTTAACAAACGGAAAATGCGAAAAACGTGCTTTAACTGCTGTATATTATATTATTATATTTGTATTATACAGAGTATTCCAAAATTAACGATAAATATTTTGAAGACAGATTCTTGTAACACTTTAAGACGAAAAATCCCGAGGGTAAGACAGTTTTTAAATGGGAAGAGTTTAAAAATTACAAATGACAGGACTAGAATTTTGCGCGCTCAAGAATGACAAGTATGGAGATGCTTTCTTGAACTTTGTGCCTTTGATAATAATAAAATTCGGCACCTTCACACTGACTATCTTATCATTTTTGAGCTCGCGAAATTATATAAACCCTGTCATTCGTAATTTTTAAACAATTCACGGCATACTTTCCTACTTTAAAACTATTATAGTCTCGGAATTTTTGTACTATAGACTTTTTGTTTCAAAATGTTACAAAGAATGTCTTTAAAATATTCATCAGTTTTGGGAAGGGGGGGATATCCTGTATGTTTAATATTACGAAGACCATAAGCGCGAAGATGTTCGACTGAAGTGATAAACTTTAGCTTATAGCATAAAACGCGATCCTTCGCCGTTATCTTATGTGTTACATATAGTTTAAGTTTTTAGCATAGCTACATAATGCATCACGAAGATGAATTTTCTTTAAGACTTTCAGAAAACGTTGTTGAAGCGTTTTAATTTTCTCGCAAAACTTTCACGCGGGAGGCAAAACTTTCATTTGTTAAAATGCGTTCTCTTTTGGCCTATCCCCATGTATCACTGCGAGCATTTGTTTAAAACGAATATGAACGTGCGTGAGAGCTCGCAGAACGATTTAGACACACTAAAAACAGAGTTTAAAGAATTACTTGCGATGTATTTGGAGTACTGTATGTGTGCTCTGTGCGCACTGAAATAGTGTAACTTTAAAAAGTACATTTTTTTACACACTATTACATGTGTATGTAAAATTTTTCAGCATTCATATTTAATAATAAAAAAAAAGCTTTCAAGCAAATGTAAGTTTGTCAGATAGCGATATTGATTTCATCTCTCAGTCTATACAGTTTGTTTCATGTATGCTCTTAAAAGGGCACGGTACCCACGGGCTGCCACGTCGTATAACGATTATTCCTGTTCAAAGAGTTCATCTCCTTCCGCGGAAAGCCGTAGCTCGGCGAACGAGGATATTATACTCGAGGGCTAAGGTTTAAGTAGCTTCATAAATTACGCTACTTTTACGGTAGGATCATCTAATCCACGCTAGGAGCGGGTTTCGGCGAAAAGCGAACTTCGCTCCAACCAAGGAATTTATATCTCTTGACGTCTCGAACGCAAAGTGACACTATGCGTTAGGCGAAGCAAGTTTCACATCATGAAAAAGTATTAGAGCAATTTATTTAAATTAAGACTTTAGAGAGGTGTGTTTCGTCGCGAAATTACAAGAGGGATAAACGATCATCGCACGTTATTCTCATAATTATTTTTATAAATAGTTTAAACCAGGGATGGTCAACCTTTTTGTCTCACACACAAAAATGCACAAGTAAAAAAATAGATTTTGGAGAAATAATATGGTTACTATTTTAGATCGCGGTCCGATTTATGTTTAGAACGGTCGTGAACACTTTTTATTTTTTTTTAACATTTGATAAATAATGAAGATGAAATGATTCCTAAGTTTGCGAGCGTGAATTGGTCCGCGATCTTACTGTTATTTTTTGGATTAAAAAATGTTTCTCTAACTGTACGTGCTTCTTTAGGTGTGCCACTAACACGCATGTCGCGGGTGGTTCAGTCCTCTAAGCATTAAAAAATTATACTTAAATCTTTCCACAACTAAGTTATAATATTTTAAATAATTAAAGAAGAGAATTTGTATTTCTTTAAAATTTCTAATTAAAAAAGGGCATTGCCTTGCGAAGGCAAGCTTCTGAAATCAAACGTACATATGTTTGTCACGATTTTCTCTGCTCGCACGAGAAGACGCCGCGTAATATGCACGTAAGATTGTCATAACTCACGCGTCGTATCACGGCGCCACGAAGATAACATGATTACATATGTACATCACGTTCGCGACTAGAATATCAGACAGTACAATTCCTCTCCGAAATTCGACGTTTCGCTCTCGAGGTGCGCTTCTAACGCCGCTTGCTTACCGCGCCGAGTTGCAATAATGTATGCCGAGCACACTTCGTGAATTGTTTGCCCGCGCTATGTACACTTATCAAATTAGACACTCGCTTCGCTGATAAATCCAACATGAGCGTTTGGTTACCGCGCGACGTTCGTTACGCGTAGCATAAATGATACACGCACGGTAAACGTGGCATACAACGCTGAGCTTGTGCGTTTAACGTACACCTCAAACGAGCTATCTCCCCCGTGATAAGAACATCGCGAAATTTAATTTCGCTCAAGGAGGAAGGTAAATGAAGCTAGTAACATTCGTGGCGCTTTAAAGTCTTCGGTTTAATTAATAATCATTATCAGTAACCGTAATATATACCTTGAGCTACTCCTACTGTTGCAAGTGAGCCATTAATTTGAGAAATAACCGCGCCGAGGTTAATACAAAAAAAATTATTAAGTCCCATGCTGCAGCGTTAATTCAGGTACATTTGAAAAAATGCGCTCTATACGGAAAGAAGGATTTCTTAAAATTTACCCTGAAAATATAGTAATTATGGTACAATACAATAAATTTAAAGATTTTTACCATGCACTTCAGTAAAATTAATCATATTTATTTTATATTTTATTGTAGTTTTATTAATGAATATGAGAGATTTACATAAAAATTCTTCGAAATATAATGTTTGTAGTTCCCACGACTACCATATTTTCAGGGTAAATTTCAAGATATAATTCTTTCCGTGATAAAATTTATACAGTCTTGGCTGTAAGTATGTTCTTCCAATTTATTCTGTCAAAAGAGTACTAGAAGTAATAGAAGCTAAAAAGAAGGGAAGTATATTAAAATTGTTATTAAAAAAATAAGTATTATTTTTTAATGAAACCGTTTTTTAATTTACTTTTTTTGTTAGATACAGGACGATCACGTCAAGTTTTAGATGCTTTATATATTTATGGACAATCTATATTCAATCAATATTTCACATTTTCTTCTCTTTAGATTTTTTGGATTAGTCTTGGATTTGCGAGGCTGTTCATAACTCGGTCGTATTGAGAGAAAAACGGCTGGGAATTATCGCAATTTTGCTCCTGAGCGAACAATGGACGATGCGCCTAAGCTTCGTTCCTACATAAGGGACAACGAACAGTTTTTATCAGGCGTCGGCCAATTGATCTGTGCGCTTCTGGAAATAATGCGACCGTGCGGTTATCGTTGGCGTGATTTTACGATCGACTGGCGCGGACGAGACAATGGCCTCCCGTTATTTATTAGCTCGAATTTCCGCGCATTATGCGCCATCGAATCTATCTGCATCGCGGCGTACGTGATTGGCCCACGGTTTATGTACGGGTTAGGTGGCCTTTCAATGCTAAAATAAATCATTAGCATGCGTGAGTGTGAGCCCGCAACCGGCTATTATGGTTAAATAATCGCGTTATTGTAACTGATGATGCGCAGTCCTAAAAACTATATTATCCAATTGCAGCTGGATTAATTGCAATTCTGGTAGAATATATGCAATTGCCAATTTTCTTAGATACTCATCCAGTTATCGTCTAGTTACTGTATTCTTATTAGCTGTCATAATACTGCATAGGAAATGAACAAGAAACTTGATGGAGTTTTATTCAATAGCTGAAGCAATTTTCCTGAAAAAAAACACCTACCAATTATATTGTCTAGTACTAATAGTATTATTAATTAATATACTAGACTGCGTTGTCTCCTTATTATTTCAATTTTATTTCGTAAATGAATTTCTGATTTTACACGTCTTTTGTATGTAGTAATTGCAAGTAAAGTGTAATACCTAAATTAGGATTCTAAGTTACTTTTATTTCTTAGTTGCACTACGCAGAGTTAATATAATTGTCTAACGTCTGAAAAAATGCATGAAATTTCTGTCACAGACCACTCCATCGTGTTTCTACCATTCAAAATATCTTTCCTAAAATCTTGATAGGAAAGAAAGAATTGCAATAAAGCGAAATAAATTTACGAAGCGTTTGTACAGTTCCGTTGTGGCAATGGATAATTTCGTAACGACGACGTCGAGAGTAATATCTGCAGAGAACGTGAAAAGAACCGTACAATCCTTATTCCGTATTAAGATCACGAAACGTCGCTTAACACGTCTGTCTTTTTCTCAGCTTTCTCCTGTCCGCTCAAGGAATTTACATGAGCACCCAGCTTTTACGCTACGTTAAACACATTTAGTATTTCTAATACATTAATAATTTTTTAATTCTAAAAGATGACTAAACTCTGAAGTTTAATGGAGATCGTTAAATCGTGACATTCGTGTCTCCTATGGCAATTCGATGAAATTGAGGAACAATTAGCAAAGCTCGAAGAGTCTCCGACCACATCATTGTTCCTTCTCTCGTTTCGAATCGACTGGCCGCCAGCTTTACCGCTCGTTTCTCCATCCGTCTTTCGTCTATGGACCAGTCAGGACGGGGGAGGGAATAGTCTTGTTTTCAGAAAACTTCAGATCCAATTCACCAACTTTCCACATTACGACAATGCCGTTCGAGCTTGAGGACGCGTGGAGTAGTCTTTCATCCGTTCGAGGGTAAATGAAACTGCCGCTAAGAGAAGCAGGAGCCAGAAAGACGTTTCGTACCGGACAGAAAGGAGAACGCGAATCACCTCTCTCCCCTCAACTTTACCGCTGATTACACGTTCCGCTACTGAGTAGAATTCGTCTCGCCAGAAATAAATTAGTTAATGGATCTTCTTCGTTCCGGTGCACCGCAAAAGCCGCGCGACAGCAACTTTTTGTGATTACGGAAGAAGCAAAGATGGAAAATCTATGTTTCTATATAACAGACGAGATAATTAAAACTGCTAATTTTGAATTTATTTGAAATTTTTATAATACAATTCTAATGGAATAAGAATCAATACTTATTAATAATTAAATTCAGCGTAATTTTAGTTATATATTTTATTCATCAAAAGTTGAGATACACTCTGTTTGGAGGATAGAAAGATATTTTTTAAAAACGAAGAAAGATCTGAAGAAAGCTTTTCATTAAGTAAATGCAATTTATTGTTCGAACAATTTGAGAAAAGAAAGAATTTAATATTTTTAACTGATCCTATACGAGGCACTCTTATGATTGCTCATTCATAAAAAATGTAAAAATGAATTGTTTAATTCTGTGAATATGGAATTATATGTTAAGGATTTTGTATGATCAGATTTCAGCTATGAAGTTTTTTTATGCAAAACTTAAAATATATATATCGTATAAGTTTTACAATACAAGTGTAGTGTACAATTTTTATTAATTCATTTTTGTTCTTTCATTTCGATAATATTATTTATTTATAAATATTAACTATTTATAAACAAATTAAGTTACTAGCAAAAACAAAATACAATAAGAATATATATGTATATATATATATATATATATATATATATATATATTTGTGGACTATATATGGCAATTCTCTTATATTAACAATATTGTGATCGATTACAGTACTTAAAAGGTTAATTTAATGGTGAACTGCTGTGAATACATACAAGTTTTTGCAAATAATATCTATTCATGTGACTTAAAACGCTTAAAATTCACATTAGAGAACGCCTTAGAGTTTCACATTATAACAATTTATTACACACCGGAATTTGTGCCTCATTAATGAAAAGTGAAAATACTCCGGTTGAATCTGGCGTGTTACCGAAGTTTCACGCGCGATTGCGCAAAACTACCTGCGGGTCATATCGGGTCACATTGGAAGCCAGAAATGGTAAGCTTCACGCTTATCCGTACTCGTTTGCACCACTAGCGTGCGATTTGTGTCCCGTAGATCGTCGCCAGATTAACGGGGTACCGATCAATAGGACACATTCGCATCCGTCCGCTCGACCGTCGCGTCGTGTCGTCCGATTTTCGAGGATTCGGCGAGGGTGGATCTGTACACTCCATCCCTCGAACTGATGCCGCGCCCGGAATCATTCTGATCGTTAGAAATTTGATTTCACGCTTGCCGCATCCATAACATTCTCCCTGCGCGAACGCGAACAACGCCGACGATAGTAATGGTACATGGAAAATAGGCTTTTGTACCGCATATATTGGGTGGAACGTGAAATTTGATCGAGATTATCATCGCGTATAATTCTAATTGAGAAATTAGAATGTAAGAATGGGACTATAATTAGCTTTAAATGAATGAAGTAAATAATTTTTCATATTTATAATTAATTTACATTTTAATGTCGACATATGATAGGGAATAATTATTTGCAATTTTGGGAAAGAAAGTTGATATATAGAATGCAATATTCTTGTCACCTTTCTTGTGTCCATATAAACATCGATATAACAAAGAGATACAAGATAGGGACACGTGAATGGTTTATACCATTGCACGTAAAAAAGGGTGATAGATTCTTTTTTTACGTAACACCTAGTATATGTATGCGCATGTACCGTTCCCTCGTACTCTCATTTTCCGTTACTCTCGCATCTACCTGATGTAACGGGCGTAGTCCCAACGCGAAATAACTCGCATAAATCACCGATGGTTACGTAGATACATTTCGTGCGATTCCACTGGCGGCAATGTTTTAATAAAACTCGAGGCCCAATTATTCAACTCGGCGACCTCAGTTTGCGTTCTCAAATGACCCGTGTACACCTACTGAAATCTCTTACCTTTAATCAAATATACAGTTGTTTTGCTATTTTATATTTTATTCAAAAGGGACTGTTAAACCCATTTATTACTTTTATTTCTATCGTGTGTAGTTGCGATGGTATTTTGGCATTTTTGATAAAAACGATCGGCAAACATCGTGACAAATAGCCGTCATTTCTTTTCGCAGCCGAAGCCGCGGATCACGTTACGGTTGTTTGGACAGCCGTTACGTGTTAAAAATAGCATGTACTCAAAGTTTTCCGCTTCCTCCCTCGATCTCCTGCTATCTCCTCCACATATCTCGTTATCTTCGCGATAATCTGAAGTCACATAAGCCGCTAACGTCAACCAGAGAGGATGGAGAAATGGTTTCGAGAACAGCGACGTTGACAAACATCACGCGTACCATTTTCGAGCATTGCCTCCCAGTGCGAGGCGTACGTCAAAAACACACACGAAACTTTGATACAAGCTTGACAGCTTCCGGTCACGAAATCTGGGGGTGGATACACGAGGATCTGAAATCCAAGCGGCATACGTTTCATCGTTATGAACGAAAAGAGCAGCAGTCAGAGTGTGAGAAGTAAAGTGAAAAAAGTTTTCAGCGCTCCCTTCTCAGCCCTTTTTGCTCTTCTCGCCATTCCGGCCTCGTTATTCTTTTAAGATCCGCGTACAGCAGATCGTTTCCGTGAAGAAGAAGAAAACCCACCTTGTTGATTTATTCGACGAAAGAGCTACAAGAAAATTATGTGGATCTTAACGTAGTCCGGTCAATTGCATTTTTTTTTCTTTGTCGACTGATCAAAGTCAAATCTCTGATAGAATATTTCTTCGTTCGAGAAATGTAGTTTTATCGGTTGTATTTTTTCAAGCAACTCGAGATCGTCAAGACGTTGGAGTTTGCGAGACAGGAATGGGATGAGAGACGAGATGGCGTCGAGTAATTCTTGATTACTGGAGAATAAAAAGGACTGCGAAGTACTTATTTCTTAACGAAAGCTAATTGTCGGATATATATTTGCGTAATTTACATTTTAAGAGCGGAGAGAGTGCTCGTTAAAGTCTATTGCGTAAATGCAATTGAAGTCGAAGTAAATAAGAATCTCGACTAGCCAATTGTCACGGTTCAGTGAATCGAAGCTCGTGATTTAAAAGCCGAGGTGATCAACTTAACGACGACAGTCGCTCGTGACTTCACAATTTCAACAAAATTACTGCAATGTCTGTTTCGCTGCTATTTCAACGTCGGACTTACCCTTCGCTGCCTGATTAATCCTTCGTTATGTCACTCGATTTTGAAATATGGCTTACCGTCCGATCTCTCGTCGAGACATACTACTTAAAATGCGTTTATTTTTTCTAATATAAAAAACAATTTTTAAATATCGTAATAATTTTATATAACAAGTACAATATGTTTAATGATATCTGTATTAAAAACTTTGAAGACATTTCTTTTTTTAATAATAATTTTTTGCAATATAAGTTTACTGTACAATAAGAATACGCATGAAAAAATTTTTATTCTTTGACTTAAAAACATGCACTGCTAATTTTTGCGTTTTTACTGTTTGTAATTTCTGATATAGGTACATTGTGAATCTTGACGTTTTTATTGTTAACATCCAGCGATCATCATTGTTTTATATTGCGCATTTTTTATATAATTGATTTTTATGTACTGAGGATAGTCAAAACTTGACAGAAACGTTTACTTTTCTCCTTTTTAAAATAGATGTCTTTGCGAATAACATCTTGCGTTGTAGTTGTATGTTCATTTTTATTTATGTTTGTTTATCATTGAGCCACATTTTCACATTGTTTGACTGTTAATATAAGTTTTACTGTTTAATTGTTACTATATACAGTCTCTTAGTCTCTCTTTATAAATTTATAATTCTAGTATATCGAATGATAATATTCATTATTAGATATAATTAATTACCTATTAGTATACGATTTTTCGATTCTTTACTATACAATAAGTCATTAGTGTTCTGGATTAATTTTCATCACTTTTACAAGTATACAAAAGTTATAATATTAAATTTTTACATATTTTTACTTTAACATTTTTAGAAAGTATCTGCAGGTTGTATATTTAAAAAATTGTATAAATATTGTAAATAATTACTTGGTGCTTTTATATTTTATATATTATAATATTCCAAAAAAAAATGCACCGGACACAAATGACCCAATCATGTGAACCATAAGAATAAAAGTAAGTATAGGTATAAGATTAACGAAGTGGATAAAACAATAGACGCAATTTTATTACGGTTTCGCTATAGCAGTTGTGAAAGCACGAACTGTGCCCTTTATCGATTTTCTATCCTGCAGAGGTCAGTGTACCTTTAAAACTTTATCGGCCACTTATACCGCTGTTTTATCGTTTTTCCAAGAAAATCATTAAATACAGAATAAATTCTACCGACATTCCTAACGTATGTCAAAGGTACTGCAAAACATAGTCGTTGAGAATGTGGTTCTTGGCTGCGGATAGAACTAGTAACTTATTCCACTTTCAGCGAAACTAACATTTTCATTCCAACGGTGATTCTACGAAATGTCGAGGATGAATAATTTTCCACGCTTCCGTGGTGAAAGCAGGGCACGCGCAGAAAAAAGCATATCTTAGTAAATATCTTACATAAGTTATGTAAATTATATTAAAAACGCTAAAATTCCAGACTAAATAATAATAAAGTAATGTATTGTATGAAATGAAATATTTATCACACAACTACATACATACATATAAATACTGTTTTAATAAAAATTACTTAAAATATTATTTTAGATGATTTGGCTGCGAGAATTTTAAGAATTTGCCTATTTTAGAACTCTAACGTCTAATAATGAATTCTAATTGATAAAGGAATAATAGATTACTGAATATTTGATAATTAATCCATAAATATTGTAATAATCTTTCATTTTAGTTAATTTTTGTTACAAGACGTAAGGAGCCCAAAATTAAAAAAGAAAATAGATTCTTTGAGAAAAAATATGTTTTATATAATAAAGAATTATTTATAACTAAATTATATTATTTAAAAAGAGAATTTTTCCAGCCTACAGTCTGTCAAATAAGTCAGATTTATTTCGGATAACAGCAGTACAAGTACAATCTAATGGAAAAATCAACTGAAACGCAGTCCACGCAGTCAGAAATCAGTTGACATTTTTGAATGCACCGCTTGGAGAATCGAGATTAAAGTGTTCCCTGTCGTACGAACTCAGCCGTTCAAAAACGAATTATAGTACGCTTGCGCGTATTGCAGTAAATGGATTTATCTCTCAGTTGGCTTTGCTATTGACGCATCGTCAGCAAACATTATTTCGGATTAAGCCGATTTGTTTTACTTAAATCCGTTAAACGAGTGGTCTCCTATCTGAATTAAAAAGATAATTGAATTTTTCAATTTACACATGTAATACTATTCTGTTACGATAATGTAATCTTTTATCTAATTTATAATGAGTCGATTCGATAATGAGTTGAATCCAAGTCTCTTGACTGTTACGATTTATACAGATTTTATACAGAGAAAGGAGGAAGACATGATACATTATAAATCAGCAGTTTTCTCGAGCTTTTCGCGCTATAATGACGACGATAATGCGATTTCGATCAGTATTGTCCGAAGCATCACGGTGTTTGCTAACCGCCGGCTTACGCGGCGTCACTCTCGGTTGTATCTGCGAGGGAACGTTCCTCACTTTTGCCCCTTGGGATTGCGTCGGTTTACATTTAAATTTATAATCCGTTCCTCAGAACTAGGGGACCCCGTCCGAATGCCCGCAGTAAATTGATTTGCAGTATAACTCCGTTCCCTCGCCGCTGTCGGAGGGGTTCGCACCTCGTCGGTGAAAAGATGGTACAGCATGAAAAAGACATGGAAAGCTGTGCAAGCAGAATGGCGAATGGCGAAACGTCGGGGTGGTGGAAACGGCGGATGACGGGTTTGAGGAGGGAGGAAATGTAAAATACGAGATGGTCTGGGCACGGTAAGCGATTTCCGGTTGACTGACTGACATCGGTAAGCTTGGCTCTGCCTCCGGGCAACCTTCTCACCGTCTAGTCGGTTTTCCTTCGTGTTCTCTTGGGCTATCCACAAGCGGACGTTATATACAGACGCGCGTGTGTTTGTTATGTGCAGACAACGTGTACGAACTGTACACAAGGCCAAGATTCTCGCTACTCCGTTTTCCACTTGGAGGCTCGACCGCGATTAAGGTACTCCGCGACAAGACGCGCCAAATTGCACGGTATTTCGAGGAGGCGGTACCAAGGACTCGCCATCCACATTGCCCAACAGCGATTTCGATAAGAATCCTTCCGACGAAGTGGCGTGTACACTTGTCGAGATTCTTTTATACGTTATGTCAACGACAGTCTGAACCAATGATGTTATCGACATTCAAAGGTCCCATCGTATGTCACCAGACACGATAATACTCTCGTCGCTCTAGTTATAACGTTAAATTTATTAGACTTAAACAAGTGTAGTAAACACTTTTCATCTATGACAAAAAATGTCTGATTAGATTAATTGGAACTCTGATTGAAAATCAGAATAAAAATCAGAATATTTTGAAGTTAATTCCACTAGAATTTTAGTGGAAATAATTGGAATTCTGATGGATATAATCAGAATATTTTCGTTCATTTTCAATCAGATATTTTTCTTAACGTGCAGTTTGATATTCAATATTCAGTTATTATTTACATATTTATAATAAATATGTGAAAAAGTTGTGATATTTTACTAAAATATCTAAAACTAGACAACACAATTCTGAAAATAAGTTTATTAAATCAAAATAATTATATAGGAGACTTAAATATGATGAGTAATGCTACAAACAATTTTGATGTTCTAGCAATTAGCTTGAATTAATTATTTTGATACTCAAATAAAATTATTTTTGTATCTAATTAGATTTTTAATTATTTTTGCAAATTTTGTTATATACATATAAATATTTGACCTACGATTTAACTGTCGTACATTAATCACGGAAAGAACAAAATAAAAGATTCAAACATCGATTAAGAATATATTAATTATACAATTATCTGTTATAAATGAAGATATTAATTTATTATTGATCGAATAAAATTCTCTCGAAGTTTCTATTAACTGATCGAATATACTTGTAGACGACTGAGATTCTGTACGTCATTGCAGTTGCAATCGTGACTTCGAAGTTTCCACGCAACGCGAGGTCTGTCTGTTTCGCATTATACTGCCAAGAAGCATGGTCCACGAATTTCCGTTTTATACCCCGGTGAGCCAGCGCGATTATAAGGGACTCTGGGAGACAGGGCCGTCCTAAATTGCACTCGAGTGTTTCGTAACTCTCCTCGACGTTGTGACGATATTCCCTCCAGATGTAGTCCACAAAACCCTGTGCGCTCAGAGAGAAATCTCGCTTCTGTATAACCCAACGAGATACCACTTTCATATATATGTACGTAAGATAATTCTTATTAACGAGAAGAAAGACGAGAGCTGAGAATTTTCGTATCGCGTGTTCTCATGCTCGCGATATATATATTGAAGAAACGCGCACGCGATGAAACTTGCGATGCTATCATCACGTGACTATCGCGAAAAGAAATATAAAGTGTAATGGAATCTTGAAGAAAATCACATAAAAGTTAATTATTTTATTGCCATACTGCCGTTTTTTTATCTGTTATTTATTAAGAATTAATTGTTTGCTCTTAAATCATAATTTTTCAACAAAGAAGTGAAAAAGACCATATTGCTTATCAATTTAATTTGTCATATATTATATATATTTCAACTTTAGTTTAAAATATTGTATCATGATTGACAAATGATCAGCGTGCAATTTGCTTGAATTGAAAATTTTAACATTTATGCAAAAGTATTATCAGACACTAACATCTATTTTAATCGAATATAGCCTTCTTCGCTTACGTATGTCAAACATTTTGCCAATTTTTACTATTTTTTATTTGAATTCTATCGCTTGTGTGTAGAATATTTATCTTTTATCTTGAAAAATAAAGATTATTTGGATGCGAAGAAATCTGGTCCTTTTCTACATCTCATAAAATGGTAGCAGTTGATTCACAAACCGAAAAACTAGAATGGTCGGATGTCGGCCCTTGAGAAATCGTTTCGATCTTTTGGTCACGGGCTCAGTTCATCGTACAGAGAACGGGATGAACGAATTGAACAAGAGCAGGTAGAGGAGGGAGAGAGAGAGAGAGAGAGAGAGAGAGGGAAAGAGAGGAGAGTTGCTTCGCTGCATGAGAGAAAATCGCGCGAAATAAAAGCATCCAATTTCCTGCGAATCGTCCGTCGGATCTCTCGGCGGACTTCCTCCTAGCTCTTGCTCTCGCCACGGCACGGCGTCCGACTGGTGTGGCGTGAGAAGAAAGAGCATGGAGAGTCGGTTCATGCTTTTCACAGCTGGACACGAGATGCCAAATGCAGTCGGCGAAACTTGAAACGCCGAGGATCGCGAGTCGAGGGTATTGGGTGACTCGCTGAAACGGCGCGGCGCAGTGCGTGGCGATGCCGAAGAGCATCAACTTCCGTCTTTATTATTCTGACGCAATCCTGAGTATTTCAATTATTTATATCGCGCTATCAGCAGCACAATGAAATCTCTGCAATACGTTTCTCTCGTCTACCTTTATTTCCGGTTTCTTACAAAAATTTCCCTTATTTGTTTCTATTTTTTTGAATACTTGTGCATAGCGTTCGGAAGCTGTTACTATTTCGGAAATAAAACAGACGTATAGATAAAGTCAAATGGAGATTTAAAAAGACTGTGCGATGATCGGACTCGCGACCTATCGAAGTCCACAAGCAATTAATTCATAAGCGTACGCTTACTATTCGAGTAATATTGATAATTCGTTAAGCTTAGAACGTAATTATTGTATGTAACTTTAATATAATATATAAGTAAATAAGATCATTAAGCGCGCGCGCTATGCTTTCAGTGATCAACAGAGAATCCAATCTGCTTTGCTAAAAATTGGGACAAACGAGGATAAGCTTTTAAGAATTCAATCTGTTATATCAGTTAAAATATTGACCCTAGCGGTCAATATTTTAGCAGAGCGTGATAAGTAATTTTAATTTTTAAGAAGTTTTATGTTATGAGAAAACAATTAGATTACACACTTTTTATATCAATATTAAATTAATGTGTTTATTTTTTCTTTTCTTTTAAATTACTAATTAGGTGGTTTATAATAATTAAAGATCTAAAGATTTTTTTCTTTATCACGAGATTTTTATAAAAAGCAAGATTTTAAATATTTTGTCATTAAAAGAGTGAAAATCTTGTATCACAATAATTAATAATGGTTTATTTCCTTGATAAAATTTACGTATCAATAGAAATACCTATTATCACTTAATATCAATAACGTTCTACGGTTAAAATAATGTATTATAAAAATTTATTGCATCTTATTTAAAAAATTGTGACCGATTCATTAAGAATTCTAATGAAGGCAGTCGCTAGGAATAACCATGTTTATTTCTCCCTCAAGTCTTTCTATAATACCAAGACAGCTTGCTTTTGCAATACCGGCAAAGCATTGTACACCTCAAATAATAAAGACAACAGCTGCGGACCTGAATGCAAGAACCGCAAACTCCCCGTTGGGCTAGATTGCTGATGCGACTTGACGTTCACTTATTTGCATCGCATAATTGACAATACCGCTATTCGTCAGATATTCTCTGCTCCTTTGCTCTTCCCCGTCGATTCCTATTTCACTTCGCACCTTTGCAGTTCTAACGATCCCCGATATCTTTTACCCTCTGACAATATACTTCACGCTCGCCTGTCTCTCCATGTTGCATCTCTAACGAGTAAGGGAGAAAGCTTCTTATCGTATCGCATAGCGGATACGTATCTCCGGTGCGATTTAAAGTTTTTGAGTGAACGTGGAAAAAGAGCTGTAGTAGACTCGCGTAAGTCGCATCAAAAATGAATATCTTTCTTCCTGGGACCGGAAAGACGGGCTGAAAGTAACGAGCCCATCTTCTCAAACCACGTGGTGCTTCAATTATTTATGACGTCTTGTTGATACTATCCTACACTAGTCAGTTACGCTTTTCATTGTTCTCTCTATACTACTTATCGACTTATCCTCTTTTTCTTCCTTGTTTTTGAAACATTAAGTTGTGCATTGAAGGTTTTTTAACTTTTGCATCGAACATACGTTTTACCTATACAAAGTATACCAAAGTTCATAAGCTTACATATGAAATAATCACACATATAACAAGTAAATTAAATTAACGTTATTAACTTTCCAGAGTTAACGGTGAGTCTATATTGAACCCACTCAATTATATCTCTCCGGAGCTGAAAGTTGTCTATTGGACTTAATTAAATTCTTTGTGTTACATTTGCAAATTTGAATAATTGTTAAGATAAACTTGATTTAATTTATTGATTTTCATGTGAGTTATGTCATTTTTTGAAATTAATTAATGCTTTTAATCAACATAACTTAAATAGGTCTCACAGACCCAGCGTCAGTAACTAAATTACAGATTTCGACGTAAACTTTGAAGAATTGACGCGTCATATCTTATATTATCTTAAAAATAAATAGAATAATGACAGAGTTATATTTTATCTGTAAACGAAAACCGGCCATTTAAAGTTCTTTATTTGAGAAAAGCATTGTTTTTCATAAAAGATGTTACAAGCGACCAAGTTCGTATTCTCTACGGGACGTTAACGGCGTCGTAACTCGGTTCAGAAGTTAAATCCACGCGACCGGATTACGGAAAGATGTATGTCCTCTCGGACACCAATGGAGTTCGAAGAGGATCGCGCGAGAGGCGATCGGATCTGCGACCCGTCGAAGCCTGCAAGCCGCAAGCAATTAATTCATAAGCGTACGCTCGACACAATGGTGAACTATGGTAGTACGTATCCGTCTCTTCGCACAACAATGCCACACGAGCATCCGCACGTTGCGCGAATTGTATCAAGATTCGAATGAGCCAATACAGTGTGATAAAGGAACCTAGGTCCCTAGGAGGCGAAAGGTATTACCACACGGGAATACACGTCTCTGTGATTGTCTCGTTGATATGTTAATTAACGTTATTGATGTTAAGCAAGACTGCTCCGAGTACTCAATATGACTATCTATTAATCCTGTCGAACCACGATGCAGAATCGAGGTTGCGTTAACCGATTGTTTCGACAGTCAAATTGCATTATCCGGCAAAATGCAATTGATACGCCCTGCACCAAATCTCCATGTCTGATAACGGATTTTCGTATGAAAACGGTTGAGTAATTGATTCAATTTTTAATTATCGCAGATTCTTCTAGCGACGCCAGCAAATTATTAAATGTCAACCTGTCAATCTCTTTACAATTATCATATACATTTTAACAGTATAACGATAATTCTTAAATTTTCTATCTATGCTAACAGCATAGATAGAAAATTAAAGCCTGTTATTACAGCATTATTATAAAACATTAGATATATGGGGGGCAGAGGATTTTATTTAGGGGCAGAAACCAAATTTTAGAATCGAGACTTTTAATCCGAGGAGAGAGAGAGAGAGTAGTCAATGGATTATTTATTGAACTTATTTTGTTTTATTTTACGATTTTTAATTAACTATTAGTTGGCACGTAAATAACAAAATCGCACACATTTATAATTTACTAATTTACTTTTATTTTATTTTTCTCTTAAAATTAATCTTCAAACTGAAAAAAACTTAATTTATAACACTAGTCGTTTTGGATTCTCAAAAAATCTTTTTATAACTTTTACTTCTAATTCTTTCTTCTCTTTTCCAAAATTAATTTTTTGTAAATATTTGTTAAGCATAACCCGTTTAAGCAGTTTTTAATATTTTTGTTCTTTAAGCTTTAGAATTAGGTCATGGCTCTCCTTGCCCCTTCTTGGCTACGCCCATGGATATACGTAGGATCTAATAAATATCAATTGGTAGTAATGTAACGCGCACACAGTGTGATAATTTCCTACTCAACAGTGGAACTGTTACGTACATGTATTATATTACAATTATTATTGTATAGGAAATTATAATATTGATATAATATTACCGTTAGTGTTTATCAGGAAGGGAGGAGATATATATTTCATATATTCTCTCTGTTGGAAGCTCATCATTGTTGCAAAATTTTCTGGAATCTCGATAGGTAACAATTAACCAAGTGTAGCATAGCGCATTTACCGGGTTTCCCTCTTGCGAAGGTGAGCCGAGACGGCAAGTCTGATTGAATCACCGTGATTCCCTCGTTGCGTATTACGCGTTGCGTAACCATCCGATTCCATCCTGCTTATCCACCCCTCATGAGTTCTCTCATTTCATCCCTACCCTGAGAATCCTAGTCGACGACGCCTCGGGAAAACGAATCCTTTGAAGTCGTCCGTAATCGAAGAAGTAATTTCAGCGCGACCCTCGCCGGCAATCGTTTTTCCCCGGTCGCATAGGATCGCGCGTCTACCTCACGAAACGATATTATCTGAAGCGCCCCGTTCTTGATAAAGACAATTAGCAGCATAATTTACGCAACAACATTATGAGTAAATTGAATAGAATTGATAAAAAGTACATATTTGTATTATATTTAGTAACAATTTATGTGATTATCTATATTTAAAATATGTAATTTATTACTTATTTATTTTTCAAAAGGCTTTAAAAAATTAATATGTGTATATAATATATTCTCACACTAAAAAACGAGTCTCGTTGCATCTATTACAATTTTGATCGAGATAACCAGAATTTTTATTTGATTATGATCAGAATCTTCGTTTATTTTTAATTAGTAATTTTTCTCTCTGTGTATGTTACTTTCGGAAACTTCTGAACTTTGTGAACATTATAAAGTATTTCTAGATAAAGAAATCTTAGTACAAAAAAGAAAATTCATATAAAATATATTTTTGTACTAAATAAAGTTATATTGTTTATTTCATGTAAATAAACATATATGTATAGTGATTTTAATCGTACATTAAGGAGGAGAGAGAATCATACAAAATTCTTTGAAATTATCATGTCGTCCTACAATTTCCATTATGATTTTTAAGGGTAAATTTCAGAGTAAATTTTAAAAGAAAATCTCTCTGTGTGGGAAGTTACTTTCGTATTTTTTTTTTTTAAAGCCTTTTTATATAAGTTGCAATAGTAAAACGTAATTCGCAAACGCAGATGCAGTAGTCAGTCAGAAGAGATCAATAGTACCATTGGCGCTTCTAATTAACTATCGTTTGCAAACTACATTTCGCAATTATGACTTATATAGAGTAGCCTTTAGAAATTACACAAGTAACTTCTCATCGATAGCGAACAAATCAAAATAATAACAAATAATGTAAGCTCACTACTTAATTTGTTTCCTGATTATTAAAATTTTTTTCTTCGCTTAAAATTTCTTAATTAAGACATAATATTGAGCTAATTCTACTTAAATAAAAGTGGACATATTCTTATCAATGTCATTTACAATTTTCTTCTCTGATCTTCTTTATCTTTTCTTATATCGTGAGCTCACCGTTAAAATTACCACCGACATTTTCTCGGACGGAACCTAAATTCAATTTTACTTTACACAATCTAATTTAAGCAAAGTGAAACTCGTACTGTATGTGGCGAAACTTAGTTAACATTAAACTTCGCACACGTATTGGATTCAAAATACGATTCCTACCAAATTCGATCTGGAATAGCAAGTACAAATCTTAACATCACTGAGAATAAAATCAAATTCACGGCACATACATATATCGAAATTGAGCGTAGATGTCACTTCCTAAGTAAAACGATTTCAAAATGAAAGGCTTTCTCTTTCTTGTCGTAAGAGACTGAAAATTACGCTTATTTCCGAGATTAACAAAACAAAATTTTAATACGTAATTGTAAATAAATGCAAAGTGTACGATGAATATGCGAATAAAAACAAATGTTACTCTGACGAGAAGGCGATGCCCTCGGAAGCAGCAATTTGAATATTCCGGACTCAGGGATAGCAGTGAAAAATTCTTACCCGTGATTTCACAGTAAAATATGCATCTTTCCTAAAAAAAACTCTGCGAGACAAAATTCAACTCGTTGCAACGCTCAGCTAGAAAAATTTCTCTGCTTGCGGAGCAAGTTAAAAACTAGTAAGTGCGATGGAGTAATTGGATCGAAAATTGCCGAAATTAATTAGCGAGCGACAGGAAAGGGAGTATTAGTTTGTGCGCTTAGAGCTAATGGACAGCTACTGAGAGGTCTCGTCTTTTTGTTATAGGTGCGAGGGTGGCTGGCTTCAACTTGAGGGCAGTGCTCGCGTTTGCGGTCGGAACCAACGCTTCGACCGACCGGTCGTTCTCTTCTCGGACAAGCCAGTCGCGACTCTACATATGCAGTAAGTACAGTATTTTCATCGCTTAATTTCCGTCAGTGAACGGTTTTTGCGTTGCCACTTCGTTAAGTTCAAAGCAATAAGTTCTCTTGAGCGAACCGCCCCACAAATTATCATTAATTATTCTTTGCATAAAATATCTTAGGAGAATTTTCTGCTTTACATATGTATAGAAAATTTGAAACATTTAAAAAAACACATTTATAATAGTATTTTAATTTAATCTCAAACAATATCGTAAGCAGGAATAATCTTAAACAGATGATCTATTTTCACCGAGAAGGTCACCCGAAGATTACTTTCGTTTATCTTCTTGGAGTTGTGTATAAATATTTTTGTATAAAAAATGTTTCTTTTTAATTTCTGAAAATATAAGATTTTAGAACGATTGAGTTCATATGATATATACCTATCTATATTCTCAGAGAAAGATTTTGCTCCTTTTTTGTAGAGAACAATTATGTCTCAAATTTTGCGAATTAGTCACACACACACACATTGCTAGTAGCATTGAGAGTGGAAAACGAGGACAGACAGTAGAAGAATAGATAAAATTTCAATGGCATTACGAAATAGAAACACGTTCCGAACTAAGTACTTCTTATTATATTATTACCTCAAGTCATTGCTATTCGAGTTACTTGAACAAGTATAACTCTTGTACATCAAATTTTATTCTTAAATATCATATTAGGCAGTGATATTCACAAGATATAATTCGCACCTTCGAATCTCCGTATTCTTGCAAAAGTTTCTCGCTTTGCAAGTATCGTAATAAATCAGACTGATTTCGATAACTTGGAGAAGAAGTAAAACTCGGAATGAAGCGGCAGTAGATAGAGTATTTACACGATTCGCACCTTATAAGAAGCGATTTCCATTATCAAGTAGCCTTCTCTCACTTTATCCGCCGTTTGTACTTGAACATCAGCTCCTGAGAAGAGTTTAATTTAAATGCAAATTGATTTACCTTTGATAAAGTGAAATGGGGTTTCCTCTGTTTACTGCAAAGGCGAGAATTATTTTTTAAATTAACTTCCTTGACGACGGCGCCCATCACGTATAACCGTACTTAATTACGCTGAAACTACTGTAGAGAAGTAATAACATGAAATTAATAGCTATTCATGATCGATGTGCTCTGCAACGTTACGAGCGTCAATGGAAATAGAATGCAAATTAATTATTATGTTTTATGAAATATGTGTTACATCGATTTATTTATTTAATAGATGTAATCTTGTGAAAGATGTCAACATTTTATAATTTTGTACGTGCGCGCTTGCAACATCGTAATTTAGAATTAATTTCTGCATCAATTATTACGTTTTCTCGTATTTATCACGCTGATAATCAAATATAATTGAAATCATAGTAACTGGCAATTAATGCGAACGATCCATAAAATTTTCATCCGCTCCGACGTCGAAGTGAATTATTATGTCAGTCGTCTGAGAGAAAAATCTAAATAATTGATTGGTACATATTGTTGGGCCTCACGAGAGTCGGTAAATGGTGGAAAAGTTGCAAATTCGTTCGTAGAAAAATTCCCACGTGGCTTTCCACGCGGTGTCTCCATTATTTATGTTTCTTAATTGGCGCGTCTAGAAAAAGCGAGTTTTCTGTCCGACAACGAGAAGCTTCGTTACGGACTGCTCATTAAATATTTATGGCGAAATCAGCGTCTGCGATATCCGCGCGTCGTCAACTAAAGTCTGTATACATAAAACATCAGCAGTTTGCTACGCAACTCGTTTCTTTGATCGCGGTACAAGATTTTCCGAAGGTGTTTCCGCGACAGTTTTGATGATCTACTTTCTACTCAAAACTAGAGAGTCTACATAAACATTCAAATTTGCAAGTATCACGCGAAATCCACACATTTGATAATCATAAACATCCCTTTAAGATTTACAGTTAATTTTGTATACTTTCAGTACGTATACCGTGCACAAATTGAAAATCGAGAGTCCCGCAAAAGTAATGTGGCGTAAAATTTAATAATTTTGCTAGTAGCCGTTCCTGAAAGTAATCGTCCAATATAATGTTCAATAAATTTGAGGAAATCGCACTTGATTTCTATCGCAAGTTTCCATAATAAATTATATGCGAACGCAGCAACCGTACGTAAGATAATAATGATATTAAATAGCATCAAAGTAAAATTCGATGAGCGTAAAATTGATCGAACTTGTATGCTAAAATGTAATCCGTAGTAAAATATTTTGCAAAGAGAAGTAATCTTTTTTTTAGTTAGCAAGAACATTTTTAGTCTTCTTTTTACGTACACTTTAATGTCCAATTAATTAAGCTTTAATTAATTCACCAGACAATTGATAACAGTTTTAATTCTGGTAGTTTTGAGCACTACATGAGAAAATATGATTGTTTATATGAGATTTGTTAACAATAGAAGAACAAGAGACTTCGGGAGAAGTTGCCATTGAAAGTATTTCTGACCCGGAAATGTCTCTCGCGTTATTACTCGGCACTTTCTCAGCGAAAACTCCGAAACGCGGTTTGGTCGGTATGAAATTTATATAAGTTGGGAAGTTGAGTGTAATGTGGCAAACCCGTCGCACGCGACTGGCATAAATGTGTCAGGAATGATTTATAGCGTTTAACTTCCACTCCCGTCCACGGTAACTTCTTATATGAAAATATCTAGGAAACAAACGACAACCTATGAGCCGTGATGCTCGAAATTTATTTCAATAGGAAATTGAACTGGATATATTTATACACAAGTTTTACGCACTGCACTGGTCGAAAGAAAAGAGAGAAACATTAGAATAACAATTTGTCAAATATAAAATTTGTTTTCATTATCAGATTCTTTTTCTTTTTTAAAGAAAACGTAGAATCGTAACAGTCGAAATTTCAAAATTATCTTGCAAATGAATGAAAAAGAAACGAGGAGAAATGAAGTTTACACGGACGAGTAAACGTAGGTGGTGATATAAAATTGCGCGACAAATTTTTCATGAATTTTCTGGCTAAAAATTTCCTAGTGTCGCTTAATTGGTTAAATTAAAGAGCTACGATGAAAATTCCATCGGGCGGAATCTCAAAAGTACGCAATACACGCGAAACGTCGCATAATATTTTTCAGCGTCGCCTGTAAAGTAACGACACGTATCCAGCCGAATTCGAGGCAATAATCGGATTCCCATGAAATTTCAACGCGCTCATTTCCATAACTACGTCCTTTTATGTCACCGTGAAACATTGAAATGGACTGAATTATTCAACCGATAATACGCGGCTCATACGTGGAATACGGACGGAAACTTTGTCTGTTATGTTTCAACATATTGCATAATGCACTTTAAACTACGGCCATTGTCCACGCAGGATATAAACCGTAAAAGGTCAATATACGATCTCGGTTTATCACGAAACGGGAGTGCTTTTGAGGAAGTATGAGAGATACTCGTTTGCCTCGCTTATATTTTTCTTCTACCAATATGTCAGATTTATTCGAAAATCTCTTTTTTTTTCTAGAATAAAATATCAAACATAAGTAGCGAAATATGCAATAAAAATATTGAATAAAGTAACTGTCCACGTTTGAACGTTTACTATGCAGGTAAAACTCAGTTTATCATGTATCACTGAATAGCTTGTAATGGCATATTTTTTAACGTATCCTATTTAAAAATTTTGATGATCTATAATAAAATTACTTTTAGATTTATATCAAAATTTTT
>NW_017279267.1:1313796-1339663 GCF_001594065.2 Cyphomyrmex costatus | reverse complement strand
ATATAATATATAATTATTACATTGAAATTTTGAACAGTGCTATTTAGATCTGGCATTTAACTAAAATACCGCAGATATTTTATCGAAACATACCTATCGTATGCATCTAATAATTTGCAGCTGCACATCATAAGTGCAATTAGTCAATATTGCTAATTTTCTCGTCGTACATTATTACAATTGAATTATAATTTGCAACTTTCGCACGCGCACACAAAATCGATAGATCCATTAACGTCAATATGATCGGGAGAGAGAGAGAGAGAGAGAGAGAAAGTTCGCGGTATTTTAAAATGTCAGATATGGAAATTAAACTAGAGGAGAAAAATTTTCGCCACGGTCATTTATCTTCTATTTGTGCGTACTGTATAATGAATTTGCAGAATTTGCTATCCAGAATTTGACAATTTTGCAAAACAATGTCTATAGCAATAATAATGCTGCACAGTCACGTGCGGAAGAATCGAAATAAATTAAGTGAGAACAAAATGATTATTACTATGAATTTTGAATGATTCTTGTCTCCATAGTGTGACAAATTTACATCACACCAGTAGGTACATACTACGTCTTGAAAGCGCACGTTTGCATCCTTTCTGCATTCTTTCTAACTCTCTTTCTCTTAGGGAACTGTCTCTGACGAAAGTTTACAATCGCTATTTACCACCACGATGTGGTGGTAATGTTAAACTATAAAGCCGCGTCCTAGTTTACTTCGACCATTAAAGCGGATATGCGTTTTAACTTGTAATCGAATTTTAGTTTATTATACTGCTTCAACGATGTAGAAAAGCTTTTTGTTGTAACTTAATGTACATCTCACAATGAAACGAATTATGTGTTGACGAGGGCAGGCGATAACGACGCTATTATAATTAAAAGTGTTTGCGATTTATCCTTGCGATCTACATAGAAAGTTTGAGGCGCAGCGTTCGTGCACTCTGACAATCTGCATAATTAAATGTTTTGGATGTTCTCCGCTTATGCCGAAGCACCAATCTTTTCTTTCACAGCTTCCAATTTACATGCAAATTAATTCACTTTTGATGGAGATGCCTTTACTCGTGACGAAATTAGTTTATTGAATTAGTAGCTCTAATTTTTGCCATTATCCGTTTCAGGCTTGACGCCGTTCGCGACATCATACAGTCACGCCAAAACGTATTTGATGTTCAATCACGTAACCGCAAGTTAATTTAGTTGGACGGCCATCAAGCGCCAAAGGACAGGCACTCTTTTTCGGGTTGACGGCATTTCCGGCGGCTTAAGTCCCGCCATCCTAATTTTCGGTTCGTTTCACGCCGTCACGACAGTCACCTCGAACTTTCGCGAAACTTAACTGGTCGCAATAAAATCGATATCGTGACAAAAGGGAACGACCTCTGGCAACGGCATGCCTTATGCGATCCATTAGGCGAATGAAAAGACAGGAAAGACTTTGCGCCCACCTTTTTTTATAGCCTGCCATTATTCGCCGATCTTTTTCGTTCTCTATACATACCTATATAAAGAGCGTCTTCGTAGAAAAATGTCCCAGAGCGAAGAAATGGAGTTCGTGTGTTTATTTCAAAGTAGCTTCCTTAGTGTGCAGTTTCACGAAGGAGAACAATACGGGTCCTATCGAAATATCATTTTCGCGAAAAGAATAATATCCGATAGATTGGAGCTTTATCCGTCGGGAAAAGCGCTTTTCTTTTAGGTACCATCGACCGAATTGCTTTTAGTATACTACGAACGGAGCAGAAATGTCAGACGGCAGGAGATCTCCAATTTCTCTCGGACGGTAAATCACGATTATATGTCTCGTGAAAAATATATTCCTTTGTTTTCCGGGAATTGTTTCTAAAAATTTCATTGTTGGAAAAATTGCTTCATTATGTTATTAAATATTGAGTGCAATGCGGACAATATTAGGATTGTCTCACAATAGAAAGAGGCATTGGCAAGAAGCTATGAATAGAAAATATGATCGGAAAATTCATATATCATAGCATTTACCGGAAAAAGTGCTATCTATAATAGAAAGGCATATAAAATCAAAAGTAAAGGGCTTTCTTACTTTTTTTAAAATGAAACAGTCTGCACTAAATTATTCAATTATGCAGTCAAGTTTCTTTTATTTAACCAAGACTAACGTATGTACCGAATCTTATACTAAAAATATTTATTTGTAATTTTATTTTGCTATTATTTTGCGACAACAGAATATCAGACTTATTTGCGTATATATGCAATTATTTATAAATATTTTTTACTTTCATAGATACTTACTTTTATTGTATTTCTTTAATTTTATTATTGATAACTGCAGTTATATGTTAACTGAAGAATTAAATCAGGCTGAAGAATACCTTTTATTCTGATTTGCTCGGTGATTGCTATTTAAAGTAAATAAAATTGATAGAAATTAATTCAGTGTTATTAATGAAAATTTAATATATAGCTGCTAATATAAATTAATATAATAATACCACAAATATAATATAATATCACAAAGACTGCTTTATAATGAATACGAGAAATTGGAGTAGCACGAACTGTCAGCTTAAAAAATGAAAGACAGATCGTGCGTGAAACTCCTCTAGAGAGGGGCCTATCGTGTCTTAGCTGCGGGTGAAACAAAAAAGACAGGAAAAAAGGGACGTCTTCCATATCCGTTGAACTGTGCTTTTGATTTTGCGCGAAAGTCCACTCTTCCTCTTTATACCCTTGTCAGACTGCAACCTTGATTGAATGGATGCGGGTCCGTGCCACGTCTGCATCTCCGGATTGAATTGCTGAACCTGTCGCGAGAGAAGCTTAAGCCTGTGAAACAATCCTACAGAATCTATTATAGACAAAGGAAGTAACGAAAAGAAAGAGATTTAGAGAGACAAAGAGAAATAGATTGTAACAATTCGCGATATTACAGTTACCATAAAATCTGGCTTACTAAACACAGATCGCAATAGCTTCAATTTCATAGACGTATGATATTTTAGTTTACGTCCCCGCCTCGCCTTTGCAATACCGTGCCGAGGATATACGTTTCCATAAAAATAACATTCCCGCAAGAGGCGATCATCTCCCATCGTTCAAGATACAAGATTCTATTTGCGACAATGTGAAGTTACCGCGTGAAGAATTGGACTGACGTAACCGATTCGGCTTAATCGCGAAGAAAAATTAGGTTCGTTATCCTTTCCCGGTGGGTATCGATTAGCAGATTAGTTTTATCGAGTGCGACGGAGTAGAGATTCCTCGTAGCATGTAGGAAGACGGAAAGAAAGAGCCTCGAATCTGATTCCGGCAATCTGTCTGCTTTGAAAGAGTCGGACCCGTCGCCCGTTTCTTTTCCTCGCGATGCCGGGGATACATTTTTCGAGATAATTTCCCGTCAGAACTCCCCCGGGGATAGCTGTGCGCGCTCATCGACCTCAGTGGAATGGGGGCCAAGATAAGCCCGCGCAATATCGGATTCGAATCCTACGTACGAGGCGTAGGGTGAGAGCACCCTGGGGTACTTTCTGGTAGTCGAGTACAACGCGATGGTGCCGTATCCCATGCGATCCACACGTACGCGATTTATTCGCTAGCGCAAGATGAATATTTTATTAACCCATTAGGATGAGTCGACAATTTATGTCGAACGGATCTTGTGCGATAAAAAAGGACTTAAGCAGACGCGCCAAGTCGTAACCAAAGCTCGCTAATACTTTAGGCATCGTTCATTGATAAAGTTCTTTGTCAGCAAGGCTAAGATAGTATCTCGTCAATAAAGCAGCACTAAGAGAAAAGTTTTTGCACGGTAAAATAATTATAATTAGAAGCTGCATTTTTAATTAATTCAAATTAAATATTTATCTTTCCAATTATAATTACAAATATCAAAAACATTTTTCAATGCAACAACAAATATTTTTCAGTCTCTGTTTTACGTACTTTACTTATATTTATGTCATAAATGTTAGATATAAAAAGGAGTTCTTTCTCTGAACATTTAATTTTTATATTAAATATTATGAATTTATTTATATAAAGTAAACAATTTTTCTCAAATAAAAAATATTTTTCTCTCATCTAGTAATGAATAAGGCGCATCGCAACAACAAGGGATTGAATGTAACGCTTTGTTGCGATGAAACGTCTACATTAGGCAGGTAGAAATGTTAGTCAACACTTCATTATGAAAATTATTCGTGCTATTCCATAATAGTCGTCACATTTCCGATTTCAAGATATAAGAACAGAAGGCGGAAGAGAATTGCGCGCACGCAGACGAGATGAAGTGAACGTGAAATACGCAAATTACAGGACTATAGCGATTAATGTTAACGACACGCATTAGCAGTCTTGCTATGGATACTATAGCAGTCCCAATGCACTGGCTTTTGCCGAGAACAATCTGCTGACCTTAATCGCGCGGAACTGTTAAGTGCCTTTATACATCAAACCTGTCGCGCGCAAAATATTCTCAATTTGCTGCGAACTAAAGTGTCAATTCAATTGAACAATTGTTTAAACACGGAAAGAATGATTTTGTTGAAGTATCTAAAAATTTAACTAGATACAGATCTGAAAATAATTTTGCTGTACTGTCAAAATAATTACGCTTAAACTGATTGCTAGAATGTCAAAACTTTTTGCAGCTTTTCGTTTATCAACGCTTGAAATTTTTACGTAATTATTTTAATGGTTTATGAAAATTATTTTCAATTCTATATCTAGTTAAATTTTCGGATACTCTTCAGCAAAATAGTTTTTCCTGTATTCTAAAAAGAATATCATGCTGTGCTTCATAAATAATTACATATATATTTCAATTTATTTTTTGTTGTACGTATTCGTTTTCATATTTACGTAATAAGTACGATATAATATTCAGCACTATAGAGCTGTTATATAAATTGCAAGTGGTTTCCCACTTTTATTTGTCTGTAATCTTTTCGCTCTTTCTATTAATAATTTTATTTATAATAATTTGTAATCGTATATGAAGATATCTTACCGAATTCTTTCGATGAGAACATTGTTTCAAAATTTTGAATAATTAAAAAGATAATTCTTAAGTGCTTTTTATTTCTGTAATACATGAGACATCTTTATACAGAATTTAATAATGATAATTCGTTACGCGTGCAATAAATTATCTAATTGATTATTTGTGAAGAAGCATAACGATTAATACGATTACTAATACTGTGAATTATTTTCCCGAACATTAAGCAAAGCGTTACGCATATTACTACCAATGACATGGCCACTTCGCTTCGAATGTGATGATTAATCGTGTCGCCACCATATTTCCGAAGGTAACGTAACCACCCTTTCGCGTGGATTGTTGCCCTCGGTGTAACGCTGTACGTAATTGCGCATCATCGAATTAGTCGGTCCTGCCGGTCGACCGTGCAGATAATTCCAGTAGATAAGAATCGAATTTCGTATACACACCATTCTCAAATGGCCGACCTAGTGCACCGATGTATCGATAAGAGTCAAATTCTGCGTGAACAAATCCCCGACGTTGTGCCCCGCTTATCGATCATTACGGCTAAATGGCTAATTGTTTGTTAAATGAGACTTACCATGATTTAAGCGGTATCTCATTCGCACGTGATTTGACTCGATATCGTGTTTCCTAGCCGCTCGTGTCCAAAATGACATTCTCTATCATTATATTATTGCAGCGTTGCGGTTTCACGAAAAGAACGATTTTGTTGAAGTATGTCAAAATTTAGCTAGATACACAGATCTGGAAATAATTTTATTAGACAATCAAAATAATTATGTAGATAATTAAAAAAACGATGACAAATGCTGCAAAAAGTTTGAACATTCTAGCAATTGGTTTCAGCATCTTACATAATTACTTTGATATGGTCCAACAAAATTATTTTCTGATCTCTGTAGTTGAATGTTTTAAGTATTATAATAATACTTCAGCAAAACCGTCTCTTCCGTGTTGCTTTCGGTATTTATCTATATGTATTAACACATATGCGTTATTTATTTATCTCGGCTAATATGAAAACGTTAAAATGAACTCTGATATATTATCTGCTGGTATAATTTAGCCATTAAATTAGTTTATTTAAAAATCGACTGTTCGATAGCGTTTATACTTATCGTTGAAATACAGCGTTTAGACCGGGATCACGAAGAGGGCTTTTCTTGTCGAAAACGAGATTTTTCGCCAAGAGGAACAATGGTCATTTATCACGCGTAATCTCCCACCTTGCGAATTAAAAGCGAATCAACCCCTGCCAGCCTTTGTCGCCCGCCAAATGCAAATCAGCTGAATTTTACCTCGAGGCAAGATAAACCCGGCGCAATAACGATCGCAGATACGTATAGAACATAGGACGACGAGTAGAGAAAGTATAAATTTGTAAAATGTTCGATCAGGAGACTTGTGTTTCTGGCGAAACTGGTCGAGTTTGCCTGGATAGCAATCGATAGTGGTAAAATGCAAGGCAGAAAATTGCATCGCGGTACGCGGGCCACGTCGTTGTTCCCTCGCTCCTCGTAGGTACAACGGGAAAGTTGAAATTTCCGAAAGCGAATGTCAGTTAAACTAACGAACAAACCTGGGGCTAAAAACAAAGCGCGAAAAATAGTCACGAAAATGACATGCCACGCGCGCGGTGCGACGTTGTAATTTCAGCAAATATTAATCCGCAGACATCACTTTTCGTGCTGTAATTAACTTTGGCGAAATTGCCGTCGAACTGCATGTAAGTCGCGTAAGTGTCCGCAGGGAATAATTCGTGTATTTATTGATGTATTTGTGTGTAGTTTTTGCGTTTTCCGAAAATCTAATACTTGTACAATTGAGTGTGATATTAACTTTGACAGCAACACGTTCACCTCTTTTGATCCTCTTATCCGGAAACTAATTTTCTCTTTGACACGCGACGTTGCCTAAACACATTTTGCCTTTGACCTTTCGCCTTTCGTTCTCCCCTTTTCATGATGTTCCAGTTCTGTGTACACAAGACTGTGACGATTACCATTTTCAAACGTTTAGTCGCTTTTGCTCTCCCTCGACCCAATTCGCCCTGACGAGTTTCTTTACCTTTTCTTTTCCCCTTCCGTTTAATTAAGCTGCGAGCATTAAGCAGTAGAAAGTTCCCATTTGTTATTCATTTTAACCAGAAACCTGCGCCTGTCTCGGTGTGGCCTTGCAAAAACTATCTGACAGTTGGAAGCTAACTCCGTTTTACCTATTGCTGTAGTTCCACGCAATATAGAACAAATATGATATTGTCTTTACGAAAAGAAATTAATTAAGATTTACATCTTTTAATAAAAACATTTAATTAAAATATGTATATACAGGGTGGCGCACGAAATATCATATTATTTAATCATCCAATTTTTAAGCTTTGGCAATCAATACGTATATATTATACATTAACAATGAGAAGAAAAATTAACTCTTTAACTGTACTTTAGCTGTAATTTTAATAAATATTTCTTTAAATAGTACTGAATATATTTACTGAATATAAACATATGTTTTTTGATACAAAACTTATTCGTAATTTAATATTACTTTTTTTTAGTAAATATTTATTAATCGTAAAAGTAAATGTTAGCGTTATTTAAATAAATATTTATTAACTGTAATATATTTCTTTTAATGTTCTGTACATCAATTTTAGTAAAATGCATTACATTTAAACTAAGTGATGTTACATTTTGTATGTCACTCTGTGTAACGGAATATTTAAATAAATTACGTTGGGAATATAAATACAGTTTTACGCATTACATAATTTTATCGAGATGTTTGTCGAGAAATTTCGATAAATAATTACTGCTTATTATTATGTCAAAACGTGTAATATTTTTTGTACATAATCTCTTTATATACACAGGAAATATACACATCGTTATCGTACACATTATCTATTCTATATCAAACTTTAAGAGGATTTAATTCAATTCAACTATATATATCAACTTTCAACGTTTATGCATATAATTAATTTTTGCAATACGCAATTGATCATGTTGCTTAAAAATATACTATGAATTATGTTAATTTTTGGTACTTTCAATTAGCAACGTAACGTTATGACGCAATAGTAGACATTTAGCAAGTATTGTGTATAGGTACGTATAAAATGCGAAAGAGTATTATTCTGAATTTGCAAAAGCTTTGCGATTGTTAATCCTTAACAATCGGATGTCGTATCACAAATTATACGCACGTACTATATCCAGAATTAATCCTCTTTTTGTGCGTATGCAAGTAACGGGCAGGGAATAGGGAATTGTGTCCGCGTCGTTGAAAACTTGGACAAATCTCCGGGATCGAAAACAGCGTAAAGGCAAAGCCTGTAATTAACGTGTTACAGTCACGCACTTTCGACATTAATCGCATCGGCGAATTGGATTTACGAGTCACAGGAGCGATTTTCGACATTCACCTGCCGACCATGTTTCAAGCTGCATTCCCGTGTTCTCCGCACTTGACACATAATCATGTCTCGCGCCGAGTTATCGGTGTTAACTACCCACAAGGCCCAGCCTAGCGTACTTGTTAATCGTGCGGCTTTCGAGGCAACGCCAATGTCGGGATTTGGATTAACGTGCCTCGCGGTAAACTTCATCAGTGTCACTCGCGACGTCGAGTTCCGGCCGGCACGTTTGCTCGGTAGATATTTGATCTCTGCACGGGATCGAGTCCGTTCACGCCGGCGGCAGTACGGGCCACGATCCGCTTCCCTCGATACGCTGGATGCCGAACTAATAAACGTGACATCGATACACAGGATGTGTGTACATACCTACGTACGCGCGCATTGCCACGCACAAATGAGCCGAACTCCCGAAACTTCCCGGAGCGATTTGGTTTTCATCGATAGAGCGTCACGACGACACTCATCCGCGGGACGTATACATACTCATGCGTATACTCGTGGTATAATTACGTGTCGTATGCACTGAAGCTACGATCAAAAAGCTGAGATAAATTTCTAGTGTTCGTGCTCCTCTATGATCGCGCAACTGATGAAAGAGACCACGAAAGGCTATCGAGCGCGTAGAATTTGTAATTTTCTGCCTCTCTCGGTCGAGATCTTTCAGATATTTTTGGGAACGGTGTATTCGCTGACGAAGCCTCGAGATATATTCGGTCGCAGTATGAAACCAATATGTGTTCGGGCAGAGTCGAATACGATAAAAGCGAATAGTCGGTAATTTCGCCGCGAATTCAGATAATACCCATTACTTCTTCATTTTTGAATTTATTTTTTACTACATTTTTAGATATGTTTAATATTTGTATTACTTAAAAGGTATATGTAAGGTTTCTTGTTTTGTTTTTTGAAGCCTAATAGTTCCAAGACATACTTTTGGAACTATTAGGTCTCGCAAAGATACATAGGTCTCAGAGTAATTTTCTAAAAATATGCAAAAAATATGATATTTTATTATATACTTTTGAAACAACTATCAGGACGCAAACAAACATAATAAAAACGAATAGTCGATAATCTTGCTGCGGATTTGACAGATTTGGATGGTATTCAGAGTAAGAGGCTGTACAATCAAAGGAATAGAGAATAGAGAAACAGGAAATAACAGATTTCAACCTACCAGAAACCGCTTACATCGAAATATACGGTTCCTGATAGATTGAAATCTGTTATTCCCTATGCCTTTGATGGTGCACAGCCCTCGATTTTTATAAATTTGTTTCTTGATAACAATTTTAGATATATACATGTATGCGATATAATATTTTTTTCAATTAAAAAGATACAATATATGCGCACGCAAGTATTCTTTGTCTTGTCTTTAAAATGTCTTTAAAAATGTACGAAAAACATAATACTTTTGCAATTATTAGAACGCAAGTGAATTTGAATTCCAATTTCGATTTAGAACTGATGCATTTACTGACGGAAGCTTCTACGACACTCACCGTGCAGTAAACAGACATTAATTGGTATCATCGTCGCGTTGTCGTGTTAAGAAGCGAGCCGGATCTGCTCCCAGTAACTTGGGCTTAAGGCGTCCGAAACCGCCGGAAATCCGTTTTCAGTCCCAGAGCGAAACCGCACACTGTTCTCCAAGACGCCGCCAACGGGCGAACCGGGATACGGTCTGGTGGATCACGACTTTACGCCAGTTCCTAGGACCCTGTAAACACTTAAGCTTCTTGCTACAGCCACCAGCCGCAAACTTGCATCTTGAATAAATATGACTGCGTCTTACGTTTCCTATATAAGTGCAATTCTCCTTGAGGCAGAATAGCCTAAACTTGACCGCGCACTCGTTACTTTTTAGTGCTGCAACACACAATGGTAATGGCGTAATTATTTTCAGGACGCTCCATTGTGAGTAGGGAAAGCTTTCAGGATATGTTGTTAAAATAATAAGAAAATAAATTTCTATAGCAGTATTGCGCATTATGATAATTATTCTATTATATAAAATGACTTCATTTTTAAGTGAAACAGCGAACGGAAAAACAGGAAACGGGGAAACACACATCAATCAAATACAAGTAGAAAAAGATAGTCTTCGATAATTGTGAATTGTGCAAAATAATTGCGACGAACGATATTAAGCTGCGTGAAAAAAGAAATAAGGAAAACACGCGCTTGGAAAAACGCATTGCGATTACAGTTACGTGTAAAGAGTTGACGATAATTGATGCAAAACATTAATGGAGCGATTTTGCTTTGTTGGCCACCGCTTGTTTCTACTCCTGATAATATAACGATCCGTTTTTCTCGCTCGCCACTCATTCTACTCGTAGACTTTATTACTCACATTTTACTTGGAGCTTTATTATAGCGACTATCGCGATCGTAACGTTCGAGCGTCGATTCGCGCCCGATGACGAGTGTGTGCATCGATTCGCCGATTTGAAAGCAACCGATTTATTGTCCTCTGCACTGACCCGTGCATTAGAGCCAATTCCATTGGACGAGTCGAGGCTTTTCGCACCCGTTCGGCGTCAAAGCCATTCCCAGCTCCGTTCAACCGCATTGTTAACTAACGATGTGCGCTTTATGCGCACTGGAAACAATGTAAACACGTTATACCACTCGTCGGAGCGAACAAATGGATGCGCTCCCTTTCTGTTCGACGATCGGTTCCATCGTTCAGAATCTAGTCCTGTAAAACACGTTTCGTTAGATTCTAGTCGCGATTTTTTGTCTCGTGTTTGCATGATTTAAGATCGATTCGTATTATATCTGATCCCGACCAACTGACATATCTACTGTAATTCTAATCAAATACATATTTTATATTTTTAATCCTAGAGAATGTCATTGATATGTAAAGTTTACGTAAAAATGATCATTGAACGCTTAGTTGTAATGATTATTAAGAGATTCAACCTATTATTATGGTATAGCTAAAAGCTGTGCGAGAACAGGCTTTTTAAAAATCTGTCTGTTTTATAATTAGTTTATTATAATACTATTTTCTAGTGATCAATATTATAACTGCTTATAGAAATCAAATACTTACTAATACTGAAAGACAGTAATTAATTACTTATTTTAAGTATTAAAAGCTGTTGTTCAGTATTTCTTTTAGTATATACTCCAAATAAGTAATTAATTATTATTTTCTTAACAAATTATTTAGTATTAAATTGGCTATATATAAGTATTAAATTTCTGTAAAGAACAGAGAGTATGATATATACAAATAAAGCAAGTATATATACAAATAGAGCACGATAGACAAAGTCAGCCGATTGTTACGTCGTTTCAACAATATTTATAGGTATATGTAATTGCGCAAATTATTGTATAACGTATAACACAATTTTAATTGTTTCTATAAACAATGGGCATGTTCAAGTCGGTAAAGCGGCTATCCTGCTCGCCAAGCAAATGAACATAATTAGTTGTTACTTATAGATTTAACCGATCACATGCAATCGTCCTGTTTAAACACGCCCAATGCAACAGTCTACCAACATTTTGTCTACCGTATGCTTTTACTGTTTTTACTTAGTCTTTCTTTCCTTTTAAATTAATAATTAGGTTATTTGTGGGTATAAAAGTTTAGATTAGAAATATTTTGTTATTAAATGGGTGAAAGATATGAAAAACTAATTAAGAGCAGATCATTTTCCGTGAACATAAATACTTATACAATATATTGAGAAAAAAAATTAATAAATTTTAGTAAATATACCAAATGTATATAATTTGAATAGTACTAGCGCTAAATATTTAAATGAACATTTATTTGATATAAGAACTTACTTACCGTTACTTTAATTTAATTATTATTTTTTTATTTATCAAGAATAATTTATACTCTAATAACTTAAATCAAAATTAGGTAAAAAGCCTCTAAGAGCCGATGCAAAATATTATTTTTTATTTATCTACATATTTACTTACCATAAGTAAATATTCAACCAGTATCTTACTGAATGCTAAATTTTAATAAATATATTCAAAGAAATATTTATTAAAATTTAGTAAATTTTTTCAGTACAACAACACTAATATCATTCAATACATTCTAAAATTAAAATGAAGTCACTTTACAAGTGAATTGCGACGTCACTGACTTTAGTAAGGTAATTATTCCTCTTCGTAATGATCTTATCGCCGGCAAACGTCAGGAATGGATCAAGCTATTACGATAATTTCAAATCGGAATGGGCACATATATTGGCCTTATCAGAGAGGAATAATTTCGCCGAGAGAATTGTCGACCTCAATATCCCCTCTGTCTGCGAGGTTTCCGTCATCAAGATTCGAGCTTATCAGCCCCTTCGTCGCAGACGTTGATAGACGTTGGGCGGAGTACGCCGTTATCGTTATCACGACAAATCACTAGTCGTCCGATCACTCTGTCGTTACGTATCCCGTCGGCACCGCGTGGTGCCAACACCATTTTTCTCAGTGCGGTAGCGGATATTTTCCTCCATTTTTTCGCGAAGGGCGACTCGGCGTCATCGTTCGCGGTAAGGGATGGTTGACATTGCCTGGAGGAATTTAGTTCTGACTTGAAAGTGAAGACTTGAAATTCTGAAAGAGAGAGAAACGGAGATGAGAGAGAGGGAGGAAACAAGGAAAGGATATATATATATATATATATCTTCGCAAAAGCACTAACATAAGACGCACGTACACTTTTCTCTACCTATCTCCCCTTATCTTACTTCGCTTGAGCGAAGCAAAACACGAAGAAGAGGGATATACCTTCGGTACATATAAGCATCTATGGGTTATTCCAGTGTACCAAAGACAGACAGAGAGAGAGAGAGAGAGAGAGAGAGAGAGAGAGAATGAAGCGCGAAGGGAAACTGTTCTGCAAGAGACGACAAAGTGCGGATAGAAGAGAATACATACAAGATGTAGAAGGCCACTTAAAAATCGATATCCGCGCGCTGCACCTTACCTTAGCTTGACATTTATAGCAATGCGGTTTACGGTAAATACTTTATTCGAGGTAATATCTCTGCGATCGCAGAGCAGCAGTGTTGTGAGTCTGATCTTGTAACAGATATAAGCGGTCGAAATTCCACAGTGTGTAAATGAAATATAATTTTAACCGCGAGATATTAATAATAGCAAGAATCTCTTTTTTTAAGTGTGTATATAATATATTTTTTAAAATATATTTCTAACAAATATGTTTCAATGATATATAATTATATACCTATATCTTTCCTCTAATAAATTATCGTTGCTCTAGAAATCAGTACTGTACGTATTTACATAGTTCTCGATTGAACATATCGTAAATATTTTTTCTTATAAAATGAAAATAAATAAAAACTTCAAAAATATCGACACAACAAACTCACGTAACGCTGGAATACACATATAACCAAATATCGAATGCTTTGTCGTTAGATAAATAAAAAACTGATTTTTACATATGAAAAAACTGGCAATTTACTCTCGCTGAATCCACATGTCCGTTATTTATCCAGTTACTGATAACAAATCTCCTTCCGGCGAATATTTATCACGGCCACAAAAATATGATTTGTCGAAGTAAATAATAAATGTAATCTGTTATTACAGCTTTTCACACTTTGATTAGCAATATTTAAACGTTATTATTTTTAAACATTCCGTATGTTTCCTGTTCAATCTTGTTTATACGTATCTATAATCAGATGTTTAATCTCAACAAAGTTATATATATTGAAAAGTATAGAAAGATAAAATAATGCACACGTTTTTCAATCATTTATTTAAAAATTGATGTTAACTGAATGTCACAACTTGAAGTACGTGTTATTGAAATAGGCATAAATAATATTTACGTATATGGACCAAGCGCGAAACATTTAAAATGACGCAATCGTAATATCTTAGTTATGAAATAATCAGAATTACCTACTCATATTCGTCCAAATACAATTCGTCACAAGATACAATACAGTCGAAATATGTACATATATTCGTCGCTGAAGAGAAGTAGCTCCGCCGTTAAATAAAATGCAGACAGTTGGAGAACGGAATACAAGGAGCTACTTAAGTAGATATCGCGGTTGTATTTCGTATTGTAGACGCCTCATAAATACAGAGGACCGCATTTATATCTTATTGCCTATGATGACGAAAATGCCTGAAAGAAACGAAGGGCGTGTCTGGCAAATAAGGCCGAAAACGACAAATTGCAAAAATAGACTGCATTTTGCAATAGCAGTCTGATACGTACGTTTTCTCTCGGACAATCTTACGTCGACGCGGCGTGAAAAAGCAAACGCCGTGAAAATACTGTACGGCGTGTACATACGGGAATACATAACGCAAGGGAGATATAAGACGCGACAGAAGGAAGCGATGTTCCTTGTAAGAGGACAACGTGTAGACGACGAAAACGCGAGGATTTGCTTGAGATTTATGATTACTGGCAGCGCTTGCACACGGAAATGTAAAGTGCGAGGGTAAATACAAAACACGAATGCAGAGCTATATAAATAAATATAAACAGGTAGAAAAAAGTCATCTCCGGAAGCATGATAGCGAACTGTATATAAAATAAAAAAATGTGCAAACACACACGAACGTAAATATTCATCGCTATCGATAAAGTACATATTTAAACTATCGTATACATGGAGAATATCCACCAGTGTTATTACATTATTATTCTTTAGTTACTATACCTATTTAATATCAAGATGTGGATGGACAGTTTCTCATTGATATTTCCGGTAACAAAAAGTATGTGTGTGAATCTGTTCAACAATTTAAAATAAATAACACAGTAGTAATGGAATATCCAACGGAACATGTATCATTTATACAATCTGGTTCGCTGAGTAAATGCGACGTGTGATCGATATGATACAAATGTTCAACAGCGTGCTCGGTGTCACGGTTCACGGCCCGTTAAACATGAAACGCGAACAGGACGACCGAAATTTGTACTCAGTGGAAAATATCCGACGATGACGGGGACCACTTGTAAAAGCGCGTATTTCACTTCCATCTACAAAACACAGGTGCGGAGAAGGGACGCATTTCGGGACTGGCGGCGCCGCGCCGCGACCCGGATGCTGAAAGTATAAGACGCTGCGCTCTGGGAAGATTCGCGTCTCTGGTATACGAGGACAAAGTGCGGATGAAAGAAGAGTGGAATACAAAGTCCTACTTAAGGCACGGCATCCCTCGACCGCAGTGCGCGCGGTCCTTTGAGATTTACTTCGCACGTCTAGCTTGGAAGATTTACCTTTTAGAAGTTACCTCAGCGCTCGCACTTAGGGATTCTCGTGTCCTCTGGCGTGATTTAATCGGTGAACATTAGCATAGTCTTCCTAGATGAACCGCAGTAGAGCAGTGTAATATTATCAGCACAACAATCTTGCGTAAAAGAATTTTACATTAACCCCTTCGTTGCTGATGGTGTATTTAACTTCACTCAACTATAAATCTCTTTGTCAAAAACGTCAAACAATTCAATTTTATTTACGTTACTTACATGTTATCTGCACATTTAGATTATTCGTATTAAAATAATATTTATTCCTTTTTTATACAAGTTATGTCATTTCGGTTTCTTGAAATTAATTTATACCTTTTAATAAATGTAAATCAAACGAGTTAGTAACACTGTGCGTATAGATTTTTTGTTATAGATTTTATATCAGCTCTCCAAAGGGTTAAGCAACATACTTCGAAAGGTAAAGGTGCGCCGATTTCTCCAACTTCCACTGACAACTCTGAGATTTTATAAAATCTCGGGGTTTGTTATTGCGATAGCTGTGAACTTTTCTGGCGATAAATATATTACTGTTTAAAATGAGTCGTCAAAAGAATTTGCAATGGTAAATATTCGAAATAGGCAAAGTGAGATCCTTAAAACGAAAAGTACTTAGCTTTTTTTTCTTAAGGTAGCCTTTGATGTGTTCCACTTTTTAAATTCAAGACTCTCGTAGGTCTGTAGGTTTACAAGAAATTAGCTTGACGATTTCAAGTTGATTGAGAGAACGAGAAATTATAATTCCAAAGGCGGTAATTAGCTATCTTAGATTCATTTCACATGAGAAAAGCATTCATATATACATTTATCGTAGAGCTACTCATTTCCAACTGGTTTCATCTGCGAGAGTGTCATTTTACGAAATCTTCTTAGTTTCGTTAATTTTCTTGAAATAATTTCTAGCTCACATGACGTACATGAAAAATGTATAAATCTACTTTTGTATAATTCACGTTACAGTTAGCATCAATTCCGTTAAAATATAATAAATGACCAGTTTTACTTTTATTAAGATTGTAATCTGATATTCAATCGATATACTAATAAATTGAATCGACATCGAATGTAAATTAAGTTGTAATTGTAATTAAATATTATTAATATTGAAAATGAGAAAAGTAAAAAGGAATAGAGAAATATCGCGTTTCTACATATTTCCACGTTTGATTTATCATAGTTATGTATAAGAGATTATTTTATCACATGTAACAGATCATTTACATAAATAAACAATGAATTGAACCACACACACACACACACAAGTTTGCAACGTTACTTCTCATTTGTATATTACGTCTACACGTTTTTAAAAAATGTTTTCTAAAATATTTGGAGTAATTATATTTGATGAAGCAAAGTTTCAGCTTTAAAAATCTATTTTTTGAATTGCGACACGCGCGCGGTACACAATGATTTTAATAGAATTATAGACAGTTAAAATCAAAATGCTATCTTTATTTATTCCGCGATAACTCAGTAACAAAAAGGTTAGGAACATTAAAAAGAATAATTTTTTGTAAGGAAAAAGCCAAGGAAAAAGCTTTTATGCTGTCAGAGAGAATCAAACATTTTCACAGGTCTTTTTGAACATGTGACAGGTCAAAAAGCAAATTTTCTATTTTGTCTAGCTCGTAGTTTTCTATATGTAAAAATTACTAAATACACAGAAAACTCAAAAAACGTAATAATCATTCAAAATTACACATTTTAAGATTTAAAATATTTTATTTTTTATTTAAATTTTATTCATTTTTAGCGAAATGACAGTTTGAATTTTGAAGTTTGTAACTCTACGAACTTTTGTCCCAACCCAATTACACATATATATTAAATCTCCTGAAAAAATTATAATTTAGACGATCGCGTGATCAAGCGTTTTTATTTGTGACACGATAAATACGTATTAGTGAATTTAAATTATTTTAACAAATTCAATTTATTTTCCTAAGATATAATCTCATGTAGGTTTATTCTGTAAATACAACTCAATTTTCAGAGATTTTAAATGAAACACTTAAACTTGTTTTCTCTCCTACAAAGATACATATATTTTAAAAGATGTATATAATATGCATATTTTAATTGTGTGTGTGTGTGTGTGTGTGTGTGTGTGTGAAGTATTGGTTTCTTTTTAATTTAAACATATTTTTCATATAAAATTTAGATAAATATTTTCATAAAATATTAAAAATTTTTAAGGATGACTATTTATCTTTATTGTTATTGATACAAATGTTTTTTTCAGTATTTTGTTTGTAAATTGAATTCAAACCAAATTTGTCATATTTAGTTACACAAATTGGAAAAATGTATTTTTGAGATATTAGATATTTTTATACAATAGCAAATACAGTGGTGATATAATATAGATTTATAGATGTATGTAACAAAAACCCAAATATGATCTCGCGTTACGCGTACACACACACACCCACACACACATATATATATGTCTATGTAGCTTTTTACTGATTAAACCTTTATTTTAAAAAAAAATCTCATCTCTTTACGTTACCTGTTTTTAATGAATAAAAATCACTATTTCAAATGAAAAAAATATACTATATTATAATTGTATCAGAAAGTAATCCAAGCAATGAGAGGGTGTTTTAATTAAAATTAAATTTTAATTCAAAGGCTGTTTTAACAAGGCTCCATTCATATCGTTTATCATCAAATGAAACATTCCTACCGCTTAAAAACTGTACAATAAAAGTATGTGGATTATTTAATTCCGTTCAGAACAGGGTCGTTCCCTTCAAAGTTCAGCGGTGAATTTTCGCAATGATGCGGGCTGTCAAAAATTATGATCGTCCTATATTATGATACTATCAGGACACCGGCAGACACGAGTGAGCTTGTCCCCGACGAGCTTAATTAGTTCACGTTTTTCCTCGTAATACTCAAATTCCCAGCGCGAAATCTCGGGGTAAATTGTGGAGGCCCGTGGCAGCTCGTCGGAATTTGAGGGGATTCCACGCTGGTTTAATATAATTACGTCCGAGTGACGCTCTCGAAAATCGAGATGTCAGTAGTTGCGGTTCGCAGATGAGAAAGGAGAGGATTGGCGTTACGATGGGAAAACTAGAATGTCCGTGGGGAGTGCATCCAACTTAACTCGTTCGTCCTCTTTGGCGACCCTGGAACTATCTCGTCCTCGATCAATGCCGTGCCGTAGAAAGGGCGATATTATCGAAATTCTACGAGTCCGATTGTCGATCCCTTTCCATTTCCTCCGCCACGGGGGTTATCGACACCCTGTCAACTGCTTCGCGCCTTCACCATTGAGGATGGCCCACTTACGGAGTCGATTCCCGATGGACAATAACACGACCTTTAATGGAGGTGCGGGAAAGACGCCAACGGGCGATACCCAGGCGCTATCGCGGCTGCGGTTTCGCGAGTAATTACGTTGTGCATGTGCGAAGGTACGGTGCGGAAAGGCTTTCAGCAAGTGCATCGGGAAATTTGGCGGATTCGCCGCTTATCAGCGGCTGCCTTTGGCGGTTGTAGATTCGTTTCCAAACTACGCGATCGTCGGTATTAATTAATATGGTTAATTGGAACCAAGTACGCGCGATGAAACGTGGATTTATTTATTTTCTTTTTTTACGAGAGAATTTTCTATCACGGAACATATCTCTGTAATTGAGTTTCGCGAATTTTCATTTACAAATTGACAAAAGCGAGATTCGTATTATTTTAAACTTCATGGGGATAAAGTATAATATAATACACAATGAAAGTAAATATTTCGAAATTTACAGAATTATTATACGCGTTTCTCCTCACAACATTATCCTTTACAATTATTCCACTGCGTTATCATGAAACGTGACGAATATTGCACGCCACGGGCTAGCCCGTTCGTTAACGTACAAACGAAATTTTTAATTCGTGCGGTAGACCAAGTAAAAATGTACTCGACAAGCTTCTGGCTGTTCTATCTGTATTGTAACAGATATTCCACTTTGTTTGTTACAAGCTACGGCCTTCGTTTGATCATAGTTAACTCCAAAATAAAACGAGCACGTCTATTCAGTAATATAATTTCATGCTAAATTGTATGTAAACTCATGTTGTAATGACGGGTATAAAAGCAAACCGAGAAAAATACATATTATAGCTCTGATAATTTCTTGTGTGAAGAAAACTCTAAATACTTACTAAACATGAAAAATTACTCTATTTTAACCCGTTCACCTACAATACTGTGTGAGACTCATGGTAAAGAATTCGGGCCAAACATAAGAACCACAAGGACCATGGTACGTTTTTCGGTACAAACATAATAAATACGGATCAGGTTCGTAGTACGTAAATCGGACCAAACGTCAACAACATGAGTTTACATTCAACGTGTGATCAACCTTGCTGCATGATTGTGCCACGTGCCGATGAAATTTAAATCGTAATAGAAGGGGTTAACTACGAGTATAATGAATCTAGAACTTAAAAGTAACTCGTTACTTGTAATGCTATTACTGTTACAGTTATTGTTACTTTTTATATTTGGTATTTATTATATGTATAATGATAAAGTTTTTAATATATTCAATCTTCAGTCTCTTTACCTGGTATTTGTAATTCGTTCTTATTTCAAGACCGTTTTATATAATGTTTTTTTTTAATCTTAAAAATTCTAATACGGCTCTGTGATTGATTTATGGTGTCTTAAGAATGTTACAAACCAATCACAGAGTTGTATTGAATATAACAAATTTTATATTGAACAAACTTTATATGAATACCAATCTTTAAATTTGATGGAAGTGATGACATGTGTACCTACTATAAAATTGATTGTGAAAAATATTACCTCAGTCGGATTGTGTTTCAAGGCCGAAAATTTAATTGGCACGTGGTTTGTAAAACTGAATATATACATATAAATTTACTCTGAAATATTATACACGAAGCTTAATTCGAATCGAACAAATATTTTTCTTCTTTGTTGTATTTTCACATATCGGTCTAGTGTCTTTGTTTTTTTATTGTTATTAATATTTAAAGAGAAAGAATTGTAAAATTTTTTAGACTGATCTTATTTCAACACTAAGAAAGTAACAGAAAAATAACAAATCGTTACTTTTTAAGTAACAGTAACGGTAATTAGTTATTTTAATATAAAGTAACTTTCTAATTCTTGAATAAACCTCTATATAACGTGAAAAAAGGATCTTTTTCTCCAAAAATATCTTCTTATTTGCGTTTGTCATAGCAAGTAACGTGATCATTAAATATTGTTGATCATTCAATATTGTTGATTACTTTTGCTCCACCGCCCCCTTCGGAGAAATATTACTGCGTGATCTGTATATAGGTGAGCTCGCCTTCATGTTACGGATGTGTTTTGCGAAATGCAGCCCGCGGCGCTTTTATATGAACCTATGAATCCTATTGTTGAGTTCCCGTATGTACACTCGCAAGACTGTACAGTATTCTCGTACGATGAATTATTTTTCCAGTGCGTGTGTGTACGTCAAAAACAAACAACTGTACTTACCAATCTGGTAAACGTTAACGAGCAAAAAATTTTTTTCATCATATGAAATCGTAATGAAAATATTCTAGTACAAGAACAAAAGAATTAATTCATTCATTTATTTAATAAACAACTGTGTGCAAATAAAAAGGCACATATGATGAGAATTAAAAATATTAAATATCATGTTGCAAAAGATTCTCTCTCTCTTTCTCTCTCTCTCATGTTTCACAGCGATACAATGCAAAGCTGAAATATCAAATCTAATTTACTTTTATTCTACGCGACTCTCAAAATTTCGAATATTATCTCTCTTTTCTGGTTTAATTTAATTTTCGGATATAATCATTATTTTTATGTTATTTCCTAGCACGACGTTGAATCCGATTTTATTCTGAATTAAATCCTTTCTTCATATGTTATTTACAACAATTTTACAAGAAAACAGTTAACATGGAATCAAAATCAAATTTTTCTCGAAATCTTTCCACGACCTTCCGTCTAGTGCAATCATCTACCTTATGTCACGAATAATACGCGACTTATTTGTATCCACGTAAAATTTCATTCGACACATCCCAACTGTAAAGCGCTAGAGCGCAAAAATGCCTCTCAAGATATCCCGCGACGTCGAGCTTCATCGATCAAACCGCGAGAGAAAATATAACTTATGATATAAAAAGGTAATATACATTTTCCGTTTTACTTATATCAACTTCTAAAATATATATATTCGCGAAATATTATCTTTACTTACTTCATATTTCTATTACTCTGTTACTTTTTTTTTACATCAGGCAAGAAATCTTATACGGCTTGTCTACATAAAATTATTCGACATATTTCTCTTATTCAATACGGTCGATATATAAAGTCCTTTGGGTTTGTTGGCAATGCCGCTATAACTTGGATTACATTGTGCATAAGCACTAACTTCCGCATTTTAAGGAAATGTCGTTGCAACATTTTATTGTTTTTTCGCACGAACTATTTTATGTTACGATATATACTGCTGGGAGAGAAGATACAGATTTCCGATGTATGGGTTAAAATAGAGAGAAGTTCTAAAACTGTAAATTATACCTTAGTATTGATTTCTTGAGAAGGTACATCAGTTTTTTTCTCTTTTAGAATGAATTGAAAGATGTATTAGATATATTTTGAAAACATTCAAAAAATGATGAAAATATTACGAATTGTTTCATATTGCATTGGAAAGTAATAGAAAAAATTTAGCAGCGATTTTCTACATGGATAAAAAATATTTTAATACAAAATAAATATGTGCTCTAATGAAAAATTTTTCTGAATTTTTTAATTTAGGTACTTTAAATATGTATTCATGATGAATTACAATATAATATAAAGAATTGAAATAAATAATTTTTGTACCGACCGTAAATTGTCTACAAACAAGGAAGGAATTAAACGCCTATAACGGTCAAAGCTGGATCAAAGTGCTAATAATAAGTATGTGTGAATTTTTATATACCACATATGTAGCCCCCCTATAATTGCGCGCTGAAACATTCAGACATATAACGCATAAATACTACAGTAGTATAATATAAAGCGTCATTGCGATGCAAAGATTGATTATTCTGTAAATATAAACAAAATTATTTTATTTATTTATTTTCAGATAACTAAACAAACAATCCCACAATATGAAACTTTGTATAAATTATCTTGAACACTTAAAGTACTCTTACGCAAAAAGATTGAGATTTTTCACTATAAAAAATAATTTAATTTTTATATTTTTAATAATAAATAGAATAAATAAGCTATAAAAATGTGTTTTTATAATCTCATTCACACAACTTTCATATGTACATAGTTTATTTGAAGTATGAACGTTAAACAAATTTGCAAATTTAATTTACACTTTGTAAGGACTGTACAACCGATACATCCTTAAAGATTAAAAATTGAGTTATTTGTTTCCAAGACTATAGAGTGAGGCTCTACTTCAAAGAATTTAGAGAGTAGAATTTATAATATATTAGAAAGAATTTATCTTAAAAAGAATTTATAATTTATTAGATTATTTTGAAAAAGCAATGTCGTTGATGTACGATTGCTAATTATAGAAGACAACAAAAATTTGTTATTTTTTTTTTGTTATGCAAGAGATATAAAGAAATATATATTAAAAATATAAATTATTAATTTCAATTCGACTAAATTTCTACAAAACGTTAATTACATTTATTTCTTGAATGTTTAGAGATATTTGAATCTGTGGCAGATATCACTTTCCACGAACGTCGCTCCCTCACCTTAATACCTTAAGTGCACGAGCTCGTCTACGTGCTGGAATCGTTTACACTCTCTTAATACTAACAGCACATATACGTGCCAATGGCATGTACGTGAATGCGGTGCGTAATATAGTTGCGTGATTTAGTAAAAAAATATTTGTAAAAAGTCGCAGATTTATTCGATTCAAATAATACGCCCATTTAGTTTCATTTTCGCACATTAATTTTCTATTTCGATCCTTTATACTATATCCTCTTAAAGTAGCTACTTGAAAAATTAAAAGAATTTCTTTCTCTCACAGTATCTCCTTCGCGGATCTTTCCTTTTGTGAAGTTAATGCGCTTCACAACTTTTACATTTTAAGATGACAATTTTTGAAACGTGCCGAGTGGAAGTTTAGATCAATAACTTTTACAGTGATGAAAAATAAGATCTCTCTGGAGAGGTATTAAACTTTTTTCACACCGCAGTACAGTGGACAGGAAAATGAAATAGGATGGGCTATAAAATGAGAAAAACGCTTTACGGTACATCTCATAGTATTTTCTTCCAACGATATTTTTCCTCATTTGATATTGGTGATGGCAGATACTTTTCTACTGAACACACGTACTTATATGTGAACACTTTTATCATATATTTTAGCTTGTAATTTTTTTATAAGTCGAATTTATATAAAAACTTCAAGAAAACGCCATTAACGTTTTGATTTTCCTGATTTTTATTGCATGTTTGGATATATGTATAATAAGAGTTCCAAACGTATGTAACAGACTCCAAAAGTTTCCGATATGAAAGTATAAAACTTGATAAAATGAAACAACCGTTTTTATTTTTTAATATAATCACCCTTTATTTAAATACACATATTTTTGAAGAGCGATATGAATTCATATCACTAAAAATATATTTTCTGAATTTTTATCCTTAAAATAATTTAACACTGTAGAAATTAGTTTTTATATATAAAAGTTAATTTATTGTACAATACTAGAAATTGTACTAAAAAATCGAAATACAAGGTGATTGAAAAGTAAAGAATATTGAAAAATAAAATCGATGCGAAATCGTTTTATTTTATTATATTTTTTATATTCCTATATCAAAAATTTTTAGACCTTACTACGTACATTCATAATACATAACTCAAATGTATGTTTTAAATTTTAAACGTTTAAATATATTGTACTGTTACTTATATTTACGTGGACCTATTATTGTACGTATATTTTCTATGAACGGTACGAAGCACGTTTTACTTAAATTTCATCACGGCATATTGAAACTTTGAATAGATTGGCGTTATTTTACATTGTAGATATAAAAAACGGCTCATGTGAGATAAGCGGTAGTCTGATTTACTCGATGCAGAAAACCGATCCAGCGATTTTCTCGGACTTTGTATTGTACAATCTCTCCTTTTCTCTCTTTCTTTTCTTCCTCCCTTTTTAGCATCAGCAATAACACGTCCACTACCTATATTCACGCAAGGAATTTCGTTTGCCGAGAAATTTTATTTTCCGTTGTTCGACGCGATCGAAATGCAAACTCTCGTCGTCGTTTCTGGCATCGCATCGGTACTTCCGGTTCGCTCAGCGAGAGACGCGTTATGCACATGCATACGTGATTCTTCCCCGCGATATGGATTTACGGTAACACCGAGAAGGAAGGAGCATTCAGACGACGTGCCCAATGTCATAGTGCTCCCCGCTTTTTTATTTCGGCGTACCTCCACGCTCCCTAATATACACTTTTATATTTATACGGACTACTTTTACACTTCCTTAGTTCAACACATCACATCGAAATAAGACATTTCTCTGGTTCTCTACATTACATTGAAATAAGAATACATTATAATATAAAATTATACGCCATTTACAGAAGTTTAACTATAATTAAATCAGGTTTTCGAATTGAAGAAAATTAACCGACTTACTTCGATCTGTCAATTTGTAAATAATTTTAAATTAATAATTTAATTGATGAATTAAATTATTCTGGATTCTATCTTTGAAACGAAATTGTAAGATAGGATTATATAAGAATTTAATAAATGGATTAAATTATCCTTGAGCTATTCTTTGAAATAAAATTGTAAGTCGGATTCAAGAATCATTTAATTCGTCAATTAAATTAATTATTTATAAAGATACAGATTTAAATAAAAACCGAAGGTATGTCTTGAGTTTTTTTTTTATCTTGCACAAATTAGCATAACGTAATTAAATTTATAACCGAAGAATCGACGTTATTCGCAATGCGCAAGATGGCGTAAACGTGTGCTTGTATTTAAGATTACACAAACGCACAAAGGCAGTTACGTCATGTTTATGCTGGGGGGGAGCGTTTCCAGAACTTCAGGAAAATATTTTAGTATTTGCGTTTCTCCTTGGCATTGCAGAGGATGGGGGGGGGGGG
>NW_017279267.1:1252006-1313785 GCF_001594065.2 Cyphomyrmex costatus | reverse complement strand
CGGGGGAGGGGGGGGGGGGGGGGGAGGAGGGACGGGGCAACGTATGCCAAAGAAAGAGGTTACGACGCATAAGTATCTCTCTTTCGATCGTGCGTACTCGCTTCGATGCTTACATTCGTCTAGAAATATATAGTTACGGCAAAGGGAACGTTTATCCACACGCAATGTGAGATTCTCCCAAGGAAACATGGATTTGCAAGTATGCTACATCGTATGCGAGCGCGAAGAAGCTTTCTGACAGGACCCCTTCGTTTTTAACCTTGCTGCTTCGTCTACGCAAACACACATCTCCCGCGTTTTCTCCTTCGTTTGCTTTATAGAACGCTTTTCGATCGCCTTTTATTTCTTTTTTCTTCCGCTTTCCTTTCTTTTTCTCTCATTTTTCAAGTTGCCGCAAGAGCTTTATCGATTTTACAAGGTTGAAAGTAACGGAAATGTCGAGCATAAATTCCTCGCGCAAATAATAACGCGTATAATAATTTTTGTCGTATTGTCACTATTTGTTAACAATATTGTTATTGAATATGAATAAGTATGTTTACGATTTGCTTGAAATTAAGTAAATTGATCTATTTATTATCGGTTACGGATTATTTGTTTAGTGATTTCAACTTGGATGGTGCTTTGACCGCAACAAGATATATTGCGAATCTCGCAGCAATGTGATTAAAAGTAGAGATCGATGTATCGCGTAGCAATATATCATGCCTCGAAGCATCCGCAGAGAACCGTACGGAATATAATCTTCATGCCCTCCGTATCAAAGGATCCTTCTCGACGTGAAATACGTTCTTTCCGCAAAAGTTATTGATTCACCTTCTATGGGATCGCATTTACGTATGGAAAACAGATTTCGGCGATAAGATGCACTCGACAATGCGAGTTTAGAAAAAGTCCAATCGTCCAAAGTGCCGAAGTTACACGTCATTTATATTATACAAAAACTTGTGTTCATCGACCGACCGACCGACTGACTTCGCATGTTCACACGCTTGTCTTTCGTTCTTGGTCTCGTCATCATTCTCGGCGTTTTACATGTCTTTTGCAACGTCAGATCGGTGAGTGCCTACGCTTTCTCGCATTCAAGCTATGCACATACATTTGCCACGAGGCAATACGATTCGACGAAGGATGAAGAAACATTTCGACAAAGCTGCCAGATCCCAATCTCTCGCTCTTTCTTTCTTTCTCACGCTCTCGTTGCCCCCATCGGCTTTAGAATGTCTCGCACGCTTCCTCGCTTCGTTTATTTCCTTTACATCCGGCGCGACTTTCGATCCGCGACTTTTACTTTGCCATGCCAAGCGGCTGTCGAAGTGTTTTGTAATCCCGGAAAAGACATGCCTCGTGAGAAAATTGATTTTACACCCGGGCGCACGTTCTGTCAAGTTCTAAAATGCATCCAGCATTTTTGAGGATGGCAGATAGCGATCCTTTTCATGCCTGTCGTATTTTCTCGAATTATAACATATTGATTATAACAATAACTAGTGATTCAGTAAGATGTTATTAAGCCGATAAAAAAATTGGTTATTTGAAAGAGTCTACAAATTAAAAAAAAGTCATTTTTTGGAAAATTGAAAATTTTGGAGTTACTATTGTTGTAAAAAATAGTTTCTTTTTAATTCTCCAAATATTATATTTTTTACATATGGATTTTCAAATAATTAATTCAAATTTGATTTTATCATACTAATATCAATGAAAATTTTTACATCTAAATACACACAAGTGTAATCTACTATCGCACTAATCATACCGATACATATTAATAATCAGAAATTATTTTTTTTTAATTAGATGACTGATATTATTTAGAATTAAATCTTTAAAGAGAATAAGCTTTCCAAAGAATTATAAAAATTAATAGAATAAAAGAAGATCTGTTTCTAAATTTTTCTTCACGCGAAGTAATGACTAACAATTATCTGCTTCGTTATTGCTATATTTATGAAATCGAATCTTTTTAATTGCACTAATATTGCCATGTAAAATGCATTAATTTATATTCAATGAAGAACGAGACCACAGGGCTTACATGCAATATTTATTATTATGCTGTTTGAACCGTTCAACCGTACTCTCAATTACCAGGAAATTCATGTGGTTGCGGTACTGTAGGGTATTCACGAATCGCATATGCATAGTTAAATAGAAAATTAAAAAAAATTGTCATTTTTGCTTGAGAAAACGAGTCAGAACATTACGAAGAAATATATACTTTAATAAAATACGTATTTTTATTCCTCTATCAGTTAACAAAATTATTTAAAAATTAATATTACAAAAATTTAATGATTAAAAATGTTTAAACTTATTTTCTGAAAAACTTTGTTTTTTTTTAGTTATGTCGTTGCCATTGAGTGTTATATAAATAAGTAAATATGTATACATATATATACATATTTCTTCTACCAATTTAGAAATATAAAATTATACATTTATAATTGTAGTCGTATATTTTATAACTTGCAATACTTTAAAGCGTAAAGTACAAAATTAAGCACCGACTGCATGTTTATTGTAATTATTGAATTGCATGTGAATTTTTTTTACAAAATTATTATTTATATTCGATTTTTATTATTTATATTAATTCAAAATTATTTATATTAATTCAAAATTAATATTTGAAGTATGGAACTATTAAACGTCTTTTACGGGTGTGTTATATGAAACTATTTAATTGTAGAGCGTACTTCTCAAAACTGTCACAATACGCCAGTGATCGAAATTTGTGATAAATGCCACGTTATATGACAATTCGTTGAAAATTTCGGAGTTGCTCACTTCAGTCGAATTAAGTGTTTTCACGTAAAAGCCATTTAAATCGCCATTATATGTGCGAAGTTCCGACGCGTTTGTATAGAACGCGTATATACCAAACAGAATGAAATTTAGTTGGCCAATTACCAAGATAATAAGCTTTGAAAATTAAGCATAATAACCGGCTGGTTTGGCTCGCGAAAGGATTATCAATGCAAATGAAATCAATAAGCGGATGAACGAAAGGTTGGCCGAATTGTGCACGGTTCACCGAGCTGTGCACCGCTGTTGCGAGAGAATTTAATCATGATACTTGTCCATGATACTTAATATTTGTGTTCACTAATTGCCATGCATCATATATATCCACAATTCATTTTCCCTACATTACGTTATTGTCTCTTATTCGGTGCGCGCTTCGTCACTTTTATCTCATTTTTATATATTATTACATTTTCACTTGATCATTACTTCGCACCGCTCGCTCGCAGCTATATTTCACGGACGAGAACTAAATTTAATGTTGTTAAAAGTGTTTTCTTATTGTCACGGACCGTTGTTGTTTCCTACATATGTGAGATTTAAACGAATTTCCTGTTTGCAATATCTTTTTCTCGGTAAGAACGAGACGATATAAGACTTTGAGAGTAGCGCAAATACGGTGCCCAGGGAAAAGTTTATTTTCGAAGGTTTCCAACACGATCGGAATTCGGATCAGATAGTGGGAAGAAGTTCGTTACAGTAACGAACCAGCAAACCTTTTACCGGACCCGCGCGCGCCCGACTCCTTAATTTCGTTCTCCAAGTAAAGAAGCGTCGGGTCTGTTATTGGCAAATCCACACACACACACACACACACACGTAAGCGCGCGTTTGCAATGAACAGGTACAAACTTCTTCAAACGAGCGACTATATGAGCGTGAAAAATATACTTTATAAGTGCCAAACTTCGCTATTAGCTAGCCCTTTTCGGGTGATTTCGTAAAACTTTCGAATATTGGTTTCGAAGAAATTGTTCATATACTTCGCAAAAGTTTTTGCGACAGTGTGACTAAACTTCTGAGGCATACACATATAACGCATAACTAGATACTATGTAAATTGAGAGGCATCTTTGCTTAACGCGATTTTTCTCAAATAAGATAAAAAGAACCATATTGTTTGCAATCCTATTCTTTATTGATCCTATGCTTTATTGAGAGAATCGAATGTTATACATCTTTTTATGGAAAGATCAATTTATGCTATACTTCCTGGGTGTACTACCTTACGTACGAGTATTATACGTTTATTTGCTACAAAACGACATAACTTGATAAATAAAATTTTCCAGAAAATAAGTTTGAATCGTTAAAATTTATTAATTTTAATGAATAAAATCAAAATTAATTAATTTTAAATTATCAAAATTTTATATTAATTTTATTATATAATTAATTTTAAAATGCAATTTTAGTGTAAGTAACTTATTGTGGAGGAATAAATATATGTTCTTTTATAAAATATGTTTTTTTCCTTTATTTTTTCTTTTTGTTTATATTATCTACAGGTAGGATTATCATCTAGCGCGTATTGTTGGAATTATTATAGAATTGAGTGTCTATCGAACTTTCGCGCAGATAAGACGTTGACTGTTTTAATAAAATATAACAAAGTATAATCGGAGAATATTTTTATTTATCAACATTATGTTTCCTATTTAGGAAAAAATAATGTTTCTATTCTTCTCTGCAAGCGACTAAAAAATTTTGTAGTTATGTTGCAGCAAATGAGCGTGTGCAAACGAAGATGTTTTTTTCTGCTCTTTTTCTCATTATTGCTATGCATTAGATGCGAACAATAGATTAATATATGCAGAAGATAAAAGTACATCTCTCTCATTTGTACCTATATACTTTATATATTTTTCATTCTCTTTTCCTTAGGAATAAAAAGTCTTCTATTTCTTTTCCTGTATGTATGTATGTGGTTAAGAGCTCAGTGGCTTCCTAACTTTTTGTTGCAAACAGAAGTGCATCTAGCTTCATTAAATATAAGAGAGTAAATGCGTGCATATTTCCGCAAACTTTACAAATATTTTCTAAAAACATAATATGTCGCAATAATCCAACCGAGAATTCAACGTGTAAATTTTGAGCAATGTGGATTTTACTTTATTCTCGTTCATGAACATTAATGTTTGATAGATCGCATAGAGAATTTGTAGAGTGTTCTTTGGCTTTCACAGGAATCAACGTTGAGCTGCAAAAATTTGCATTTTAATTTTTGTACCATCTCACATTGAGAAGTTGTTCTTATATACTTCACGGGATCTTCTGAAATGCAAGATCTTTGCAATAATAGAAGGAGATTTTCGGTAAATATACTGACGCTTAAATAAACTTAGTACGAAAACATGATAAAATTACAACGGAATTAAAAGTATGCGGTGATCGCTTAAATTGAATTTTAATAGCTTCCAACCTACTGCACTCAATGATGTAAAAATTATGTAATCTCACACTTTTAACTAAAAAGTAACTTGGGGTTTTTGTTGCGAGACACATTTCTTCAAAAATATCTGTCTTATAATGTAACGCGTAGTTTATTGTCCACAATTAAAATCCCTGTGGATAAAATTCCAGTGTATTCTGACGGAAATTTTCTTCGAGTCACAAACAAATTCTGTACTTATGAAAGCCCTGAAGGTTCGCTTACTTCATGAAACTTTACAAGTCCCATCTCACAGTTCTCGCTGGCATCTGCGTAGAAATTTACGCGTGGTTTCGCCATAACATGGCTATCGATTCGGCCCGTCTACGGGAATAACCTGCTTTAATGGCATACTGAATCGGTTTAACGTCTCGATAGATGCCGAAAAGGATTTCGCCCTCACGAGGAACGCCGTCGACGCTTTCGTCTAATGCTTTCCAAAATTTGCATCCTAATCTTTGTAAACCCCGCAGGGATTACCGCCGCCGTCTTCTTTCATCGTCTCAAGGATTTGCTTAACCTCGGCTTTCTTTGAGAGGCGTTCTACCGCGATCGATATAATATTTTACAGAATCTTCCTTAAAGTGCATGCCTTGTAACATAAAAAAAAATATTAAGAATATGCAGGGTATATAAATTACATTTATATCGAAATATGTCTAGATTTAGTTTATAAAATTATAATAATATGTTTATTAGTTTATAGTTAATTAGTTTATAAATATCAATCCTTCCGATTAAAGATATTGCTCAGAGAAAAGGAGCGTTAACATTAATCGCAGTAACAATGTTTATTATAATAAATTATTATATCTTTTAATAGTAGAAATTCCTTAAGAAGACCAAATGAATAAATTACTATGAAAATAAAGAAAATAATTAAGAATTAAATGTTTTATTAATATAAAGGACATAACAATTGTAAAATTAAAAAAATTTAGAATTATATTTTTTACACAATTTATTATTTACATATTTATAAAAACTATAATATTAATATAAAAAATAGAAACGTAGTAATGTGATCGCTCGGTATTTCTAGTGTTAATAGCATGGGAAAAATTAATAATTGATATACAGTAAATATACACATTATTAATGGCATTTAGTGGTAAAAAAATTATCATAAATGCTACATATTCTTCCGTGAGTGATAGACTAGCAATATCTAACGAGTTACATAAAATTATATAAGTTTGAAAGTCAGTTAATCAGAAAATTACCATAAATGTCAGTGATATTATTGGCACCTAGAAACGTCGCAAGTTTCGGAACGCATCGTGAAGGGGTAGCTACTAGATTGGCCGCTAATCAAATACAGGATAGACGAGGGTAGAAGATTTATTGTAAGTAAATACAATTAGGAGTTACGAGTGCCTTCGAGTAACCTTTGGCCCCAGCTGACGCTAACCCAACTACAGCGAACCTGACCTAACTAAATAATCGAATTAGAGGCGCCTTCTACCGCGATAGCATTCTCTCTCCCCCTCTGTGCTACGCGAAGTCCATTTCTCGTCTTCTCCTCATCCGCTTCTAACTTACATTCGACACGATCCCCGGACCGTATTCGCAGAATTGGTCCAGGGACAGTAAATTGACTGTGGCTTAGCGATGGACCCGATTTCTCAGGTATTGCAACGGTTGTTCGTGTCGACATGATCTTCCCAGACGAAGTTTGAATGGGAAATTAGAGGATGTCGATAAACGTAAGAGATCATTAAGAGCATCTGCGAGATAAATTACTGCTAACATAAATTTACTTATTGCTGAACATGTATAGACAAAACAATACATTTAAAATACATTTAAAAATATATTGAGTTTTATCATTTGTTTTATTACGCTTTAGGATAATTAAACCATCAAGATATTGAGACGAAATACTAATTTATTACATGTATTTAAAAAAATAGTGAATATAATTTGAATATAATTGATTTATTCTTAAAAAAATAATCGTCGAATTATTTACTAGGAACTTGTTATCGAAATTTTCTATTACTATAGTCTGCGTTACAATAGTGGCGCAAAGTATGATCGTTCTATATTTTATTTTACACTCAAAGTAATTTTGGTGTAAAATTATTTATTATTCAACAGAATAAATACAAAAGAAATTATTTTAGAATTTGTCTTATGTTTTATTATAATATTTAATAATTGAGCTTACGTATATATAATTTCGTACATATTGATTAAATTCTTAAAACTTTTAACTTGGATTGTTCGTGAAGGAATGAAAGAAACATCACTTTTCTATAATCCTTGACGAGGATAAGCTTCGCTTTGCCTGCGGACAAATTCGTATGCACAACGTTTCTCACAAAGTGCGAAGTTTCTTCGCGACGAAGTTGGGATATCGATACTCGGCGATTCGACGAAACACTACACTTTGCCTGCTTTCTAAACAGCTTTCGAGCACGACAAACGATCCCTTCGATTCCCGATCGACGTCTGATCAATCTCGACGAAACATCGCGCTCTCTTTGAAAACGCGACTCCTCGCGTTGAAAATATATACAACTTCTCTCTTCGTTCCAGAAAGTTTCTGAGCTTACAGCCGCTCGCAATAACGAAACTTTCGTTTGTCCGAATTCCTTGTGCGGAGTTTGCATTTTGTGCAATGACATATTGACACGGATTTCAAATATTGTCTTGTTCTAAGTTTGTAAAATAGTGCCTCTCGGCTATGTTCCTCATTATTTCCGAGATTATTTCAGAGATTAATTCGATATCAATAGAATTTTTTGTATAATCAAAATTAATTTTTCGTTTGCGATCATATTTTTGCTTCTTCTATTTGTAATTTTATCCAATCGAAGTTTTACTGTTCTAGACTTTTAAAAAACGTGAAAAAATTCAAGGTTACTTTTCAACATCTCTATTATAAATAAAATACCAAATCATTTTCTCGGTTATTTTAATAGGGGAAATTGGATTTTGTTCTCCTTTATTTCAGGAAAATTTGAAAGTGAAGTTTCGCATGCCAAAAAGAAATTCAGATTGCAGAAGGATTAAGCAAGGAATTTGTGCAATTATGTCACGTATATAAGAAAAAAAATGAAAGATTATTAATATTATAAATACAAAGATTATTTATTAATTATATTTATCTTTTATTTTATTGTACTATTTTGAGCTATTACAAAATATGTCAAAAAATTTGGGTTATTACGATAAATCAAGAAACGTTGAAAAAGAATCTGGTTGTATTAATTGGCATTCTTGCTGAAAATGAATCGCAAATCAGAATTTGTTTGTTAACTCTGTTAATCTGACCGAATCCTGACCGGGGCCGCCGAATCCGCGTCCGGAGGCTTCGGGCGCCTCGACACGGTAGGTGGGTCCGAGACCCGGAGACGCGGAGGCGGAGGAGGAGGAGGAGTCCTGGCAGTCGTCTCCACGATCGGACGCAACGGCCCTGGAGGATTCGGTTCCAAAGGGAACGCGGACCCGTCGAACTCGCCCGACCCGGCGAACTGAGCCCAGAGCCTCCTCTTCTGGGCCTGCCACCCCGCTCTACACCCCCTTCGGGTGCAGCCCATAACCTGTAGGATAAGTATTCGCCATTGCGGTTAAGTGGGAAAACAAGTGGGGATATAAATACGCTTGTATCCGTGATTAATATGCTTAAAGAGGAAGCGCGAGAACTTAAGAGGGAGTAAATATAGAAGAATGTAGATTAAATTACGTTCCTGGAATGGACGTCTGAATATCGCGGCTGAGTTTGGTTTCGCGACGGCCAGTGAGTAGCAACGAGAAAAAGAAAAAAAAGGGGGCGAGGAAAAGGCTGCCACGTAGGGAGGCGCACAGTTCCCTTGATTTCAAATCGTTGAGGGGGATACTACTCACCGGAGGAGAGGTACCGCGGCGAACGTCTCCTCTCGTTTTCCGAAACGACCACACGAATATCACGCGAAATAACTGCGACGCTATTTGTTGCGCGAAATTCCGGCAAAAGGAATGCGCGAATACAACGGGCGAATTCCCGATCGCGACGGCCAGTGAGGAGCGGCCGCAAAAAAAAAAAGGGGGGGCGAGGAAAAGGCTGCCACGTAGGGAGACGCACAGTTCCCTTGATTCCAAATCGTTGAGGGGAATACTACTCACTGGGGGTGAGATATCGCGACGAACGTTACTTATGATACGCGACGTGTGCACGAATATTACGCGAAGTAATCGAGACACTATTTGTTGCGCGAATTCCGGCGAAAATGAATGCGCGAATACAACGGGCGAATTCCCGATCGCGACGGCCAGTGAGTAGCAGCGAAAAAAAAAGGGGGGCGAGGAAAAGGCTGCCACGTGAGGGAGGCGCACAGTTCCCTTGATTCCAAATCGTTGAGGGGAATACTACTCACTGGGGGACGGATTCGCACTCACTCGATCACGCACCCACATTCGCATATATACACAAAAAAAAAAATAAAATAAAATAAAATGAAAGGAGCAGTTAATAAAGACGATGGTTCACCATTGTTCACTTGACCATGATTATAAATTTATTAATGTAACTCGCGAATAATCCAAAAAAAAGAATAAAGAATAACTACAGAAAGAGACCGACAATCCGCGAATTAATTATCCGGATAAGAAAAACTAACTTAATAATAAGAAATTAAATAATTGTTTGCTTCGAGTTGAATATCTAATTGAATTGTACTACGCACGATACGAGCGCAAAAATCGCGGAAATAAAAATTTGTCGAACACGACGGAACGCGCATTATTTGAGTAATTAGCTAATTATTACACTTACGCTCGTGTTGTTACAACTCTCGGCTCTTAGTAGCGTACTTTCGGAGTATCTCGCGATTGAGTTACGCTGCTCAAATATCAATTTATCGTATACGACTTTAAAGACTCGCTAGATTCGCTCGTGATAACTTTTCGTATTACTGTCGAAAAATAGAACAATAATGAATCGGAGAGCTATGTTTCGCTCGATTATATAGGGCCAGCTTGGTGGCCGCGGCGTGTGGAAATGCCGAATTTCCTGGAAAAAAGGGCAATAAATCACTTTCGTGAATAATTAATATCTCATTACCTGATGGGTGTACAGCTTCGATACTTTGTAAGATCCTAGTTCGAATTTACACAAAACATCGTATCGAAGCGGATTTTTGCTAGCGAGCGCGGAGGCGCCGTGATAAGGCCGCATACCGAACTTTGGTTTTTCCACATAGGTTTTCGCCCTACCTGTCAACGCGGATCAACGAGTATCGCGCGATGTGCAGTAAATTTGTATTCTCGTTACGCCAGCCTATTAATTAATGATTTCGGTAAAAGAGCTGAATTAACTTGAGATAGTTCATCGCAGTTTTGCGCGAGATGCGCTAGCCAGTATCCTGTATCGCCATGCTCTCGGCTGTATCGTGGCGTTCATAAAAACGCGAATTTTACTAATTAATTAATCGGCGTGAAGCGCCCGGGAGGTGGTGCCCTCGCGATAGCGCGGCGCTAATCAGAGTTAATCAGGTGCGCAGGCGAAACGTACGGCGCGATAACAGTGAGTGTGAGCGAGACGGGAGATTCAGGGGCGAAAATTGAGCTGAAAAATGAGCGCCGGATGTAACAAACTCTATTATAATTATAATTGAGGTAACCAGAATTTTGATTGATGTGATAAGAATCTTCTGATTTTCCAAAATGTTTCTCAGAAATTTTCTCAATGTGTCATTTGCAGATTGCGGATAACGCAAACAGATAAACGATCGTTGATTTATCATGGCTGGCAAATGGCAACGTCACCGCACATTCATCGCGAATTATTCGTTTTATATCCGCCGAATTTCTTGAAGCCCGCTTGAAAGGCCCTTTTTATTGGCGGGCTATCGGTGAAACCGCGCCACGTCCGATAAGGGCGGCCCGTCAATAAAAGCGCATCGGTGATTTACGAGCCGTATGCAGAATGATGACAAAAACAACACCGCAATAAATTGCGCGAGTACATCGGCCTCTGCAGGTTATTTGCTGTATATCACTTTGAAAGAATCCGTAAATTTGCCTGCCGCACGCCAAGATCCTGTCGTAAATACCGTGATCGTAGCATAGGTCGGCGCATAGCGAGGCGGACGGCAGGCTCGCGCGACGTAGGTAGACTCGTAGTAATTTATCACGCTAACGTTTTCTTTTATTGTCGCAAGCGCAACGCATAAAAGCCGGCGCTGGTTACGAGCGCATACGAAGTGGACGCTAACATGTGAAATGCGTGTGTTTCAGGATAAACGAGAACACAACACGGTCCCAGTTCCTGGCCTACTTCAGCTTCTCGTCCAAAGCGAGCACGTCCGTCGGCTGGCCGGTGAGGGGCGGACATCCGGTTAACAATACGGGTAAGATGTTTAGCTCGCTTTTGTGATGAAAAATGAAATTATGTTACGTTCTAACGCTCAGCTTCCGGACGTACATTTTCCATTTGAATTTCGCAAACCGCATTACTCTACGCTGACAACTTAGCAACTAAATTCCTCTTTTTTGGTGGTACTAGAAAACTGATTTTCTGTAGAATTATCTGCAATTATTCGAAATGTAAACAAATGGCTGTTTAAAATTGCTTTAAATTTAACTCTTCGCTGCCACCCTATGAGAATAATATATTTAAGTATGGCATATCTATCAATTTGATTGCTCGTATTTTTTAAAAAAAATAAACACATTGTGAAAAAAAATTTTTAATTAAAACATTAAGGAATATAAACAAATGTACGTATCTTTATTAATGAGAAAAAGTTATAATAGAAAAACATTATTAAAAGAATAATTTTGCTGAAATATCTAGAAATTTAACTAAATGCAGATCTGACTAATTTAGCTAAATGCAGACCTGAATAATTTTGTTAGTCCAGCAAAATATTTGTATAAAAAACTCCAGCAGTACCTCAAACAATTTTGATATTTCAGTAATTAACTTGAGCATAATTATTTTGGTAGACCAACAAAAATTGTTTTTATTTGATTAAGAAGTCTTATGAGTTAACGCAGGAAATTGTTGTGGAAATTGATTTATCACATATTAATACTCGTAATTATATGTATGTTTTAACCCATGATTAAGATCCTCTTCAGTACTTATAATAAAATAATGGTTAAAATTTTTATATCTAGTAGTTAAAAACGAGATAGTTGATTTATTTAATAATGTTATGTAATGTAAGACTCTTTCTCTCTCTCTCTCTTTCAAATTTATATCTAGCTAAATTTTTAGATACTTCAGAAAAACTGTTTCTTCTGCACAGAGTAGCATTAAAAGCTTAATAACTGGAGGAAGAAAAATTAACATTTAAGGCATTTTGTTTTACATCGATGTTTGATGTCGATGAAATTGTTTCGGATCTCATGTTATCGCGAAACCGATAACGTGCCTAAAGTCACGAAGCAATCACGAAAGCGGTGATCTGTTGAACAAGTGAGATTATGGTGCTACGTAAACTTGGTCGCCTGGTTGCTCTCGTTGCACGTCCTGTTTCGGACCGCTCCTATCATAGACTATTGCTCAAACTACACGCCAACAACCTAGTTCACTATCGGCTCCCCCATGACGGTAACTTCATCTTCCTGTAAATTACACCCCTGTGGTGTGGTTTATCACGCGGAATGTTCAACTGCGCGGGCAATCTACGTAGATAGCGTTCTTCTTAACACCCTCGTGACAAATTTACGCGAACCGACAAAAGCAGAGTTTTCTGATACCATTACGAGCACGCAACTACTTGCGCGCGTTGCCTTTTTCCACGTGGGAACGAAAAGCGAAGCGTTTTCGGAGATTCTCGGAATAAATAAAACTTCTCTCACAATATTTTTTTAAATTTAACAGAAGCGAGTACATAGCCCCTCGTGAATTAAAGAGGAGCAATTTTACTCAAATCTTTCCAAAAGCCACGTAGAAACGGAAACAAACTGATTAACTAACTCTCTAAAGCGTAAACCTTGCAGCACGTTCGCAAATTATCGATGCGCGTTTTGCATGTAAAATTGAGTTATGCGTTAACCTTGTTGTCCTATTCGATTAAAGCATACGTTGGTGAACGTTCGTCAAGCCTCCAGCGTGTGTCTTCTGTAAAATTCACAACGAAAAATCAGAAGCGCGACGAAAAAGGCGAAAAATGAAGAAAGAAGGATAACTAGTTTGTAACGTCAGTTTTTGTATATATTACGTATTCTTCTCTCGCAATGCGAAAACTGGATAAAATGTTGGAATCGAGTTTTTGGGCGTTCTTGTCCTCGATGACAACTTTGGGATCGAATATTGGTAGTGCAGGTGGAAATCGTGAATAGTGAGCGTTGCTGGAAAAGGAGTGGCCAGAGCGTGCAAATTTACTTGCATGAGCAGTGCAGAGAGGTAATTTCTTCCTCTAGTTAGTGCGAAAATTATACGAGCTTAAGTGCGAACCAGTCCGCGCTTTAAGTGAAGGAGGAAACGGCGAACCGCGTTTGGCTCTCCCAAGCCATTTAGCTATCGAAAGTGTTAGTAATCGAAAGCGTTAACGGGCTAAATCTCGAATATCGATTCTTCTCGGGCACAATTGTGCAATCTCTATCTTTAAATGCAACGGGTTTCTAATCTCTATTGTAATCGATGCTTCTATGTATAGATCTAGCCCGAATTGTTTGAGATAATCATGAATTTCATTTGAAATTCTTTTAAGATATAGTTGAAATAGAAAATATATATATATATATATATATATATATATTCTATACGATCAAATTCTATTTTGGATTTTAATATGACTAAATTGATTGATGAGATTGTTATGGGATTGAAAAGAAGAAGGACACCAAAAAGAAGATTTTAAACTCCAAGATCCTAAATTAATTGTTACCGAAATTTATGGTTCCATCAAATTAACGATTGTTAATAATTTATTGTAATTCACTGATGAAGGCTCTGTGTAGCCGAAACGTTTGAAAATTTCATGTATGATGTTTTATGTAAGATTATATTAAATCTAAATATTATAATACTTTAATTATTAAAATCTAATTGTTTTGCTCGTAAGGGTCGTTCACTTATTGTTATATATATATTGTTATGTTATAATTTTCAATCAAATCAACGAACAAAATCAACGAGATAAACAGATGAATTAGATTAGTACCTTGTTTGTTATTATTAAAAATTTCTTTTCTGGCACACTTAGTTATAAATACTAATCTCGCAAACTATTTTTTTATTTACGATCAATCGATGATTACTATTTGATCAATAGCGATCTTGTATCGCTTTAATAGCTGTGCTGTGAAAGTTGGAAACGACATAGCGAGAAAATTGAAAAGCCCTTTTAAAAAAATTGCACGACGCTCTTATGAGAAAAGTTTCGTATATATGTGCCTTTGGACTTTTGCGTCTAGTAATATTGTGTAATGACGTACCGGAGTTCTTTGACTTACCGTCACCTCGAGAAACACGCCGCATTCGCGAACAACTGGTGCGTCAAACCTGTGAAAATAAAAAATACGCGAGAATGTTTTTATTATTTCATTTCTTATTACACTTTTATTTAGCTTTATTTTTAAAAAAAGCGCCTCCTTTGCAATTATTAAATTAAATTTAATAATATTTATTACACACGTACAATACGTAATATTTATATTACACAAGATATGAACACTATTAATTTATGTTATGATATTTTTAAATTCAAAGAAAACAGTCTTACGTACAAATAAAAATATTCTTATAGCGTGCTATATTTTTGTATAACTTCTTTTAAATAAAAGAAAGAAAATTTTCTTTTTTTAATTTAGATTTTGATATTTAATATTATAATATTCATATAGCAAAGCAAATATATTTTTCAATTTTATTAACTGCATGTCGCAGTTCGTTTTATAGGAGTTGTAACGTAATCGTAAACATGTAATGAAGCTGGAAATAACATCATAAATTACATTCATCGTCAATTTAATAATGATGCCAATAAGCATTTGAAAATACTGCAAAGAATTTATTACAAAAATATTTTTATCTAAAACTCCCAACTTTCGAGGACGAGTGTTTTATCAATTTGACTATCGAGTGGTTTAAAATGTTTAAATGTTTAAATCTTTGATGAGGTGATATTATATTTTTTGCAATTAGTTTTTAAGATGCTTATTAGTTGGACTTGAAACGTAATCATCATAAATTGAAGTTGAAAATAACATCACATAATTACATTGATCATCATTATTAAATTGATGATCAATGTAATTTTATGTGATGTGATTTTCAATTTCATTTTATGATTACAGTCCGATAAATCGAATGAGCATACCGTTTATAAAACTGAAAAATGTATTCATTCTGTATAAATATTATGAAAAAGTAAAATCCACTTGGACTAAAAAAACAGAATATTTTCTCTTATTTGATTAAATTTTATCGATTTAATTTCTACTTATAATTAGTTTTTTTTATTAATACGGTGTCCAGAGTTGTGTAATTTGATTGGCAATATTACGAAGAACTTCTCGTATTACGAAGAGTCACTCACACTCTAAAAGAAAAGTATTTGATATTTGTGTTTATAATTGCATGGTAAAATAATTAACAGTTTCATTTTTATAATTATTAGTATTATAATGTTAGTAATAATAATTATTTGTACGATTCTACCAAAAAATAACAATAATTGATACTGAAAATAATTAATATGAATTATAATTAATTATGAATTATAATTAATAGCAATTACAATTATTCTTCTCTCAAAGTAACATCGCACTTTTGAGCAATACGACAAAAGAGTCCAACGAAATACCGTGTTAAGGAAATAGTATAAAGCAATCAGCAATTTTTCTTTCGTTGTCGTGGTTAAAAGGTTGTGTGTTAAAGATAGGAAAAGGATGGTTTCGAGAGAAGGGTGTAGATGAATCTGGGCGCGAGGAGATGAAAACGACTTCGATAAGATCTTTTCTCTATACGGCGAGCTGTAACGAGATGACAACGATTCTCGATTATCCTTGAAGAGAAGGTCGCGCTAGGCAATCCATATGCACAGAACGTACGACTGAGAGACGTGACTGTCACTTCGCTATCCGGATGAGAGAGGTCTTTTTTGACGTCGGTCCACGTCCTATTGGGAAACGTGCGAAAGGCAGCGACCGGTAGGGTAGGATGAAGAGCATTGTGAAAGGGTATCCTCACGAGTGAGAAGGAAAGGCAACGCACGAATAGAAGATAGAGATAAAGAGAAGAGGAAGAGAGAAAGACAACAAGGCGCCGCCCAATTGACAAACAGATCAATCGTGGGTGGAAAGACGATCCGCAGCCTTACTACTCAACCTGACTCCAGTTCTCTTTTTCTTATCCTTTCCCTTTCTTTCTGTCACTCTTTCTCTTTCGGTTCCTTCACATGTACATTTACGCAACCCGTGCGCTCGCTCACTAGACGAGGGAAAGGAGAGTCTGCCCTTCCGTTTTCGAATTTATCTCTCGTTCAGAAGAACTGGCCGACGTCTTCCTGGGTGATTTATAAGAAGAGGAAGAGCTATTGTAGCAACGAAGAAAGGCCGCTGTCCAAAGAGAATATTATTTTATTTTTAGAATGCGCCGATGTGTGTCTTTTAGACACTTGAGCATAAATCGCGAAAGAAGAAACAACATTTACATAAATACTTTAACTCTGTCTTTAATCTAATCGAATTTGATTCACGACTTGCTTATATGTTATTACGATATTGTTCTGAATTGTGTATTTATTTATCAGCTATTATGTTAATCAACAAAACTTCATTTTTCTTATGTTAATTATATAAATTAATCTGATAAAGTATTTCTTATACATTTTTTACGTTAACTTCAAATCTATTCGTCAAAATGAGAAAGGCAGGGTTTTAAGTAACGTGCACTTTAACATTTTTAGTTGATATTTTCTGATAATTTATTAGTTGATAAAATTTTATTTTTTTACGTTAAAATGATCTAATAATATTTGCTTGTATTGATTTCTTATAATATCTGTTTGTATTGGTTTTAAATCTGTTTGCTAAATTTATAGGGAGAACATGGTGCTTGAGTATGCATGCATTAAAAAATTCTACTTATCTCTCATATTTAGCATAAATATAATAATTGATTTGTAGGAAATAGCTATACTGTATTTAACATGATTTTCTGCTTATTATAAAAAAAAAGCTACAAAAAAATAAATTATTTTAATTAAAAAAAAGATCTTCGTATACAACGAGCTATTATTAGCTAAATGTTTTTAAAAAAAGATATGTTGATTACAAAAAAATTGGAGTCTCTGCATAAATTTTCCAACTCATTTTTAAAATCAGCATAAAAAATACATAAGAATCAACCGTAATTATATACTTAACGTATATTTATCAAAATGACCAGTATTATTACATGAAGTAATAAAATATAAAAAAACTGATATAGACATGTAAAGTAAAGAATAAATCCGGTAAAGAATGTAGCAGCTAGATTGAAAGATAATATTTATATTATTTAATTGTTGAAGTGATCAGTAAGAAATCCGGTAAATTTACAAGCCTGTACTTCACCCTTTTCTCTTTGTACAATTGCACGGTCACGTGAACTGCACTTACGGAGAAGTGCTCTTAGCCGGCGCAGTTAAGATAGATTATTCCACTGAAATTCCGGCGCAAATCTCGGTTGATTTCTTTACGTACATCTACTACTGGAAATCCAGTAGATTTTGTCTGTTTTTTGTATTAAAAGAGCTATTGAAGTTCCTAATTGTTAACAATACTAAAAAATTTTTACGTTTATTAAAAAAATTAATACGGACGGAAAAATAAAGAGAATGAGAAATAAAGAGAAACGTGTGTTTAAATAAATAACTCTATTTAATTGAAATATATTTTGATAAGTTTACTATAACGTTTTTCATATATTTCACAAATATGCTTTTCGTGAACTTATAATTGGGTTAGCAATATGTGCTTTATGTACGTATTATTTCAATAATGTATATATACACATATAGACAAGCACCTTTTAATTTTCCAATTCGTAAACATCCATTCGGCAAGTAAAATATGTCGGTAAACATTTACATTGAAATAACGTGGTATATTCACGCACTATTACACAGCATGCTTCCCCATAATCTTCTACGTTACTGTCCATTTAAAAACCAAAACGTATCATTAAACGGTCAACGACTGCCGCGCGGTAAAAACTGCTCGCACTGTATTATGATATATAGCGACAGTTAATTAGGTGAAAGTTCATCGAAATACATATGTTAACTTTTACATAATTAAACTTTAGACAGAATATTATAAAATCGAGAATTATAAAAAGTTAAAATCTACATAGGCATATGAAGAAAAGAAGAACTCACGTTTGTCTGAAGACCGGTGTTAAAAAGTTAATTACACTTATTGCAAGTTCGCTTCGTTTTCTCTTTTTTATTTCCTTTAACGCCTACGCAATTTTCGTAGCTTTTCCGCCTGAAACGCAATGTAGCGATGTTTCAGGTTGCGAGGCGAAAGCCCACCGTTCCATCGTGCCGCAAGTTTCTCTAGCGAATGAATAGAGCAAAGGGGGAAAAGAGGAAAGTCCCCTGTGGAAAAATGTCGTCGACTCGCGAAAACTCGCGTATTACTGTGCGGGAGGAGGGCACATCCTCTCCTTCTTCCTTTTCTTTTCCGCCTTGGGTTCGTTACCAACGCGTCGCGAAGGAAAGTCTTCGCGCGTCTTCTGTTGGCATTTACATAGAATCTTCACTTTCTCTCCTCCTTTCTGTCACCGTGTTAAAGCATTTCACCTTTGCGCACTTAAAGCGGGAAGTGAGTTCCTCAGCAGATGCACGGCAATTGCATCTGCTTTACGAAAAATCAACAGACGACATTTACATTGACGTGTAATCGTGCAAAAATATATAGTTATGTTTTTCTTACATTTTTTAGCGATTCAAAATCTTGTTGCAAAATAACTACTCACTCAGTAAACACCAACTAATAGTAACATAATTGTTAGCTATCTCTGAACTATAGATTCTGGATCACTCGTAGACATCTTTTGATTGGGGCACATATTTTTAGATCCTTTAAAATTATATGATACCAATCAAAGTGTAACGCATGCACATTTATTCGCTATTTTAAGGGGCTTTGGTTCAAATATCCAGACTTTGTATTCTGCAGGGATACTATATTACAGCAAATTTAGTTGGATACACTAGTGCGCACTAGCGCATATTAAAGCCGTTGTACACTGTTTTGATCTGCATATAAAAGTAAAATGCAAATATTTTGAATTATAAAATACAAACTCTTTACTTAAAGCTAATCGCTGCAGCCATATTGGATTGTGACGTCATAAGCGAGAAATTATATTGAAGTTTCTTACATGTTATTTCGAAATAAAGAGAATATTATTTTAATTTTTAATTTTAAATAAAGAAAATTTGTGAAAAACAAAATAATACATTTGTTCTTTATTCTCTAAATTGATGCACAAGGTGCAATATAAGTTGAAGCAAAAAAAAAATACGTTCGTTTGAGTTCAGTGAAAGTATACAGGAATAGAGAGCAAACCTAATGAGATTGCTTTAAAACACTTCTACTTTACACTTGTTAAAATGGAAAAGCTTTCCCCCTTTTTCTCCTGACAGTCAGTAAATAGTCAAAAAGGCATGTAAAGCCTTGTTTACCAGTGTTTGCTTAATGCGCATACATAGCCTATTTTCACTTTATGTGCCTTTATGACTATTTACTGATTACCAGGGGAGGTAAAAGTTAATTTCCTTTCTATTTTTTTTTTACAAGTAATAATATTTTAAAGCGATTTCATTATTTTGTGTATTACCCAAATTCTCTTTATTTACAAATAGCATGTAACAAACTTCAACGTTTTCGCTTATGACATCACGATTTAATATGACCATAGCAACTAGTCAGTAGTCTTAATAACACAGTAAAATGTGTTGAGAATTTCATGGTTTAATCTGTTTTTATTTTATATTTACATTAAACATACATTTTTACATCAATTTGTGCACGACGGTTTTAATATGCACCAGTATACACTGAGTACATTCAATCGAATTCGCTATTAGTTACAATTTCCCATTCAAGAATATAATTGTAATACAACATGTGATATGTAACAGTTAATGTAGAATGGGAAATTATAACTAACAATATAACGCTGTGTCACAATTATATTATTGAGTGGGAAATTATAATTAACAGTTATATTACTATTAATTAATGTTTATTGGATGAATAGTGCTATTTTTCAAGTTAACTTTTCATTAAACTTTACTTGTTCCGTCCGTTAAATTGTGTAAAACATCTTCTTTTGTTAATATTTTCTGTTAAACGAGAAAGATGAGGTCTACGAATAATACCTGCGGGTTATCGTAGTTATATTTATATCATGTAGTAGAGTGAATGTCGTGAAACTTTTCCTTTGATGTCATTAGCGCGGTTACCGGTGTATCTGTTTGAGCCGTGTCCGCGCTAACGAGGCAACTTTCCCAGCAAACTAACGCTTGGTTAATAAAACTCGATACTCTTTCAATTATACATACAATTAACGAGCTCGAGAGTTTTTTAAAAGCCAAACAATTGATGCCCATTAACTATATCGTTCAATTATCATCCGATTGATCATACCGTACTTAAGAAATTGATACTAACTTCCCACGCTTGTTAACAAATAATTAGCGACTTGTGCAGCGTCGTTACGCTTTTTCGTCGACAGCCGGTTTAGTCGATACTGCAAAAAAGGTATATCTCAGACGAGGAACTCCTCGAGGATACAGAAGAATGAAGGACGAAGGAAATTCCATGTTTTAAGGTAAAAAAGCGAAAAAAGCCGAACCATTTACGGTAGAAATGGTTTGCACAGGAGGATCGAAGCGATGGAGATGCAAAGGGCATTATATAAATTGAAAAAAACCGTGTGCCCGAGGGTGGACGCGTACATACCATGTCTAATGGATCCGCCCATTATGACAATTGCATACGCCGGAACTATAAAGCTAAGCAAAGAAGAGGTCGGTCGTCAAGCCGCGCGTCGTTTCTTCTCTTTTTTCGTGGAAAGAGAAATGACGCGACGAAACTATACTTTAATATACGCAGATGGTGCAGAGATGCAAATAGAAATCGTTGTACGCAACAACACGTCAAAACCCTTTGTGGTCTTGTTTAACGGTAAAAATATTTAAAAAATTGTACCATTAAACTAACCTCATGTGTCGCTGTGATATTAAAGTGATATTAATGTCTTTTTCGTATTCACGTGCAGCTGGCAGTAATGAATACGAGTCTATTACGCGTTTATGGAAATCACGTGTTTGCATACGTTATGAAAGTGGAATAATTGGACGCGTAACGGTTTGTCAATCACCGTTTGAATATTACAATAATCCTATGGACGCATTGATTTACCTATTCGAAAAGCTTTGAACTTCAATACTTTCGCATAATGCGAATATTGATTAATGATGGATATCACAACTTATGAGATGAATTGTACAAATCGTCAATATTAAATATCGAGATTGCGTTTAATTTATTATTATAATGTTTATGTGAGATATATTTGATCTATTAAAAGTACCTCTAAAAGTAAATTGATTAAACTCATGTGTTTGATTATTAAATTTATAGTTTAAATTATGGTCAATTCTTCTTTTACTTAGCGTTATTGCATTTGTAAAGCATTAATTTAATTTATATTATGTCGCACGTGTAGTAATTATTACCGAAATGGAAATACAAGTTATTTACATACTGCAAACTCGTCGACCGTAACTAAATTAGTATTATTTTTGATATTGTTATATATTGAATAATAATCTATAACATATGGACAATATTTCAGTATAGTTGGCAATATTTTAAGTTGAGTCTTGAAAATATTAATTGAAAATCATGCGAGCCGGATACGAGATATCTCGTTAACTCGTTCTAATTGGCCTGCGCGTGTTGTCGTTGACGCGTCCGTCCATTTTCCACTTTTCGAATTTTTTACGAAGCCGCCAGACGTATCAATTATTTTCGCTCTTTTGACAAATGGTTCGCGCTTGACGAAACTTGTCCGCCAGACAGCTGGAAATTGAGGTGGACCGTCGCTTTAATTGATAACGTGTAGCGATTATCTGCGCCTTAATGAACTTGCAGCAAAATTTTCACCAGCAGCATACGCAAAATATTTATATATATACTTTATATTTTAATGTACAATATAAGCGAATTAATATTAAAACGTTTCTAACTAATAATAAAAATTTTGTAAAATGCATTTATTTTGTGATGTTTTTATTTAATAATGTTTTCGATAAAGTAAACATGATGAAATCTCTTTCATGTATTTTCTTGAATTATTGAAGAAATAAGGATATATGTATACGATATATGTATACCATACATACCATACATATACTGTGCGCAGAATTGGTAGAGAGAGAAAGCAAACAAGAGTTTCTCAAGTTACTGATGTATCTTTCTTCTTGTTTGCAGAATGCGACTCGGTGTACGAGGATACGGACTGCCACGACGGATGCGTTTTAGCCAGTCCCGGATATCCTGGGCTGTATCCGCCAAACATCCGCTGCCGGTACCTGATCACTTCTGGCCCGCGAATCTCCATTGCCATCAACTTCACGGCGGTGCTTCTTCCGTACAAGTAAGTGCTCGACTGTCCGACAATATCAGACTTCCAAACCACACAAGGAAACGCCCCTACAACTTGTTATATAAGTTTCCTATCTCCATAAGCATCTAGAAATAGATCCGTTTGGTAACACACGTATACAAATCGTGCATTTTATTTATTTAATTTTACCAACAACGTTGCATTACTCATTATACAAAAACGCTATATATAAATGCTGTATATACGTGATGTTTAATTACGCACATGAGGAAATGAATACCGTACGAGGAAAATAGACTGAGAAAATCTTTTAAGCGAGCACTCGAGGAAAGCGATGATTTTCTTCCGTACGCGACGCACGCGCGGTATAGTGCTCATATTGAGATTTCTTTCGCGTATCTCTGCAGCGCATGTCCGCTTCTTTCACGACCTACGTTCTGCGAAAAACTACTCGAGTTTCACAGGCTGATGCTGTACACACTAGGCTGTTGCACGACAAATTAAAAACCCCAGGCAAGCCGAGCGAGAAGCTGTCGCGTGGTTTTTTGCCGGCTCACTTCCCCGCCGGCACTGAGACGTTTCATAATAGCAGCAATGTCAGAGCACGCGAAGAAAAAGTGGACGTATGATACAATTTTTGGATAAATGGATGAAAAGCATAAGAAAAGAAGGGATGAAACGTACGGGTTGACTAATTCTAATTGAAACAATCTCGGCTTAAAATTTAAGAACTACTTATAAGCAGTAATTTAATATGTATCTTCATTTCTGTTAATTTTTTTTTGTTTTTATTTCATTCGCTTTTATTTTATTTAAAAATTAACTGAATTTAAAATTTAAAATATATTAATTAATTTTTTATTCTCTAATTTTTAACGTATCTATTATTATTAAAATTGTATTTAACTATCGCAGAATTAGAGTTTATTTTCGAATTAATGTATGTGTGTGTGTGTAGCACAAAAATGATATATAATATTTACATTATAAAGAATGTAAAATAATCAATATTAATATAAATGAAATGAGGTATTCTATTTTGTGTACTCTCTGTATTATGTCGATTGTATATCTTTGTGTTAATTTCAAAGTCTCGTCGAGTGCTTTTCTTTCATTTACCATCATCACCGGTTCGGATTAGCGCGTTTCCGGACAGAAATGAAAGAGCAACCGGAGAAAGGAAAGGGAAAAAAGAAAAATCTCCAACTCCTTTGCTATCTTTAGCTTGGGTATTTTTAATAAAACCCGCTTTTAACGTAGCTCAGCTTGCATAACAAGCGCGGAACTCTCTTTACGCCACGTTAACCTTACATGCATATAAATCATTTTCCACTTTACCGAAGAATCCGTAGAGGTTTTCGAGCAAGTTACACACTACCATTTTCCGTTTCTCAAACAGAAATCAAGTAATCTTGAATCAATAATCTTGTATTAAGAAGGTTACACTTTCTTAATTCTTCCTATGACTTCCTAATACATTTTCTGAAAATTTAAATACTAAGAAATTATGATTATTTTGAGTTAAATAATGTCAAAAAAAAAAATTTTAAAGTTTCCCTAAAATTCACTTACGTGAAGCAATAGAATTTATTTTATAGCTAGTGGAAAAAAAGTAAGCTCTGTAAACTTTTAAAAATTACTTTAAAAAATTATTTTAAAAAATTCCCATCCAAGAGTTAAGAACTTAATTAGATATTGAATGTGCATTAAAACAACTACAATCACATTATTATCATGTAACGACTTTGTTTTCCTTCACGATTAAATATCTCTCAGCTAACACTGAAATCCAAATACAACAATTACACACAAACAAAATTATAGGAGACTTATTGACTATCTGCACTTAACAGTTGTTCAAATTGATTATCGTTTCCTGAGATTTGCTTAAACACCCAAGGGAACCTTACTGCGACAATTAACGCATATATGCATCTTAATGATGCAGCGACAAATAAGAGAAATCAGTTTCCGAGGCGGTGCTCAATTCTATAGCGTACCCGTGAGCGCCTCATGCGAAATCCGGTCTGCAGAAACGTCGCGAGTCAATATGCATTCGCTTTGCACTTTGCCGAGGGTAAGAGCCCATTTGTGCGTGCTCGAACGAAACTGCGTATACGGAAAGGGCACGAGCGCGTATCTCGGTGCTTGATAATACATCTCGCGTCTCGTTTCGTCGGCTGTGTCAACAACCGTCTCCTGCGTTCTTCCACTGCGTTTATCCCCCGTCTGAATCATCCCTCTGAGCAATAAGAATACACCCACGTACGGAGAATACTGCCATTGTATGTCTCGAATTACTTACTCTACAATGTCAAGCGGGATTCGGTTAAACGCATCACGTTGTAATTCCTTTGGATTCGCGCTTCGTCAGCCATTCGTCGAATGTAACAAATTCGTTTTGTTCGTTAAATTGTGATAGCTTATATACATATATCAATCCAGAAGTATTCGCCTGATTTTTTTACATAAATAATGGAATATTTTTACGTCTTAATTATTATAAAATTATTGTATAAAATTATGGTATAAAATTATTATAATTAATAAGATATTACATATTAATTTTCATTTACGTTAGTTAATTTTCCGAAATAATTGAAATTTAATGTAGCAGAAACGCTTTTTTGCAATATTTTTATATAAAAAGTTAATGTTGTCTTAAAATTCTGATTAAAAGTCGTAAATGTATTGTTCATTTTTTTAATAAAATATATTCTCTTTATTTTAGTATTACTTTGAAGTCATGGTATGTAAAATCTAAATTTTAGATTTTTCTAAAATAATTTTCGACTTAAATAAAATTTTATAATAACGTGAAATATTTTTACAAAAAAATGTTAAAAATGTGCCGATGAAATTTGGCTTGCGGCATCATTTTCAACATCCAAAAAAATCTAAAAACGACCTTGTCTGGTTTAAAATAATTTTAGAAACTCGTTTATTGTAAACTAATATAATTAAATGCTTTATTTGCGGTTAGGTATAGTTTACTCACAATATTAATAAGCGGTTTAAACCAGTCGGATTATGTTAGGGAAATTTTTGCTAGATGTGAAAACGCGATAAAGGAAGAAGAAGAGAGAGAAGAAATAGCTATGACATGCTCACAGAGTAGAGAGAGCTGCGTACTGCAGCTGCATTTGCTTTTTCGCGGCGGCTGCAGTTGTTCTCCAAAGCTGGGCTGGCTGGCTTTTACGCTGGTGGCCGCTAGAAAGCCATTTCACAGAGTCTCGCAGTCGCGAGTACACCGAATATTTCCGTTCTCTAAAGACGGTCGTATTTCAGACCTCTTCCACTGGCATTCTCGCCCGCTTTATTTGCGAATGCTACGCCGGGCAGTAATATTGAAATAGATGGTTGGATAATCGTGCAGAGGCACCTAGATTTTCTTTCTTGGATGCCAATTTCATTTTCAACGCCTGGATGCTTTTATGAGCGGAATATTCAAAGGGAAAAAAATTGCAAAAAAAATTAATATCTGTGAATAATGTTCTTCGTATAATATCTAATACAATATATTGTATATTAAATATATTCAATATAATTTATAAAATTATAATATAATATTTATATATTTTACATATTTTTTTTCTGGATATAATATTATATAGATTTTACAAATAAGTTTACAAAATTCGTGCGTGACAAAATCGATGTGCGAACGAAAAAGATATGCTTTGGGACAACGCCATAGGGAGCTTGTTTCGTCCTCTTCAAAATATTTAATAATAGTGATCCGCATGTTCGTGTAATCACGCAAGGGAAAACTTTGTTGAATTTCCGCGGAAAATATAGCGCTTTTTGTGGCTACTGCATTTGCTTTTGCGGTAATAATAAATCGTATATTTTTCAACAAGCTGCGGTGTACCTATTTCGGAAAACAAATCTGTGCAGTTCACATACCACTTACTGCCAATTTACGAATCCGATACACACATCATCTCTGTCGGATAAAGCGGTTCGTAAGATACGTTACGATCTTATACAGGCCAACGTAGAATTAACTGCGTTGCATTCAGATTACATTCTCTCATCGATGTATTTGAATGCTTCGTTCTATTTGCAATTTATTCAAGAATATCGATCGGGTTTCTAAGATGATTGGTAAACTGTCAAATCGAAGACAATTTGATTCGAAATTCGTTTAAATTTTTAACCCTCTACAGGCAAAGGTTGCATATTTACAACGTTTACTTTAAAATCAATTTCGAAATAAATTCTGAGTAAATTCAGGATTTACACAGATGTACGAGTATATGTATTTATCAATATACATGTATCATTAGAGTACGTATCGATAGATTTTCATTTACAAATATTTTAGAGTAAAATAATGTTTTAATAACTAGATGATGCTGCCATTAAATCCAATAATTTATCTCGAAAAATATTTTGATACTGTTTAGAGAACGACGTTATCAAATTTCCCACAATGGCTTCAATATTTTTTTATGATCTATCTTCATTACATCAATTTTATAAATGAATAAAAATATAATCATAAAAGATAAATGAAAGAAATGAATGTATAAAGTACAACAATCAACTTTATAGAAATTTGTATGTTGAGGTGTAATAAAATGTAACTGGGGAAAAAAGATTATATTCATGAAATAATTTTTTTAGCGTGATAAAATCCAATAATTTCTCGTTATTACGCATCGTATTTTTTTAGATATCCCACAGCATAGCCGCTACTGCGGAGGAAATATATCGACTGATGAAAAGAGTCGCACGTCATGCAGCTTATACGATACCATTATGGCCGTCGTATATTCTTTGTGGCGTGCGTTCTGTGCAAACACGGTACAGTAGTTTAATTACCGGGCCGTTTTCCCAGGTATTTTCCCTGGATTTTACATGCACGCAAAATTACATGGACGCCGTCACGAGAGAGGCTTATTCGCGTGCAGCTGAGAAAGACACAACGGAAGATCCGCCCGGTGTGTTTGCAACCGAAAATATACGCTGTTCTATAATTATTCGTAACTGAGTTTCATTTTTCGCAATTCTCTCATTGGGCGTAATTTCTCTGGTAAAATACGCTGTGTTAAAAGAAGATATCACGATATCGACTAACGTTAATTACAACCGCCTGTTTTTCCTTCGTATATTTACTCGTGCATATCGCAAAACTCTCTAATTTGCAACATACGGCAGTATTAATTTCGCAGGGAGATCTTTTGGATGGAATGGTAGACATATTAAAGCAGGCACTTTTGATTAATTCCGTCGCCGTTTTGTGACGGTTTCAACGAATATGTATTAGAACAATAAATTAATGATTTAGCGAGACTAAGTCGCAAGGATTTTCTATTCGTAGTGCAGCAACGTCGCGCAGTTGTTCGTTAAGTCACACACAGTTATACTACGATTATTTATATCTCGTATCACATACGTTATTTTATGACGTTACGGGTTTATTATTCCATGAGTTATGACCAAGAATCCACTAACGTCTAAATAAGCCGCTCCATATGCCGTAGAAGGTAAACCACCGTGTAGGTAACGACCAACCAACTTGCAGGAACATCCAGGGATCAGCCTCAAAGGATTTGTGGTTGCCAAATGTACGGGTTACCTCACTCTCGCTATTCATATCCATTATTCAATCTCATTATAATTAATCGTATTATCCCGCACAGTTGCTGTTTCAATGACATTACCCACCTTGTCGTCTAAATTAGAGGGGTGCATAGTCTACATCAGTTTTATAAACTCGTTTCCCCCTTGTTACTTCAGATATCTCTTAAATCATTCAATGCAAAATATTGTCTGTTGTGAAAGTAACTATGTATTAAAAGTTTCGATGAAAAAAATTCTATTTAATACGCTAACAATAAAATGATTATTATTAAATGTGCGATGTTACACTTTTCTATAATCTATTATATTTTCTATATTTATTTTTATTTATACAAAGAGACTTTGTAAATATTTTTAACGGTAACAGATAATTTATATGTACATTGAGAAAAAAATATTTTAATTTTAAAGAAATGTTTGATGCAAAGAAACAATTTTATTGAATACGAGAAAAGAAATATTTCTTTAAATTAAGATATTTTTTTCTCTCTCGGTATAGAAATATAATATATAAATTTCACACACACACACACATACATGCTAAGAATTGTAATAAATGCAATTGTATATTGTTTTAATTTAAAATTATACAAAATTATCACATACTAAATTTTTAAGACGCAACTAATTACACTGAAAAAGTTAAATTATATAACTTAAATTTTAATAAATATTTTTCTTTGAATAATAATAAACATTTAATAATTATAAACATTTATTTGTTTGATATAAGAAACATTAATTTGATTTTATTATCATTCTTCAATTGAATAAATATTTATTTACCGTTAATGAATGTTTAATTACCACTATTGAAAAAATATGATTAAAATTTAATAAATTTTTTTTTTCGGTGTAGAAGACTTCCCGTAATTCTTTCTATAATAAAAGTGTGTGGTTGTTATATACGTTATCGCGTTAAACATGAGGACATTTTTCACGCACGGAGATAAATTAAATTTCTACTAGTTGTAAAATATTCTTTGCACGTTTTTCAACTCACGTTCAGATTCAGTCTTTCTTTCTCACCCTCTATCCTTCTCTCGGAACACATATGTTCTACGCCGGATGTTCATTTGAATCCCCTTTCCGCGGTAGAAGAGAGTTTACTAGTATTCAGGTAACGACCAAGCAACTTGCAAGAACATCTCGTAAAAGATCAGCCCTAAAGGATTCGCAGTGACGCGCGGAATCTACGAGGCGCGTCACCCTCACCCATCGTAGGGATTCATTATTCAGACTTAACTTGCGCACTAGTACGCTAAGGGACGACAGTCGCAGCCGCTATGTGGTATGCCGAATTCACACCGCGGAAAAAGGATCCCAGGACGAGGTAGAGGCTGGAAAAGGAAGGAGTTGAACGCGATAGCGGTAGAGCACCCTCATCCATGCAAACGTCGAAATTATTCCAACTACAGACTCGCGAGAATCCTGAGACAGCGATTTTTTCCTTTCCCTTCCTCGACTCGCATTCTTCTTTCGCTCCTATTTTCTTTTCGCTCTTCTTTTTTTCCTTTCACTTGTTTTTTTTAGATCACAATTTGCAAATAACCGGCTTTAGTCGATATCAAGACTGAATTCTCCTTGTCAGCGATTGCAAATGTCTGGGTTTTGGACATTCTTTTCCTTCGACGCTTTTAACCATAAATCGTTATCGATACTGAATGATAAAAAAAACAATATTGTTAATGATACGTAAATTTTACACGCAAAGAAATAAGTCATTCCATCTTAATTAATTAATACAAATTTTTCATATAATTTTATTTTAAATGACATTCACAATATAGATTTTTATAAATAACTTAAATAGAATAATATAATTTTTTTACATATAAAAAAATGAATCACTCTTAAATATACGTCCCTCTAGAAATTGTTCTATTTTCATCTGAAACATTTTTTTTGTTTTGTCAAAAGTAAGTGAAATATTGAAGGTTTTTAATTCAAGTAGTCTACCTCGTATATATAATAAATAGAATTTTTGAAGGCTTATCTCCGCTTCTTCTAGTTTTAACATAGTAAATTGGATCTCCTAATGATCAGTATAGTTTAGCGCTCAATGATCTCGATCAGTATCATATAAAATTTATGTATCGAAAACGTTTTAAGGTAATCGTATTAGAAGAAAATCACATAGCGTTTGTAGAAGAATGCAGGTTAGAGAATTTTATTTTTATGTTATTATACATACAGTTAAAACGTTATACTCTCAATATTCTTATCATTGCTAGCTATCTTAATGCAATTGTCGACAATATCCGTATTGTTATCAGAGCATATAAAAGTTTTTGCGTAAACAAAACACTGCATTTCAAGTGCATTCAACAGGTTATTCAATCTGACAACAAAACTGTGATGACTTCTTCTTCTTCGACATTCTTTACACGTCCGATGTTTCCTCGTTCCTATTCTTAATTGAAAATACGAGTACTTGTGTATTATCGCAATTTGAAAAAGCCATCAGCTACCTCCATAAATTAATCCCATCTACTAATGCAACTGCTGTAACAAAAACTAATTATCCTTTATCTTCGCACCAATTAAGGTCGCGACACAACGGTCGAAGTGAATCTTTCGCGCGAACATCGCATGAACGATGGAGGGTGCAAACGTAAAATAATGGTGCGACTTGCGTGTCGTCCTCAGCGATTCTCGTTGGCTGGAATTTAATAAGAGCCGCATAAAGTTAGGGCGCGGATTCCCGCCTATTTGAGACAGTCTTCCCCCGCTACCCAAGCATATAGGATTCAGGATGTACGTGTGTACGTAAAACGGCGGTAACAGAGGACGGTAGAAGGTAGAAAGCTTTTGTACTTCCCATCCTTAGTTACCTATCTATCTATCCTATCCGTGGTGCAACCTTCCTGCGTCAAACCGCAAGCCGTTGTTCTTCACGTGCTATTGGCTATAACCGTGTGTTACCCTAGCTGCGGGATTTTCTTGTCTGCAAGCCATCACCAGCTTGCATACCTTTCTTTGAGGTATTAGATTGCGGCAAGGTGCATGCACTTCTAACTCGAGCGTCGTTTAATTTGAACCGATTAGTTAAACAAAGTAAACGAAAAATAAGACATTTTTTCTCTCGACTATCCCTATTCAAGTGAATACGAAGTCTGTGTCTCATCAGTCAAATTTCTATTCAGCAGAAACTTTTCGGACGATTTTTTTTATTTTCGATGTTCTATAAGTGAAGCCTCATTCGTAATTTAAAACTCAGCTTAAAGTTGTATAAAATAAGAATAAGAATATAAAAACAGTATACATGCTGTACACAGAAAACGTAGCAAAGAGGCAAGACAAATAACGTAGCATCGGTAGAAAGAGTTAATGACGTAACTATGTCTGGAAAGGGGAAAGGAAGGAAAGAAACGGTTGCCGCGCACTTGTAAAATTACAAGCTCGCAAGATCGCGGCACAAGCGCCGTTGGCGAGTTTCAATTAACGTAATGCAGCGTCTCTCCGTAAAAAATACGACGGCGAACAGTTCGTGTATTAACTGCGAGCTCGTTTCTCCCGCCCGCGCCATCCGGTCCGTGTGACACTGGCGGACATTAATTAAATTACATGGTAAACGCGCTTCGGTAATTAATGAAGTGTCACGAAAATCGAACTACACGCCGATACCATCGGCCGGCTTGTTGCACGGGATTTGCGCGGAGTAACGAAATCAAGTTACATCAGGATGTATTGAAGGTATTAACGATATCGAAAATCACTTTAAAGTCGACGCTTGCCGCTTACACAGCGCACCTGTAAACAACGTTACCAAATTTGCAGACAATTGACATAAACGCGAGCTCGTTCGTTTAGGCAATCAATTTACTTCGGTTTGCAATTTTAATGAAATTAAAGTTATGCATCATAGAAAAAACGTTCGCGTATTGTGGGCCGAGTGTTTCCGCAATATTTAGAAATTGCTTAATCGATTAATTTCTCTATATAAATAATAAATAAAATTCTCTATATGCTTCAGAGTGGTCGAATTGAGACGCCCGCGTGGAATAAAGGAGATTCAGGTCCGAAATCCGGTGATGTTTTTTTGCAATAAATTCTATACAGTACTTTAAAGATGCCCATTAATATCAGTAATATTATTAGTAATATTACTTGTCAATTATGTGATATTACATATTCTACCTTTTGTTTAGGATTGTATTTTAAGATCTACAAATAATTAGCATGCAATTTGCTTGAAATTCAATTCTGCAACTCACACAAAAATATTAGGCCCACTTTGATCGAACTTTAATTGACCTTCTCCGCTTAAAAGAAATTTGTTTTACATTTTATATATTTCTAAGAAAATCTTTTTCTCTTTCTTCTTCTTAATTCTCAAAATTACATAGTGATATATCGTCATATCATATTACGCTAAAATAATGATTAAAAAGTAACCGATTTTGCTTTAACATGAAGATTTCATCGATTTCTTGCATCCTCTTTATCATCGTTAGGCACGCAATTTCGCAATTACGTTATATCTAAAGGGCGCACTTACCATTCATGCGTACACAACCTGCGTGATATTGCTAGAGCACACGTGTGTGTACGGAGGTACCACGTTCTACTCTGAGTCTATCCGATTTCACAAATCGCACGTAATTAGCGCGTTTACTTCGCTGAATTTGTAGTAAGAGGTGCAAGAGATGAAGGAGATCAATATATTATAAAAATATTCCGTTGTGAAAAGAATACTTTAAAAAATAATATTCTCGAAATGCAATTCCGTTACGATGTTATAACGCGACAGTGATTTTCCTACTCTTCCAAAATTCGAGGCTCGAAGGTAACTTAGCTGACTGAACATGACGAGATAATTCTTTGTGCAAATGTAATTTTCTTGTTACTTCCCGATCATGGCGGAGAGCAACGTGATAACGAAATTCTGTCAGTTCGAACCGATACGCAGAATTATTACTATGTTGCGATATTAGGGGTACTTGCCGTTCCCTTACGACATGAAACTCTTCTATCACACGCAGCACATTGTGTCACATGTCACGCCGCGGGCGCACTCATGCTTGTTAAATCTGTGGCTACGGTTTGCATGTACGAAACCCACGTGCGGAAAATTCATGTCAACACAGCTGCACACATAGAAAGCATGTCCTAGGTTATATTCTCGGACTACACGCTATTGAATAATCTCATTTTTATCGCTACTGACAGAACCTTTCTAATATGTACGTTGCATAACGACATAATAAACCTCTCGTGCCAGGGTTAAAAATCTCATCTATGTATGAATATAAAACGATAATCCGCGTATATAGATATAGTATTTAAAACTGTAGTAATATGATAAAAAATAATAATAATCGATTATATTTTTTATATCTCTAAAATATAAATCTTTACAAACATTTAATAGAAAATAAAATTGATGGCGTATTTACATATAAAATCGTTATTTAATTTATTTAAAAACACCAAATAGAAGTATAATAATAATTTTTCTAAATAGATCATGTTCTTTATATGTTTTCAAATTTATTCTTTTTATAAATACCTAAAGCTTAAAGATATCTTAGAAATATATTATTATTAATATTGCGCCGTTCGGATTCGGCGTTAAACTGTAGGTCCTATATACATCAGCATACGTCAGTATACATCAGTATATATTAGTAGATATATGTCTCTAATATTTGACTGAGGTAGGATTCTGTGGATCAATCACCCACAAATCTGAAAACAATTTGATTCGAGAAACGAATATAGGCCTCGGACAAAAAGTGGAAGGACCTGTAGGTGTCCTATGCTCCACATTAGGAGATGAAAGGAGTCATCATCATCATCATTATTATTAATATTATATATTTTTAAATGTTTATGCGTGATTTACTGTTTTATATAGTAATTCAAAAAAATATTTATGTAAATATATCTTATTTATCTATGTTTTCATAAAATATAGGATGTACTTAATACATGCTGCATCGTGATTGTCGGTATCCTAATGCAGTTGCACAACAATGCAACACGGGATAATTATCCGAGTATGCGCCCGTGTTTTTTGTCGTCCAGCGGAGCTCGCGTAGAATATATGCGCATTAGACATATCTGAGCGCGTGAAATTCTGCATATCCCGAAGCCATGTTCGGCTGCACGTAATTGGAGTGTATGCACCGACGGTTCGTTCATTGCTCGACTAATTTTATCTTACGAATTTCATTTATTTTTTTTTTGCCACTCCCTGTGTCTTGCAGTTTTCGGCCTCGAGCGTTTCTTTCACGTTATTGCGTCCGCTTTCGACGGCTTTAAATTTATGCTGAATGACATTTTGATGGTACCGACCACGACACATCGAAGTTTCATAAATGCAATGCATTGCAACCTTTCTGATCTTTGATAATTTAGTGAATATTTGGAGCGCGGTAAATTGTAATGCTTTTAAATAAAAATAAATAAATAAATATTTCCATTTCGATAAATTAGAAGATAATTAATTACATTTATGTAAGTTTTAATTGAAACGATTCTGACATTTGGTGGAACAAATGGATATTGAAGAGAAAAAAATAATATAATAGAGGGAAAAATGTAATATGGTATATATTTTTGATATTTTTTATACGGAAGAAATGATTTTGCTGGAATATCTAAAAAATTTAGCTATACAGATTTGAAAACAATTTTGTTCAACTATTAAAATATTTACATAGAAAATTCAAGAATGATGAACAATGTTACAAAAAAATTTTGGTATTCTAGCAACTAGCTTGAGCGTTTCACATATTTTTATACTCCAACAATATTATTTTCAGATCTATATTTAGCTAAATTTTAGATATTTCTACAAAATCATTTTTTCCATGTATTGATAATTTAGTTTTCATGAGAATTTTTAGATTTATACACATATTTTTTATCTTTTTATTGTGCTTCTACATAATTTAATCCATTCACGCATAGAGAAATATACAGTAGTATGCAAATCTAATTAAATTTCTTAATGTAGATCACTGCCTACAAATTTGGTAGACGTAATTAATTTGCTAAAATCCAATCCACTCATTATACGATCATTGTAATTATCCTGTTATGAGTAATTCAGACGTACTTTTCGCAGATGGATATATTGTAAATAATATATATGTGAAGAATTACTGGTTGTTAATTATATCAAACCGTTCACTTTATATTATATGCTTTTGAATAAATGGTATTTTATTATTTAAGCTCCTGTAGCATAATAATTGCAAGATTTGTGTAATATTATTTATACATTCGAAAATTACATAAAATATGTACAATTAAAATATTAGAAGAAAATGTGGTATTATGGCTTTTGTAGGTATAATGGCCTCTCTTAATATTTCCGTTATTAGATCGCCGTTAGTGAATTCTAATAATTATTTATGGAATCATTTGTTCAATAGTCCCTTTATGCCACTGTATTATACCAACACACAATAGCTAGCATTTATTACAACGCGTTTAAGTTCATTTTAGCATTTAATTATACATACTTCTTTATTCTTCTTAAACTTGAAAGTACTATCACATAAATAAATGTGCATTTGAATCTGTTGTCCATTATTTAATATTTAATTTGCAATGTCGCTATATTTTTATAAATAATGTTTTAAGTAATAAATACTTTTAATAATCTTGAGTCTAATTGTAAGATGAATTGAACACCATTTTAACGAACGTAATTATTAAATTTTTAACTTATATATAATATTAATTATTAATAAAATTATTGTATAAATGTAAATGGAGAACGATAATAAATCTTTCTCTCTAACAATAATAAAATTATATCTTCGCGAGCATATACATAAAGGTACATTAAAATTCGATCATAATAAATGCACGGTATTTCAAAATAATTTTTAAATGCGCGCTACATGCATTTGCACTATCGCTATCAAATGGCAAATTTATATTAAAAACCTGTCGAGATCTGGAATATTTCGTTCTCTCAATTACGTGCGTTATATTTCCTTTATATTTCGACCTGGAATATTAAATTTCCACTCGTTGTTTAATCATCCATAATGTTACTTCAGTGGACGCTGTTCAAGCACGTCGAATTACGTCGCAGGCAATGCCGACGTATGCGTGTCGTCATATTGCATGTAGCTCTACGTTGTTTATGCTTACACTCGCAAGCTGTGGTCGCCACGACCGCACTGTGTTGCCCCGGAAGTGGTTGCACCGAGACACGCTGGCGCGTGGAATGTCCGCGAAGTCGCTTGTTCCCGTACAAACGAGCTCGCTATTCCGTCGCATCTCGTCCCCCGGATGTAAAATTCTTATGACGTTGTTACGACCTTGTCGGGGACGCCGCGGTGGCTTGTAAATCCGGCAACGTAATCTGTGATAAATTACAGACGGCGAATCTCTTGTCATGGTGTCAATAAATCAAAACGGGTCCAATTACATGTCCATTCGCGATTATTTCTCGTAAAACGCGAGATATTACAGCATCTACGCGACGCAACCCGAAAACGTAAACTGCGCGCTCACGATATTTAATATTATATAATTCCGACATGAATCGATGATTGTTTCTCAGCGAATCATTTAAATGCGCGGCCCTTTTTAATTATTTGTCGCTGTTGTCTCTTTGATGCATTAACAGAGAGATATATTTGTATCACGACCACACACAAGACTCTGTGTCGCGTATTGCACCGCAAGTAGATAGAGCCGTGGTTACATATTATCCCGCTGCAGCCGGGACGAATGCAATATCGCCACGTGTGTTGTTTGTAGGTACCTCGCATATCCCGTCGTACGTGCCTGCAAAGTGTAACTCTAAAATTCCTGCGGTATATAACCGAAACGTTTATTCCGCGTACGATCGCGCGCGCGTCGGTTAACCGCGTTTTCATAACAGTGAACGTTATGACAGCTATTCCAATCGCAGTTATTTTGCTGCATCCAATCTTTATTTATTAATAAAAATTCAGGATTTCCATTATTTGTTATTCCACAATAGTCCATGAGTTTCGGAAGGAAATTCGAGCTTTTTTTCTATTCTATTAATCTATATCGATCGTGGATAAAATATCGACTTACATGCCTATTGTATCTAATCGTTTCGAATAGAACGGTAAAGATATAAATTTTAATTAATTATCTTTAATGCCTTTATTTAGTTATTCTTTGCCTAGTCGTTTTCTCTTCTATCTCCGATATGCCCCCAAGTAACGTGGTTTGTGAGAAAGACTTATTAAGTTGTACACTATTTCACGCATACATACGAACCCGCGATGTTCATATACGTATACAGCATTACGCTGGAAATAGGAAGCGGTTGCCGCGCCATTCACCAACAGCCGGTCTCGTCGCAATATTGCATTGGATAGTTCGCAGGCACCTCGCCTCGCTGGTCCGTGTAACGTATTAACCTGCGTAAGCTTCACAACTTCGAAGTTTCGAGGTAAATAATGTACACGTGCTCTCGCGATAATCCTGCAACTAAACTTTGCAGTAAAATTTTGCTCCACCAAGCGGACGGGTCCTGCATCTTTTTTTTTCTTGTTAAAGCGGATTAATGTGCGACAAAAAATAAACACTGATCATAATTAAGAATTATTATTTACAAAAAATCGTCATGTACTAGATTTTTTATTTCTTTTTCTTAATCTGAAGATGTGAATTTCTTACAAGGTAAGATTGAGATATTATCTCAATGGCTCCAACGATATTATACGTATTTGTATATTTGATAATAATATATATGTATATAAAATCTATATTTTATTTGCTTCGTTTATATAAATATATTTTAATTAAAAATTAAATTTTAATGTTTAACAAAAAGTTGTTAAATGTGAAACTCGGAGCGTACTGGGATTAATTAGTATGTATTTCCTTTAGAGAGTCGTTTAATTGGAAATGCAATTATCGTAGGCTACAAAGTCATGTTTTATATTGTACCTCTTCCGAACTTGCTCTCCACCGAGAACATGAAATAAAATTATCGCTCGACGCTCGATGACTTCACCAACCAATTGGAAAAAAATCTCCCGAGTATTGACAATAATCTCGACTTCCCTGCAGTGACATCGAATTCGTTTTCTATTGCCTAACATTACCATAAGAACGAGAATTTCCGCGAGACGCGACGACCTATCTATCGTTAGATCCAATTATTTCCCGAACCATCTCGTGGAAGAAAAATATCTGTAGAGAAATCGCCGTCCCCGATAATCGAGGTACTTTGCATATTTCTCTCTCGCTCGCTCGATACGAAACGGAAGATCGACTGAATGAACGGCCAAATGAAAGACAGATCGCGGAAGGGCGACGAAGAAGAATCCCGAGCGGCGGAAGGGAAAAAGTTCAAGCGGAGAAAAAGCACCGGGAGACAGAGTAGCTCCGCGAGTGAGGCAGCTGCAAGAAGTCGTTGCTGCTAGCGAGGAAAGAACCGGAGAGATTGAAGCAGTAGTTCGGTTATTTAAATCGTCCCAACGCTTGATTGGTCAAAGCAATGTAAATGCTCCTTCCATCTTTTTCCCCAGCTGCAGTCTACACCCCCCACGGCAACAATTTCTCTAATGCGAATCTCAGCTGCGGGGCCCACGGTGATCTCACAGGCAAGAGAAAAAGAGGGTTGAAAGGAGACTTGCCGGGATATACCCTCGCAGCGTCTTCTTCTGCTCCACACCTCTCTCTCTTTCTCTCCTTCTCTCTTTCTCTCACTCACTTGCACTTATTCCACTATCCTTTCCACTCTACCGTAAACGTATTGATTTATACCTTAGCGTTTCCTGGAAGAGAGATAACACAAACGAAAAACGACGTAACGTTGCGGATTTTACTAGGCTCTTTCAATTTGTCATGAGGATGATGCGTTTTAATACTGCGTTTTCAGTATTAAAATTGCGCGTAATTTTGACGTTCCGCTTCGAGAAGAATTGATAGACATAGACGGAAAGAATGATTTTGCTGAAATATCTAAAAATTCAGCTTATAGATAATTTGAAAATTATTACACACAACAATGGTGAGCAATGCTGCAAAAAATTTTATCATTCTAACAATCAGTTGAACATCCTACATAATTATTTTAACTCTTTATCTACTGGTAGCGTTGAACTTTAAAGACATAGTTGAATTTTTTATTGTGAAATTTCTTAGATAAGTTTTTCAATCTATAAAAAATAAGTAAAATACAATCTAACTCCTAGTAAAAACTTGTTAAAGCTTTCACAAGCATGTAAGATTTTTTTTAGACTTTTCTGTAGTCCAAAACAATATGTACTGTTTGAAGTACTAGTTGAATGTACTGTTAGAAATTTAAAGATCCTGCAGGTTGCAAATGAAAGATGAAAATTTTATATTGCCGACGGAGGACAATATAAGATTATTTTCTGTATTTAGCTAAATTTTTAGATATTTCAGTAAAGTCATGTAGGATTAAGAAAAAGTGAAAATATAATCAACGATTAACTAAAAATGTAGGAAAAGTTAATGACATATATAAAGAAACATAAAGAGTTACAATATAAGAGTTGAATAAATATATATATATATATATATATATATAAATAATTGTAACTTCGAAAATTAACTAGAAAATTTATTGTGAAAGTTAATCTCACAAAGAAAGGAAACGTTTTCCTTTGTATATATAAATTGCTTTATTTCATGTGTGTCAAAGCGATATGAGAAATGCGCGGTAAAATGACATAACGAGTACGTGCGTCCTCGAGAAATAATCGGCATGTGTGTAAACGGAGGCAATAACATCTAAGCCCGGGACGTTCGCGCCGCAAATTCCCTGACAAACGACGACAGATTGAGATATACGACGTTGGTGGCCTTTACACACTGAGAGATTTTATTAAGGTCCTCCAACGACGGCGGTGTAATACCAGCACAGCCCAGGTTACATAACCCGGGGAATAGATAGGATCCTACCACCGGATCTTGAAGAGAAAGGAGAATTCATGCACAGGGAGGCGACACGAAATATCAACTGGCGACGGCGACGCATTCGCGGGATTGCCGTCTGATAACTGAATTCCGAAAGGACCGTTCGTCGCCGACGAACAAATCTCTTCCGTCGACTGGCGCGGGCGACCGCACTCCGGAAAATAAACGTAAAAACGCCGCCGGGTTCCGGCGCAGCCACTGAACTGAAGTTCCTCGTTCCCGCGAGTTTCATGCCACGCGCTGCCTGTATCTCATCGCCGCAGCCACGATGGTTTTAATTCCGCGGAACTATCCACCGCCGACTCGCGGGATTGCGCACCTCGGGGAATAGTGGGAAACTGCAAGATAATAGAAAAGAATGCAGTTTGTATGTGTGCATTCACCGCGACGGCTATTAAAGGATTTCTTGTCAAAGCTACAGCGAGGATGGTAATGTAAAATTGTTGTTTGCGCATACGTATGCATATATAACGTTAAAAAGTATTAAAAAAATTTATCTTCACGAATATAACTCCGCTTTTTCTCTTAACATCTTTTCTGTACTGAAAGAATGCTTTTGCTGAAGTATCTAAAAATTTAGCTGGATAGGTATATCTGAAAATAATTTTTTGTACTGTCAAAATTGCAGGAGGCGTAAGCCTCCTATATGAGAATAATCCTACAAGAAATTTTGACATTCTAGTTTATTTGAGTATCTTACATAATTATTTTGATGGTTCAATGGAATTATTTTCAGATCTAGCTATACGGAAAGAACGATTTGCTCAAATATTGAAGAATTCAGGCGGACACAGATCTGAAAATAATTTTGTTGAACTATTAAAATAATTATGTAGGAGGGGTTGAATGTCAAGCATTTGCAAATTGGTAGAGTACATCAATACATTTGTAGAACTCGCCATGATTGTGTTTTCTATATAATTATTTTAATGGTCTAACAAAGTTATTTTCAGATCTGTATCTTTTCTTTATTATTAGATATTTTATCAAGATTATTTTTTTCCAAATAGTTAAATTTTTAGATATACTTCAGTAAAACTATTCTTTCCATGTATGAACGGACGTAAACAGATGCAGTTTAATACTTAACTAAGAGGCGGTGGTATAAATGGCTTCTATGTAGAGTGCTCCTAGTTTTACCATTGCAAATTTAATACTGCGTAGAATTTCCCATCTCCCCATGAATTATTGTATGTATTATTTTCCATTGTGTGTGTACAGTGCCTCAGAACGTAAATTAAGTTTCCCTTCCTGGGAAGTTTCTCGATCAGAAAGGGGAATTCCACTATAGAAGTTCTAAACACAACTCTCGCAGGATCTGGTCGACGTAACGAGTTCGAATGCAGCTAATGATCTATACGTTGAACTCCAGTCCATCGGTTCCGAACGCTGATAATACAAAGTACGCGCAAACGAATAGAGCAAACAACGTATACTTTTCTGATTCTACTAACGAACTAACCGCTCCGAAGTCCTCGCCGCAACATAGTAAATGTTCGGTTTAAATTGCGAGAACATCCATAGATCAGTCCTAAACAAAATTGACATTCGCTGCACCATAGAGCGCAACATGGCTTAAAACCACTCAATGCAAAAGCTTGGTAAATCAGAGAGAGAGAGAGAGAGAGAAATGAAAATTGAGATATAATATTGGAGCGCTAGAAACACTCCAACGCGAGTAATGACATTAAAAGAAACAAATACGAGAGTAATAATATAGGATTAATTATCAATCGCACATACTACGTTCGATACAAAATGCTTACTGTGAAATCATGATCGATGATTCCTATCGCGTATCCACGGTAACCACGAGTGGTTTATAGCCGTCACTACGGGAACCAGCAAGAAGAGAGTTCGAGCAAGGCCATTAATTCGTACGTGTTGGTGTCAGCCAAGAACGGATAAGTGCACCCAACGGAAGATATATATCTCCATTTAGGCGGAGATGGGACTTACTCGTTAAAACCAGACCTTATACTGTGGGAGGCCGGCGCTCTTAATAAATCCTCTCGTTGTGTTGCCGCGAGCCCGGGCTCCGCGCGGTAAAATCGTAGAGTCTTCGCGCCATATTACGATTATATTCGTCCTCAATTAAGCGCTACACTCAGCACCCGACTTGGTTTGGCTAGTTATACGACGGAACGAGCTGTCGTTACGCGAAAATTATCTCGATAATATCCATGTCACCACCATGCTGTAATTAAGAATCGTTGCACTTATTGAGATTACCAAGTGTGCGCTTGACGATGAAATTCTGTTGCGATAACAGAATTTTGTGCACTATTCAGATACGCGACTTCATGCAACAATCACGTACGTCGATATTTTCTACATTTTATAGAAACATTAATAAGGATAGCGAAATTCTTTGAAAAGTGTACTGTTCGATCTCCAATAAATCGTGGATAAGTAGGCTTAACCCTTTGAATTGAGGTATCTAAAAGTTAATCCGATTATTCGTGTTATCGCAATAACGACTTCGACTTATTCCTAATTAGTATAATTGGTAGTGAAATATCAAACCAACCTGGAACTACAGAATTTGTACGAAGCATTACGCGCAAGATCACTCACTTTTTCTATTAAAACTTTCGGAAACCGGTAAAGCACTTTAGCTTTTCTTGCCTTAAATACTCTTCTTAAAGACAAACGGTCCACGGAAAGAACCAGAGTGCGCCTTTTAATACGATTTTATCTTGTTATAGAAATTTTTCTCCTCAAGAAATACTAAATTCTTCAAGCCAAACGCATTTACGTTTAAAAGAGAAAAAAAAAATAACAAGAAGAAATCCGCTTAATACATTTGCACCCGCCTCGTCTGGCAAGATACGAATTTAATACATTCGTATCCGCCTCGGCCTTATCGGATCTCCGACGGATTTGATTTCGTCAGAACGCGAGATTGATTGAATCGGGGGTTTTGGAACCAATCTTGAGGCCGCGACGACGACGGCAGTATCACGATCGATATTCGCGACAAGATTGCATGCGACCAGCCGTTCGGGTCAGCAGCTGGAACGTGACGGGTCATATATAGAGTAATCCTTCCTAATTTCGTTTAATGCATAAAGAGAGACCGCCGCCTCTTGTTTAATGATGCTGTGGGTACTTCTGAGGCTCCTGATTGCGTAAACAGTATAATCACGCGCAAGGCTGATGCCAATCAGAGTAACATTACGACGATACAGTTACGGTTAGTTAGTGATTGGCCATAATAACGTCTATAAGCCGCTGATTGGACATCGGGTGCGATATGAACCTACGTCCCAATCGGGATAATGCTGCACCGACGTAGTCAGCTTTACGAGCGTATAAATGATATCGACTGCGACCTCTCCATGTATAGTCAATAATAATAAATAGCATCCAATATCTGTTATTATTGACAAATAATTATTATTAGAGATAATAATGATTAATAACAATTTCATTCTTCGTAAATAACAATTTTGAAATGTGATCACTATTTATCATAACAAATAGCAAAACAATGCACCGATTTTAATATGATTTTAGAGAAATTTCTGCATTTAATTTATCGTAGGATAACTGGATTTCAGTATTAATCGAATTTGAACGATTTAGTGTCATCTGTCGTTATTTCAAGAGTTCACTCGTATTATGGCAGCATCGATATCTGGAAAACCGGCTTATTGTTACATTATGAATGACCGAAGGTTCAGCATTGCGTTAACAGAGTAGAATTCTGATATTAATCCCAATTGGCGCACCGAAAATACTACATTACGGATTAGTATACGCGTAATCATATTTCTACTAGCATAACAACTTAGGAAACCATTTTACACAAAAATATCGTAGTATAATTATTATAATTAATAAATGCAAACTTATATCGATAACACTACAACTTTAAACTTCCCAATTAGACTTTAAGAGATTAAAAACCTATCCAAAATAAATTTAAAGTATCGAAAATTGCTGGATATTGCGGTTCGCCAAAGAGATCTGGTCGGTCCAAAATTCGAGAAATCGTAATCCTGTTTGAAAGGTAAAGTGTCTTTATATCTTATTTGGAAGAACGACGAAACACACCGGGAAGCTCACGCTCCTTGCTTTCGTGTCTCCAAAGAGAATAGAAATCCTCGTGCTCGAGGTTTGGCAGAGAAGTATTCCAGCGGGAGATAAAAATCTATTCTAGCGGGTTCGTTCGGCTAGTCGGAGCACCGGGAAACCTTTTTACGCGAATTCCATATCAGGAATCTCTATGCAAGCATATTTCAAAGGCGTGTCTATTGGTGAATTCGGCATACGTGTCGTTTGCCGAATACGACAATCTGAACGCAATTGATACAGTGCGCACAAGCCGAATGTGTAGCACTGAAAAAGTTCACACTCAGTGCGCACCAGTGCAATCTGTCGAATCCGCCACACGCTTGACTCCTTGATATGCATTGTATCTACCGTCAAATTTGTGAAATCGGTTATTTGATGCTGTAATTAATCGGAAGTTATTAATGAATGCTCAAATGGTGTTTTAGAGTTTAATTAGCTTCGCCATGAATTGTTACGATAAATTCCTGCTTGTAATAAGAGAATGATACAGTTTCTTTATTTAACGAAATTATTGTCAGATTCGAGAGACAAATCTCAACGCTCTTTCAACTATCATCTTGAAAGAAAAAAGAAAAGAATTTCCGTGTATTTAATATTAGCATAATTATTGGAGCGGGCTTGATGAATAAATCAGTGCACTACCTATTAATGTTTAAAAATATTATATCTATATTACTCTCGATATACATTATTTATGAGGGATGGGAAGGCTGCGAAGATAAGAATTAACATAATGTGGCGTGCAGCTGGTAACAAATATGTCATTTAGAGGATTATTAATATCTAAATGTATATGTATTTTATTGTAATTATGATAAGATATAAAGTCTTGACTGCGAAGCTTGTTGTTAAACTAGTGTAATCGATCTCGCACGAGCGTATTTCCTGAAGCATGAGGGGGATGAGACTTTAATCTACTTCACTGTCAAGACTCTCGGCGTGCTGTCTCGGGTGAGAGGAAAGGTACGCGGATACCGAAAGGCCATTTATACCCGCAATAATGATCTCTTCCTGTACAGCGTGTTGCACAAAAAGTAGCATCTCACAAAAGCTTCACGTATAAATCGAATCTTCGTAACTTCTTTCAGAAATATTAACGCTAACGAGCTGTGAGAAAATGCAGGTATAGCAATACTAAACTTTAAGGAAAGAAGCGTCTCGAAAAGTTTGTTAATAATATGCAGTATAAGCAAAATCGGTATTCTGAATCGTTTTGCTTTAATAAGGAAGATACGGTATTACCATTTCTAATTAATCTTTTCCTCTACAAATACTTCTTTCAATTTGCTATCAATTTGCTTTGTACTTAATTTCAACAACAAACTGTGTACGCTTTCATTCCATTGCATCTTTTAGCTCATGTTATTTCTGCGAGCTTCATTCGCTTCACGTCACTCTTCTACAGTCAATCGTCTGTTTTCTGTCGCTGTCTCATTTACGAAACTTAGTGTTTCTTGAGATACGTCAAAGAGAGAGAGAGAGAGAGAGAGAAGGAGAGAGCGAAAGAAAGAGAAGAGGGAGAGAGCAAGCAAGCGAGCGAGCGAGCGAGCGAGCATTTGTACCGATACGCAACTTCGTCGGGTAACCCCGTGGAGTAATGTACATTCCGCGTAGTAGTCTTGTCTTTCGCGTCGAGAATGCAGACAACCCCTCGAAGCATCCCCTCAATTCTATCTCTCGACAACACCGAAGGAGCATCTACAGACATTATATAGGTGAGATGCATTAATGGCTGAATTGTTCGAAGGTAGCTCGTAATTAACTAATAAGCACGTCCTAGGATGGCACTTCCTAGAAGTAAAGAGAGCGAGGTATTGTCGAGGGTGGGAGAGAGAACGAGAGAGAAAAAGAGGTGAAGAAAGAAAGAGAGAGAAAGAGATAAGTGCGATTTCAGGCATTCAGTGATTAATGGATACCGCGAAACGATATAGGAAGACAACACGTAACAAGAACTTACAGAAGTAACACCCTGCGAAATAACTAACGAGTAATTTGTAGAAAATGTATACAGGATGTGTAGAAGATTCAACTGGAAACGCGAAAATCTCATTTACATCATACCAAGCGATCTGGATTAAAACCTTTAGAGGGTGGGAGTCTATTTTCAAAATCATGTAGCTTTTCCTTTCATCAAATTTGTAATAATTTGTGATGTTATTATATTCCCTGCTTTTTAAAATAAAACACTGTTTCTCTTAGCGCTTATATAATACTATAAATGGCTTTCTCGTCCTATAAAAGTTAATAAAAGAGAATAACAATTATCTAATATATAATAAATGTGTTAATTATTTGTTTTAAATAACACTTTGTAATGTCTTTTTTTCCAATATATTATATTTCTTCTCTCTCAAAGAGAAAACTGTAAATACTTGGTTGTTTAGGAGATCAGGTTGATCCAGATTTTCGTCGCGAATATTATGGCCATTTTCTTTTTCCCTGCTACCGTCGTTTTCTCTGACATTGTGAAAATATTGTTGAGATTCTCTCCCGGATAAAGTAATACCTACTACTTTTTAAGAAGTGACACGAATTGAATCGAAATTTCTTGGCCACTGTGCCAACAAATTGCATTTAACAATTGTTGGCTTCACAGTTTACATTGCACGTTTTCCGTGTATTCTTGTTCTCTATACGAAATTTATCCAATAATACTTATCTATTCTCTTTCTTTCCAATTCTTCTACGCAAAGATAATTATTATCGGATACGTACAGACATTGTAACAGCTTCTTTGCATTAGAAGAATAGCTAGTCGTGAATACAAGAATTATTTTTTAATGGAGTCATTATTCATTGTTCACGTTTGCTCGTCCTATATTCGTTACTGTGAGTACTGAAACTACCCGGCACACTATTACGACATTTTTCCCGTATTGAACAAAGTCAAGTGCATGGATACCGCGCGCTTCTTATTTCTTGAGAGACGAATTATTACGTTTCTCGATAACTCAATTACGAAACACTCGGATACAAGGATATATCCCACATGGCTTTTCATTTATTCTTTCTTATGTCCTTTATATTTTAATACCATTCTCATAATTGTAATAATTTTATTGCATACATATACGTTACAAAATGTTCTTAATTCTTTGAAAAAATGTAACGTATGCATGTACTCGTAAATCTATTAATTTACATGAAATATAGTTTTATTCCGAAGATTTCGTAAAATTGTAATACAAGTAAAATGCTTATGCGAGTTTTCGCCAATGTTGATGCATAAATTAAATATTTATACATAGATACAATTCGCACCTAATTGGGATGTACCAAGTTAATCGCAAATGTTTTGACTCGGAACTTGAAATTGAAAATAATTCAAGAATCAAACCGTTTGCCTTTATTTCGTTTGGTAAAAGTACATCCAAATGATTACAAATCTATCGCGTTATAAATATTTATCTCGCGGATCGACATTTGCAAAGGCTCACAAAGGTATTTTATTAAATTTATTCTTGAAGCCTCCCTCACTAATATTACTATTTTATTTAATTTCGACAAAATTGTAAATTAAACGAACAACGCGCTGCGATAAGGATAAATTCTGTTCATCTATTATCGTAATTCTACAATCCTCCCCCCTTTTTTCATCTTCTTCGCCATCCCTCGAAGCAATCCGACACGCCATTTTCAACTATCGCCACCCGAGAGGGTCAAGTGTTCATCGTTTCCGTTGACCGTAGGGTCGCATAATGCCCTCCTTCGAAATGCAAGTCCCGAACAGAGTCGTCCATTGCGGTACGATCGATCTTATCTGCCGAACGTACGTTCGTTTTCTCGCCCGAACCGCGAGTTACCTATACGTAGACGACGGAATCGTACGGTTCGACTCCCCGCGTGATTTCCTCTTTCCCCCATTTTGCTCGCTTTATTTCACGGACGAAATTCCCCGAATTGGGAAAGCCGACGACGGAATAGGCGAGCTTACGTTACCCTGAGATATTGGAAGTAACGACAGACACGAGAGAGACCGCAAACACAGTTTCCTGCAACTGACGGAGAGAATTCTATCATTGATTTGTCGGTAGGAATGCCACATTCCCTGCATTGGAACGAGCACGACCGCGAGTGATGGGGGATGTTTCTAGATAGACGCGTTATTTAGAAGCATGGAGAAGTGTCATTGTTCAATTTCTACTCGATATTTCTTTCTAATCGTAAATCGCAATTGCGACAATTTTTGATGAGGAGAAAAAGATTTCTCCCTACAGCATATTAACTCACTGAATTGAATTGAACGGACTCGATGTCAAGATTCAATTATCACCACAATCAACGATTATTTGCGAAAGAAGTTTGCAAGATAGCCATATTGAGGGTCTCATTGCTACTAAGAACGTCAACCTGATGTCGTAGTAATGACGCAATATAAAATAATCACCGTAGTCGCAATAAAACTTTACTGCGCACAAAATCGTAACGAATACATTCCGTTTCCCTCTTGCAAGTCTTCGAAATATTTCCCTGATCGCACCTACTATTTCAAATGTCTTCCAACGTGCTGGGAAAATTCCGTTATTACCGAGATCGTTAGTGAAACAACTGTAGTTGTCGTCACTGTAATTCTTCACTCTCGTCTTTTCTCATCAAGAGTGTCTCGCTCGAAAGTTTCTAATTATGTGATGCAATCGATGATATGTATAGTTAATCAACTCATTAATTTTCTATTTTATGTCTAAATTTATTTATATGTGGAAAATATTGGTTCCTCTTGCATGATATCTTTTAAAGCACATCTTTTCCTTATTATTAATAATTTAATTGTGATTTATAATAATTAGAGGTAAATATTGAGTAAAAATTTAAACATTTTTCTATGTTTCTAAATTGCGCTTTTATATAAAGCTTTCTCCATCACTCGCGGTTGCAATCGCGTTAATTCCGTTTTTATTTTGCAGCTGCTTTTTAAAAAAAAAATTGCACGACACGATAAAAGCTATGTTTTTTTTAATATTCAGATCGATCTTCACATGTTGAGTATCATTTCAATTTGATTGTAGAATGCAGAATCAATAAAAAGTAGAGTTTTTAACAGATAGATAAACAAGTGAGAAGCTCCATATGTAAAATCGCGAGTGTTATTGCCGTTTTTAAATATTTGTGGAAGTAGCTTTCTGCGCGAGATTAAATGAAAACGCGAGTCAAGTTCGGCGAACGTAAATCGAAACATTTGGCAGTTTTAAAAGTAAATATTAAATCCATTATTTGTGCTGCCAGATGAGTGTATCGATATTCGCTGCTTCATGCGATTATATTAAAAATAAATACAATCACTCCAATATCAGAAAGAAGCATCAGTTGATAAATATCAAAATATCGCTCCTGCATTTGTCTAACATGGCTACTTTGTAACGTTATTCCCGAACGCGAAAGATATGCCGTCTGGATGAGAAGCGCGAAGTGGCAGGCGATTGTATCACGCAGTTTTTCGGCGAAAAGTGATTTCCGCGCGTCATATCCGTGAACATTTTGCATTATTCCCGATCCGCAGAGACCAAGACAATCGGACGATTGCAAACCGATCGTAGACGTCAGGCCAGCGAAATATCGAATTGCTCTCAAGACACATCGTCTGCACTCGGAGGAAGGTCTCACGTTTATCTTTACGTCGTTCCGTAGACGGAAGACAGGATGACCGTCGCGGGAAATGGAATGTCACATGGAGAAAGTGCAAACTGTCGGAAATTTATTAGACCCGCGAGATAATTTTACCGCGTCGCACAGAGAATCTTACATGGGAAATTATAGCACTCGTGATTTTAACTGCAACGTGCGTGCGTTACGCTAAATGCAGAATCTAGTAATTATCGTAAGCAGAGCAATTTATACTTACAAAGCTTAATCTTCTCTCTCTGAAATTGAACTCCTTGTTTATGACAATTGTTAATTATGCATCGAATTTATTTCTACTGTCTACACGAAAAGATCTTGTTAAAGTACATATTTAAAAATTTAGTTAGATATACAGAGATCTGAAAATAATTATGTTGGACTCTTAAAATAGTTCCGTAGAAATCTTTAGTGAGAACATGATAAGCAAAAAATTTTTATATTTTATGGAATCATTCGGGTTTATGGTTGAATGGTTTTAATAAATATGTAAAATTAAGCTTTAAAAATAATTTTGTTGAACCATCAAAATAATTATGTAGGACAGTCAAAGTGATTGCAATCAATATTTGAGAGTCCTACATAATTATTTAGTTAAAGATTTATATAGAACATTTTATATAAAAATTTAACAGATGCAAATTTAAAAATCATTTTTGTTGGACTATTAAAATATAATAATTATGTAGGGCACTCAAATTGATCGCAACCACAGTTTAAGTGTCTTATACATACATATGTAATTATTCAGTAAGACAGTGTCCTATTATAATTTAAAAACATTTAACTAGATACAGATCTAAAAATAATTTTGTTGTCTTATTAAAATAATTATGTTAAATAGTAGTGCCATTCTTTCCGTATAAGTTTGCTATTTTATCATTGTTGCTATTGGAATATTATAACACATAATATTCCCGAATTATCTTACTGCAAAATTAAATGCACTGTAATATTGTATGTTTAGTCGATTATCCATTATCTGTCTCTGTGCGAAATGCGGAATTATCTTATCCCCTGTGCTCCGAGATGAACGTGCGTTTATCTCGTCGCCGGTCGTGCGAACGAACAGTCAAATGACCGTCGCGAGAAATAGTATGTCTCGCGAAAAGCGCGAGCTGTCAGGAATTTATTCGCCTTCTTATACCGGAGTTTCGCAGACGCGACCTCAGTCGAGAAGGTACAAGATCCGTTCTCGAGCCCTTTTCTCTTCCCTTCGAGGGTGGTGAAAAGGTGCCGCGAATTTTCTGAATTTTATCCGACGTAAAAGGAACAGTGTCTCGGAAGGGTGAAGGGAGAGAGGAAGGATGAAAGGACACGACGAGGAGTCGAAAGAGAAGGGAGGAGTGACATGACACGCGGCAGGATATTGTGTCTTGGAGTCTGCCACGTTTCCACTTCGGAACAGCTATGTTCAATCGGTTGAAATTTACTCTGACTACGATACCTTCTTCGTTTTCCCGCTTATCTTTCTCAAGTCGAGGTTGAGACGTAGATCTTATGCACGTTGCGTACGAGATGAGCAAAATATCGGCGACCGCGTACGAAGAAAAATCGTAAATTCTTAAATCGGCAATCAAGGACCACGTTTCGATCTGTGAGCGTGTGTGTTACTGCGACGTAACAGATGCAATAAAGTGAGAGATTGCGTTTCTACGATCAAGAACAGTCTTTATAAAACGGAAATAAAAAAAGTAGTTTGGCAGTGTACGATTCCGGTTTTGTAAACCTTTAACACCGATCCTCGCGAAATTGATTCTGTAACAAGTAAATACACGTAGGAAGTGATTGTATATACTTAATGAAAAAGCAACATTCTCAATATTGAAATTTTATTTGCTATAATCACACACACACACACACACACACACACACACAAGAATATCGTTGAAATATTTGCATGAATTTCACACACTTTCACTGCTTTATTTTTATTTATACTCTAATTTTTATTCATACGTATCCTTCATATGTTTGCAAAGCATATTTGAGTAACGGGGAGAACTTTCCACTGTCACTTCCCTCCGGGGTCATGTTTATAAATTTAAATCCGCACGCGATAAACGAATCAATATCGATGCAGATGAGGCGAAAACCCGAAATACGGTCACCGGGCAAACCCACTGTCGATCGAAAACTTTTCGAGAGTTATTTTAATTCCAATCTGACCGACTTTACGATGAGAACAGGCTATCTCGGACGATTATTTTTCCAGGAATTTTAAAAGGGTCCTTATCTCGATGACTTAACCGTGGAGAAGGAAATCAGGTCATGACAATGTAATCTTCTAAACGATCTAAATGAGAATTGACTCCTCTTCTGCAATTTTTAAAAGCATTCTCCACAATTTCGTAAATAACAGATATCATTGATTTAACCTAGTTACCCTTTTAGAAAAAATAATTGTGATTAGTGTTTGAATAAACTGATTAGCTCTATCAATAACTGACCTGTGTGAAGCTGGTCTCCCAACATTAAAAAATCGATTTTTTTCTTCATGCATTCGTGAGCAAACGATGAGCAAACGAATGCATGAAGAAAGAAATAGATTTTTTAATATTGGGGGACTAGTGTGAAGTTGGCCCCCCAAAACATAATTTTCGTATATCTTTTGAACTAAGGGTGAGCAAACGAAAATTTCAACTGAGCATTCGTGAGCAAACGATGAGCAAACGAATGCATAAAGAAAAAAATTGAATTTTTAATACTGGGGGGCCAGCTTCACACGGGTCAATAACTGATATTGTATTAGTAGTTGATAAAATATCATCAATTTTTTACTGCATATAGTTAAACAGTTTTTGGAACGTTAATTAGTTTTTTCATAAGGACAACTTTAACTGAAATCTATTTATACATAAAAAATTTTGTTAAGAACTTATGATAAATGTATTGCGATTCTAAATGATCTTTTTGTAGTTGAATTTTTTGTTATATCACATTAAACCGTTTCTCTTCTTGTACTAAAAGAAAAATTGTTGCTATTTGTGACTAAATTATATATTAATATATTTATTGTCGTTACTGTTATAATTTTACTAACAATATCCATAATTTTATTAACAAATATACACGATTGGCACTAAAAATGACTACAAATTATTATTATAATAAAATTATTGCAATTATTGTAATTGAATTGTATGATTATAAATTATAACCATTTCTGTGGTAACAATAAATATATTTTGTACTTACATATTTTCGATGCTAACTATATTTGTTAATAGAATATCTTATAATTATTATTTCTAATATTTTATATAGCAGAATAGCCATAATTACATATAATATATAATTATAATAATAAATACCAAAAAGTTTTCTGTGAGTACAAATTCTGATAATGCATTTTGCACACGAAGTCATAAATCAGACATCATCGATCAAAATTTGTCAATTTTGGCGGACATCTTTTCATATTATACGTGGAAAATTTTATTAAGAATTTACGACAAATATGTATTGTGTGATTCTAAATGATATTTTTATAATCGAGTTAATATTTTCTGTAATAAGAGGAAATGCTTCTTTTCTTAATTTCTGAAGGTATATATGTTTCACATAAATTCGCAAATAACTAGAGATATTGTTGATCAGAACTATTAATCTTGATTAATATTTCCTTATACGTGCATTTATTTAAAACTTAAAGTATTTATGACCTGTAACTCAAGTTTTACAATTGAATTAATATTTTTTATACATATATATATATATATAGTAATACAGTAGTTTCTCAACACTAAAGTACATGCTACAATTTACAATTTCTATACAAAGAGAAATTGTCTTACTAAAAGTTCAATATAAGTTCAGCTAGCTTGTAAAAATTTCGACGTTGAAATAATAGTCAAATAATCTATTGGTCAAAAAGTGTACGTCATAGGAACAAGAGCCTCCAAGAATATCACAGAGCAGGATAAAAGATGATAACCGTGAAATATCGCACAAGAATCTTTTCATCGCGAACGTCGTGGCCACATCTTATGAGGCGAAGCTCGCTGGAGCGCCTTATCCGCGTCGTGGCGGAAACTTTTTAATGAAATGTTGTGACAAGCGCATAATACGCGCCCAGACGAAACTTCCGGAGACGATGTTGGCAGCGAGCTCTGCTCACAATGAGCCTCAGCGCGATTCAACTTTCTGGCGATCGCCGAATTGTTAAATTTAATTACTGAAGTGAGTCAAACGCAAGAGAAAGAGAGAGAGAAAGAGATGAGTGAGATCTATACTTATATACGTTTGCTTAACATTCACTCTGTCGCTTGCACCTGCGACGATCGAACTCGCGGTGCGAATCGTTGAATACGTTAGATGCGAAAGACCGCGATTAAACCGCGAGGCGACGACGCGCCGAAACAATAACGAAATAAGTTTCTGTTCCTCCAGAGAAGTGAAGTAGGATTCAAGCGATATGAAAGTTCGTGAGAAATTTCAGTCGAGGCTCGACGCACCAAACTCTGCGCGACTCTGGACAGAGACGGGGAACGATACCTCGGAACGCCGACGAATGGTACATTTTGCCAGCGGCTTAGCGAAAGTTTAACTTCTTGCGATTCTGCGGAAATTTTGTAAACGTTCTGTACGGGGCAGAAGGTAACACAATGTTTCTGCATCGAAAGCGGAGCGGATGCAAAACGAGGAAGTAACAAAGAGGGTGTCACAACTCGAGCTTCATTAAGGAGCAACTCATCGAGTTTGCAGAACGGGATACCATTGTGCTGTGGTAATTGTCATCTATAACTCCATAAGAGCGCGTAAAAAGAGGTCAATTATGATCGCTTCAACAAAATATTGAATATTATAATTTGTTCTACGTCGGAATCTCTCTCTAAGATATTTTAAATGAGAAGAAAATTATTTAGATTTTTATTTTTTCTAATAATCTTTCCTCTATAAATTTTTTTTATTAATAATGATTTGAATAAAAATAGACGTTGTGTAGTTTTGAAAAATTTAAAAAGGGCAGTTCATTATAAAAAAAGAAATATTGAAAATCGTGATCGTTTAAACGTTTAATTTTATTATTTTGTCAGGCGAAACACAAAGACTTTTGATATTATTATTGATTATTTTCCTGATAAATGAAAGACAGTTTTCCAAAAAATCGTAAAAGAGTTTCTGCACATTTTTACTTCTATGTCGATATCTTGGAACAGGAAGCGCCTTTCGCGCGTGTGCTTTTAATAAACGTAATAGAGTGTAAAGCACCCAGATAAAGGATACCTCTATCCCTGTGCCTGCAAGCTTCTCGACCCGAGGCATCAACCATGTCTCAGCCTCATGCCTTGCCTGTTACCACTAGGACCTCGAGTACAACATTTCAAGGCAGATCCGGCCACAGTGGCGATAGCTATCCTCGGTGAATCCTCCAGAAACACTGAATTGTTTCCAGAAACAACTACATACCTCGGGCATTTACCAAATTGCGCATTTGATTAGAACACACCCTGTTTATTGTTTATTAAATAAGCTTATTATACATATATTTGAAACATATAATAAAATGATATTAATATAGAAAATAACATTTAATAATATAAAATAACCTTTATATCAAACATATTTTTAACAAAAAATCAAATTTATTTTTTTAAATATATATCATAAAATAATCACAATTGCATTTATTAAATGGTTCAATTGATTAATTTTTTGCGAGTTTAATTTTTTATTGTTATTATCGCTAATAGTATCTCTGATATTATATATTACCAGGATAATATTGAGAAGGGCTTTGAATTTTGATAACATTGTGATACCCACGAAACAGAATTCCTTGATCTAATGTTTTTGAAGCATTTCAATATCCTTGAATAACAACGACGAGAATATACTAATTTGAAACAAAGTAAAGAATACAGCGTGAAGAAATATAATGCGAAGAAAAAAAATAAATATTATAAAAAACTATTTGGCAATCATGTGAGTGCAACTATTATATTTTATCTTCGAAAGTAACAATAAAAACTACACGTACCTACTTTGAAAGATTGCTTTACGATTATTACAATAAATTGAATGATGTGGCATCAACTTGTTTTTAAAATATAATACAACTGTATGCAGTGCTCTTGAATGGAATAACTTGGAAAATAATTGTTTATATAATCGCTTCACAATGTCGGGATAAATTTTCACGCGCGGCTGTCACATCTGAAATTTCATATGTCGATGAAAACGACGAGAAATTTATTTTTTTGAAATTTTATCATGCATTCACGATTTACACTGTGCCTTTGAATTAAATTATTTAATTTAACGCGAACAGGAACTGTACGCGGACGAATAGAAATCTTTTAATTATTTATCTCGGTAATGCGGTCGAAGAAAAAAAGGGATTTCGATAGTAATGCATAGGAAAAGTAAGGAATGTTCTAATTGGAATGGCGAGCTTAATTAATCGGATTGCGAAAGCCTTGAAGTTTCCTGGAACATGGATAAGATTTTAAAGTACGGCAATGTACCCCAACATTTCCAACGACGTGAAGCTTTAGCACTGCCTTGAAACGTTTCCGTAAATATTTTTTTCCTAATATTTAATGAGTGACTGCCGAGATAGAAAGAGTAGAAAAAACATGAAAGAAGATGGTTTAATTTATCTCAACTTATTTAACAGTTCCTGGTTCTATAAAATAGACGCTCCAAAGTACCAGACTTAACGTTCTTGAAGTAAAAAGTTAATACCCGGTTAATATCACTTGATACTCTCAAACATTTTTTTAATTTAAATTACGCTTAAATAACTATTATATAATAAGCAAATATAAAAAATTTATTAAAAAATTTGATTACTAAATACATATAACAAGGATTTTATGTACTTTACTCTCTTTAGCTATTTTAAATCTTTTGTCTTCGAACGTAAAATCGAAAACATATTAATACGAAAAATATTATTAATACGAAATTAACTCGAATAGATATTTAATTGATGAAAAATTCGTAGCTCTCGAATACAAAATCGTGCATTTAAAATTTCAGAGACAAAATGCGTTTACGTGCGAAGAGCGCATGTCTGACGCCACCGTTGCTCCCAACCGGTGCCAAGCTATAGTTCTATGATTTCGCAAAAGCGGTCTCGTGTAACAATGCATTTGCACTCAGGATGAACGGCAGCGCGAACGAAGACCGCCGCTCGCAATCAGGGGTGAATTTACAACGAGGCGCCGGCTCTATTTCACTACGATGACGGAGCCGGCGACAACGACGACAGGATTAAATGCCAAGCTAGTCATAACCACGCCCCGGGGCTTAGAGACCCTTAGAACAATGGATGTTGCTTCTCAGTTCGACAAAAGTAACGCGCGCCACACTGTGACGAAGGTTTATTATCTTCAAATGCGGAAAATGGAATATCGCATATATCAAGATTTAAACGTGCAAATTTCGAGGTTTTTAATATCTCTACGAAATCGAGGATTTCACACAAAATGTGGCTGTTTTCGTTTCTTTATAATCTCTCATAAAAGATGGATAATAATTTACTTTTTGATGTGATCGAATCCACTTGTCGCGTTGTAACAAACAAATCTCTGTTCGATTTAGTACGTCGAAATAAGCGAAACGAGCCAGTCTGTTTTCTCTAGTTTCTCGCAACATCGACTTGGCAATAGAGTGAAAGGAACTTGAGACAATTTTATGGTAACGATAAAAGGGGAATAATGCTAATTTGGATAACAGGCGGACATCTATTTTCTGGAACACTGACTACTTCCTCCTTTTTTCTCTTGCTGATTACAAGAGAAAAGGACATTATTACTATATCACCAATTCCTCTGAGTTACAACTCTTTTGGATTACGACGGACGCGCGGGAAAAGGTGAAAAACCGATAAAGCAATGAACCGGCGTGTCACAGGAGTTTTGAGCCGTGAGATTATCGGTCCATCTATTGAAACGAATATCTTTTTTTTCTGCGCGATTGCATTCATAGAGTATTTTCCTGCGCGATACGTGCGTTAAATATTCGTTTATTCTACAATTGTGCATCTCGATAGTCCTCTCGTGTCTCTCTGTGTATTTGATATTTTCACGCTGATTTCTCACCCTTTTTGTGTTATCAACTAAGCAACGAGTTAGCAGTTAGCTATTGATTTTACGAGTCTATTGGGGAGAAAGAGCAACGTTTATGGCAATTCGATAACATCACCACCCATTTTATCGTCGCCGTAATTGCTCGTCGATTTATACGATCGCGCTCCTAATTGTCAATATTTTCTTCAGAATGGCAGAGACAATTAAACGCGACGGAATTGAATTCAATTATCGAGCTACATTTTGCTCCGGCAGATAATGAAATAGAATAGGACACAATACTGTGTCTGCCATTTTCAGTGAGATAGGACTTCGGTGGACGACGCGACGTGACGCTCGTAGTCTACGTCGTACATAGGATGACGACGCACAATCATCTCCAATCAACATAGTTAATGGATTCACGACCACGTTTTACCATAATTACCTGACGCCGCCAGGTGAAGTATGTCGAATACTTGATTTCAGATTTCATCGCGCCCAAGATGGCTGCGAAATGGCGACGTATCTATGCCGCATTAATAGCAGTAAATTGGATCTGGCGGTGCATTAATATCGCATAGCGCATATAGTACTGCATTAGTTACACACAGTTACATACGATATCTGCTGGCGCTGTTCTGATTGCGTAATATAAACGTGGCATTTGCTCGCGTACCAGCACATCTAATGCAACTGCGTGCAGTGTTATTACCTACCGCGGGATTATTACTGTAATTGCATTTGTTACAACTCCCCGCGCAATCGTTTCCGACGGCACACCCTTTAAATCGTGTGTCGACCGTTTTTTGTTTCCTTTTTTTATAAAAAACAAAAGTCGATTCAAATAACCGTACATGTTACTTTTGTATCACTGCAGCAAAAAATATAACAGTATAATGCGGTAATATAATTCCAAATTTGAGATAATTATATAAATATAGAATTAATAAATAGATATTTGATGAACTAATAGAAGAAATGTCAATATTTTCTCAGCGAGAGTACAGAAAAATGTGGAAATATTACGCTGTAAAAGAGCACGCTTTCCTAAATACATTTGTCGCAATAAATCGTTCACTCTGCGAATCTTAATTAAACCGGTGTGTTAATCTTAGCACTGCATTTTCTTCTTCTCTCAACGATGATTAACGGCACGACAACGGCCGCTCTGGCATTTAACTTCGTGCACACCTGTCCTTTGTAACGTCATGGTAATTTATTAATGTCCATTACAGGGATGGGAGGGGAGGGGTGCCTTAATTATCACTCGCTCAAAAAGGAGCTGCGAATTGCAGAAATATCATGGTACTTCGGACTGCGACGGAAACGTAACCAGGTTCACTTTTCTCTTGTCGCAACTCAATATGGCGAGGCTGCTGAAGAATCGCCGAGGACGAGGGTGAGGCAAGATACCTCCTTATAAAGGTCGCTTTCAGACCTGTCGCACTTCTTCTCGTGGAAAGACGGGAATTACGGCCCGACGCCTTTACGACGATGTAATCTCAACCGGATTAACATATACCCTGGCCGTTCGTGAATCTGTCTGCGCACCTTAGATTCCGCATAGAAAGAACCCAAGACGATGGATTGTGGAGAGCAAGGTCGTAGAATGAATAAAACCAAGGAGAGTCAGGCTGCAAGAAATGGATTTTGCGATTGCCAAGGTTTTTCTCTTCGCTACCGTCGTTGTCGTCATCGTCGTTCGCCGAAAGGGCAACTCTATTTGTATAATGAATCGCAATGGTGCTCCCTCGAAAGCGTTTTTCGGTCGTTCGACAATGACCGAATTGTCCCCTCCCATCGCGTTTCGTGCGGTATATACGCTTGTACGTTTCGCATAATATTCTATTTGTATAATGAATCGCAATGGTGCTCCCTCGAAAGCGTTTTTCGGTCGTTCGACAATGAACCTCCCATCGCGTTTCGTGCGGTATATACGCTTGTACGTTTCGCATAATGATGTTGTCACACTTTTATGCAACGTTATTGGAGGTTATTTCAAAGAAAATCGATTCCCTGTTTCTCGTAGCTTCATAGGTACGTGTTGCATCTGTTTGCGCGATACATCCTCTGTAATTATAATTAGTAACACAATTAGTGAGCACGTATTCAATTCGTACGATAATGGATCATGTCAATTCTCTCCGATCAGATTTTAATCGTATATTATACACATTTCCAACATTAATCGTCATAATCAAAAGCACGTTATACGTTACGTTCATTAGCGAGAAGAGTGGGCTGAATATAAGATTACACGTGTTGCGTTCCTTTATAGCGTATATAGTTTTAATTGCCGCACATGCGAAGGATAACATTATCGGCGATAGCGTCTTATAAACGTGTGAGATCGCACAACTACGTTTAATTAATAGAATCATCCTAATCGCCGTGGCTCTTTTGCCAACGACCACACGGACGCCTCGCTATCCCGTTACACTCGGATTTTACTCGTTAATCACTTTATAATCAGCGTGTTGAGGAGGCCAAGGCGAGCAGCGAAAGCGGTTTTCAGCGAACCGCTATTATGTTTCCAAAGGCGCCATTAATGAGGATAAAATGTTCCGCGGAACTTTATGCCACTCGGAGTCGCGCCGCTAAAGAACGTTCTTTCGCGTTTAATGCTTCGATAGTCTCCTTCTCGCGAATAAACGTACACTTGAAATCCCGCAAAAATTATGAACTCGAAATTGAAAGTACGAGAGTGCGCGACAATGTTCATATTTCCGGGAAAATCGAGCGGTATGCAAAATACCCAAAAACTCACGCAAACGAGAAATCGAAAAATCCCGGAAACATATGAGTGAATATGTGAAAAATTAAACTTTTTTTCACATTTACGAAATGGAAAAAAATTTGAGATCATACATTTTTTCAAGCTAGTATATATTCATTCGATTTCAATACCGCGATTTATCGCAACTCCGCGGCTCGCTCGCTCGAATATCGTGCAGAAACGATGTTTCAGAATGACGAAGTTTCGGAATAACGCATTTTCCGACGCGTTGTATCGCTTGTTTTTTTTTTCCATTTTTCGTTTTCCCTCGGATTTTGCGCATCCGTCCGAATCGTCGCGCATCGGCGATCTCGACATGGCTATTTAGCGCGAGGAGGTCCGATTTCGCAAACGGAAATATTCGCGCGATGCGAGACTAAAATTCAGAATTTGCATAAAAAAAACCCGTGTATTTGCATTGTACGACGCAAACGAGATCCTCGGACGAGGATTTCGTGACGAAGACCGGAGCTGGATCAACCAGGTCGAGTAGAAGATTTTTAATTTACTTCGGCAGGGATTTGTGCTAGAGCGCGTTATCTCGGGGGCATTTTGTAACGCGCGTTACCGGGACGGCACAATACGGATACCGTTGTCCGGATGGGCGGAAGCTTTCCCGTTTCTTTTATGCTCCATCCGATGGCTCAACGACGCGAGCCTCGCGCGAAATGGGGCCGGAGGAATCCGATTTTCTAGTGTTCGAACCGCTCGGGTAGAAAATGACGTACAGAACTATTTCCGCGGCAACGATCCGTTCCCGACCGACGCGACGGCCCGCTTTTCCTCCGGCTATCTCCTAATGAAAATAATTACGGCCTGTTCATTGTTCGCGTGGATTCAAAGGGTGAGATCTAATTTATCGAGAGCGATGAGTTTGCGTGTGAGTGTTTGAAAGAGAAATAGAGAAACAGATAGATAGAACGAGAGAAAGAGAGACAGAGAGAGAGAGAGAGAGAGAGAGAGAGAGAGAGAGAGAGAGAGAGAG
>NW_017279267.1:1147596-1248182 GCF_001594065.2 Cyphomyrmex costatus | reverse complement strand
CTCTCTCTCTCTCTCTCTCTCTCTCTCTCTCTCTCTCTCTCTCTCTCTCTCCTCCCCCTCCCACCCCTTCCCCTCTCTTCCTTTTTACCCTGTTTTCATGTGCGTGTAATAGCGGCATCCGTGTCGGATTTGCAGCTTACTTTCCGCAGACGCGGCGTTTGTGAGGCGATTAGAGCGAACGAAAACGCGGCACTCGAATATTTTGGTTTGGATGATACATTTACAGATTATCCCGAAACAAAATATCGAATATAACGTTTCCAAAAAGCTTTCAATCTTTCCTCCGGATTAAAAGAGAAATTGACAGACGAGGAGATCGATAATAATACATTTAACACATACGTTCCTTTTTTTTTAGAGTTTCAAGTTTGTTTTTTTTCCGTTTCCGCGAAAAGCGCGTTAGATCGCCATATCCTTCAAAATTGTCTACACGAGAATTTACAGTTGATACATCGACGGTGAATTTTTTTGCTACGGGACGACGAATTTTGATGGCGCGCATGATGTCCGTCGTAAAATTCACTGATAGATATGTTCCCGCTATCGATTTTACAGTGCACAGTCCTGTCAGTCCACGATCGAGATATTCGACGGTTCGCCGGAAAGCGGGACGCTGGATATTACCAACTCCTTGGTGAAGATTTGCAGTCCAGCGCAGTGGCTCCCGCGGGAACTCGCGAGTCAGGATAAGTAAGTGAATTCCCTTTGGTTATTAAAGCGGTTATTAGAGATACCATCGTACCGGTTTGTATAGGTAATGCATCGTAATTTGAGTTGGTAAATTTCGAGATCCCTCAGCAACTCGAAAACACGCGCGATGCTGGCTTAAAGCCGGGAATCGGTTAAGTCTCCTTACAACTCTGCGTCAGAATGGAGATTAGTTTCTAAACGCTAATCTCTACTCGCAGAGACGCAAGCGCTCAAGATGTACGTATATTAAGATATAGGATTGGTTAAGCTAGAAACACATAGAAAAATCTGAGATAATAGAACGTAAGCAGTAAGCGAATCGGCCAATTACAGTAGAAAACGTAAAGCAGTAATTTTACTGTTTCTCCACTGTGATTGGCCGACTCACTTACGTTTTACTGCCTTACGTGTTGTTTTGTATATGCTGTGAACTTTAATAGGGTAGCAATCTTGAAGTGAATTTTGTCGCAGGTCTTTCTTAGTCCTTACAGGCCTTTGTCCTGATATATTAAACGCAGCCTTTCTCCTTAGTGTGCACGCCCCGTAGTGTACCTTGAAGATTATTCATTACACCTCGGGCACGTATCACGAGACAACGGCTGAACTGACGCGCGAAATAGGAGCCAGCGTCGTCGCGATGCCAAGGAAGCAACGAAAGATCGTCGGGCACGTAATCATAAAACAGCGCCGGTAGATCCATCATCCGTCTCCATCCGAGAACTAGACGGTAGCATGCAAAGCGATACCTCATACTCATCTCGCCGGAAGTCAAAGTATGAAAGATGGCTGTAGCCCGACTCTCTCTTTCTCCCTCGCGTCGTGCATTCTACGATGCGTTTATACTGGGTACATATTCGACTGAAAAGATGTCGCAGAGGACAAACAAAATGGTAGTTATCTGAAACCGTTCAATCGTTGCCGCGCGGCATTACGGAAACCAATACAAAAGTGTACGGTTTGCGCAGCTATGTCGCCAAAGTTATATCTCGATTCTTCGATGAATTTTTCAGTAAAAATTTGGCGAGTTTAATTATTTGTAGCTTTTTTATTTTGTACATTAAATTATAGTCTATTAATTTAAAGAAAATTTAAGCAATTTCGTGCTACTTAATCTTTTATTCCTTACAATTGATTAATTTTCCAAATTATATATTTTTTTTACTTTTAACTTTTTAGAGAAAGTACATTCTTAAGTTCATAATGCCAAATTATTACTTAATTTGAGTTATTTTTATCGTTTCTTTAGGTTGTTTCTACGCTACTCTTACTCAATATATGTATTGTTAATTTAAACAACATAGTAAAGTTAAACAACTTAAGTCAAGAGAATGTAATAAGTAGTAAATAATAATTTAATGAATTAAATGACAAATAATAAACTAAATTTGAATTAAATTTATATAAAACATTTGACTTATAATAGTTTCTACTTAATTAAAACGAGGTGAAGGACAATGAGAGTCAATTCGTAAGTAAACAAGAAAGCGATTATAACATTAAAAATATAATATGAATTTTAAAGAAAAAGAATACAATAAAATACTTAGCCGCTTTTGACACAATTAAAAATTACAAATATTGTAATTTTAGAATCAACGTGCCTGCAAAATACGTTGTCAATTACTTAAAAACGGGAGCATTGTGAAGAATATCACTACGTCGACCAGCCTACAGAGGTCTATAGTTACGCTTGCTTCTCTCGCAAGTGCTAAGATACATAAGTATCTGTTTATATAGAACTTCTTTCTAATATCTCCCCCAGGCGTCTAAGGTAGGTTTCCATTACAATTATCTTACTGATGAGTCTAGTAGTGGAAACCGGGACGAAATGCCAACTTGTGAAATTCTTCGCAATCTTATTTTTCACAGAATTTGATTTATTATTAATTTAATTTACATTAATTAATAACAAATCATTAAAATTTAATATATGTCTTTCAACATATTATTAAGATCCAATAAGATGCTATAAGCATCAAATATTGTTAGATTGCGTGTCAATTTAACTAGTGATATTACTACGGTAGTTATTTAGAGTTGCGTTTGTAAAAGACTGAAAATATTTCGGCGCGCGATTAAAGAAGACTACATACGTGGTAAATAAAATTCACACATTACTGTAGCAATCTAAATCTTGCTTGACCGTCATTCGGCCTTTATTCAATTATTGTTTAAAAATTAGAATATCGGTCAATATATAATAATATAAAAAATCGCTCGATGTAAAATGTCGTAACAAGTTTCGACTCTTGGTTTGTTGTCTTAATTATATTGCAATAAGGAATTTTTTAACGTCCGAAGAGGACTCAAACCAAGAGTCGAAACTTGTTTCGACATTTTACATCGAGCGATTTTTTATATTATTATATATTGACCGATATTCTAATTTTTAATTGTGTTAAAAGCGGCTAAGTATTTTATTGTATTCTTTTTCTTTAAAATTCATATCATATTTTTAATGTATAATCGCTTTCTTGTTTACTTACGAATTGACTCTCATTGTCCTTCACCTCGTTTTAATTATTATTTTCATATAAAGAGTCCTTCAACTTTAATTTTATTAGTTTCTACTTAGTTTTTTACTGTTAGTATAATGTTAACATAAACATTGTTTACTTTCAGATTAATTTTAGAAATAAATTATTTCACATTTTAACACTCATGGAAGTTAAAAATAATAAATATTCAATTCAACGGATTGAATTAGTTATCATTGCATTGCTCTTTTGATTTAACAGTGTGGAGTGTATATATACTTGTACTTGCACTATCGTATCAAAAATTTGATAAACTTACATTAGTTTTTTCGCGCACGTCAATAACATTATAGCCGAAATTTTAGGATTCTGTTTACCTTTCATTGAACTATCCTCAGAAAAAAAGAGTTAAATATAATTCCAATATTGTCGCAAAGCGAATGTACCCGTAAGAAAAACGTAACAAAAATTTATGACATAAATTCAAACGGCTAGTTGTGCACGTACTTTCGCTCGTAACGTTACTGTAATAGAATGATTTTTACGATGGAGGAATCTTCCGATTACGCAGTAAATTCTCGCGTTTGATTAAATAACTTTATAGAAGACCGCGTGAAACGAATATATATTGTTTTTTACACAAGCATTAATATCGCGCGGAAAAAACTGATAGCTTTTGCAACATTCATACAACTTCTATTTAATTTAGCGTTTTACATTTTTGTTTTGTTTTGTTTTTTTTTTTATAAATTCTATAACATTTCTCGTAAAATGTACATAAGTACACTATATCATTGATCCTAGAAATATTGTACATACACTGGAAAAAGAGTCTGATTGCATTAATTGAAATCTGGTTGAAAATGGACAAATTACAATTTTCTGGTCGAATCTATTATATTTCTAGTTGAAATCACAAACTTTTATAACTGGACTGCTAACTCAATATGTTAGAAAAAGATGAATCGGATTCCGAATTGTCCTTGTTTCATTTCACATATGCATGTGTATGCATCCTGTCTGTGAATATCGCATTTTATGTAAAAACATTAACGTCGTTATCCATGTAATTTATACATGCGAGAGTGATTGAACAAAAATATAGCACTGCCCAGCGCTGTCTTCAAACACGGAGATAAAGCAGTCTGTTTAATAGAAGTCTGTGGTTGAAATAATTACACAGAATGTTGATTGATATGATCAGAATCTTTTGATTCGTTCATTTTCAGCCAAAAATTTTTCACAGTGTATAAAAAATAATTTTGTTAAAGTATCTAAAAATTTAACAAATAGATACGGATCCGAAAATAATTGGATCATTAAAATAATAATCTATATGACGGTCAAGCTTGTTATAGTTATTTATTTAATACAATAAAAAATATTCTGATTTAGTCCAATTTTTCAATATTTCAGCAAAACCATTATCTCTTTATACACAAATATAACATCTGCTCGTTGTGCATGGCTGCTTATGAATTTCTTTAATGACGTGGCAGATATTTAATTTCATATAATTATCACAAAGTATATACAGAAATTGCGTAGTTTCCATGTACGTAGCCCAATATTTCCTGCATTCAAAGGAAAATTAACTTTTCATGTCGCGTATCATTTATGATCAAACCCTTGCGCGCAGCAGGTTCAGTTTTCACGTTGATACGCGCGTTTTATGAACGCGGTCCTTTCGATGTCGTAAACATTTAATGCCAATCGATTTACTGCGCGCGAATAATAAATACAAGCGTGTGCTGGGCGTTGATAGAATACAGGCTAATCCATTTAATACTCTGTGTTCTAGAATTTATGACTTGCAGCGTTTGATCACAAAATGCTATCATGACCGACGAATTAAGAATGAATACCGATAAAAGGGGAAAAATTTGTGTAATTAAAATATATTGCACAAAAGCAGATCAAGATTTATTTTATTTTATTTTATTTTGCAGTAACGAATTGTTCATAAATAGGAATTACGTGAAAAGCTAAATGTACTACGCGCACGATTTAACACAAAAGCTGTGGATATTATAATATTAAATTTAAATTAATAAAATAATATACATATAATGTATTTATATGGAATTATTAAATTTGTTAAAAATATTAAACATTTAATGAAATGAGATATTAATTTTTCACATTTCACTCTATCTGAAATTATCTGCATCCATCATATCATAAATTATTACAGCAGAAATTTTTATTCGTAATACGTGTGCTTTTCCCGAGAAAGTCGAGATATCGATGTAAGAATGAGATGCCTGATAAGAATTCAAGGGAGATAGAATAGAGGTCATATCAAATGAAAAACGTGACAAGAAAGATATTTGAAAGAAGATTTTTACCCATACATATTGAACAGCGGCGTAGCACGTGAAGAGGACGAGATGCATATTCTGGAATTTTTATAGAAGAAATCTTTTACTAGATCTTTATTCCGATAATTATCCGATCATATGTTGACTTGTCGTTTCTTAGGTTTACCGTACTTATAACTATCAGACATATGCACTCTAATGACTTGAAATATAATTCAAAACGTGCTTGTAAGTCGTATGAGGGAAAATATTAAAACTACTTGCGTGTTCTTGTAACTACTTAAAACGAAAAAAATTTGATATGTACGGACATGTGGGAGGGAAAAGATCAAAGCTATTCACATACTTATCATCTGCGCGATCCGTATCCTTCCCATATGCAGCACCGAGCAGGCGTTTCGATGTTGAAGCCTCCAGAGACAAGGTGTTGACCAATCGACCGTGGAAACAGACTGTGAAGGGTCAAGCAACGACAAACAAAGGTATCGCGTGATTCCTCTCGAGGCTGAAAGCCGGTGGTGACCCACGAACCAGGATTCCGTATGGCCGATCGAAGAGATAAGTGCAAAGGGGACTTCGAGGGAGCGACGTCGTCGTCGTCGTCGTCGTCGTCGTTGGCATCGTCGAAGCAACCAGCGGCCGCATGCATTATGCAAGCCGTGGGAAATGGACGGACGCGAAATGTCTGTCGCACGCTCTACCCACCCCCGTCCCCGTTGCATCGGGGGGCGAACTTGATGCGGCCAGTGCAAAAAGAACGAGGACCGACCAACGAATGGCCAAACGAGGGATGCACGGTTGGACTAAGAGATTTCCCAGAAGAGATTTCGAGGCGCCGCCGTCGCCGCTACCGATATGGTACGCGATCGATTCGCCGGGCTTACACCCGGCTTCTCGCTCTCCCCGATCGACAGATGCGCGCGGTAAAACGTCTGAAATATTGTGATAACCTCACGCGCACATACCTATATATGTTTCCCAACTCAGAAGAGCTTCCCCAGTAGATTTGGAAAACGAATTTACAATATGATGTACAAGGGCGTTGTCTTCAGTTTTATTTAAGATAAACCTTTTTAGATAATAATATACTGCAATGATCTCTCATATTTCACAGACAAATCTATAATTTCTTAAATATGAGAGATCCTTGCAGTATTATTATCTAGGAAGATGAAATTGAACAGAGAATAGAAATAGGATAACGAAGCGATTACGATTTGTATTCTTATCGAGATGCAGAGTTCGTAAAATATTTTGATATTCTCATCTCTCGTGAACTTTGGTATCTTCCTAGATCAAAGACGGGTAAAACTGAAAAAGTCATCATACTACATCATTCACGTGGTGGTGATTGTGGAAACCACGAGCTCACGAGTGTCCGCGGGGTTTTTCTCTCCACTTGGTCATAAAACGAAGGGAAGATCGTTTCCACTCTCTACCTCCGAGAGGAACGATATTCGTCACGCGCGTGTTGCACCTCGCCGCCTTGCTGACGCCACTGGCAGTTTTTAATCTATTTTAATTTCTAACGTTTGCCGCTCCAGTACCAGCCGGTCCCAGGACGATTTATGCTTAGTAGCAGCAGTAGCAGCAACAGCAGCAGGTCGTCCGGATGCAGCGTACGTACGTACGTGCCTATGGGACTGCTGCGTGTTTTATGTTGGCTAATCTCGTAAAAATTCATGCGAAATAACGCCCGTGCTTCATCCGCCTCGCACGTTCTCCAGTCCTGCTGCTACTTGCAGCCGGGCACGTTTCCCATCGTGCGACTCGAGCCGCACCGAATTTCCGACCGCCACCTTTCGCTTCGCCCGCGATACTTCCTAAACGGTATTAAGACGATGCAAAATAAAACGAAGTAGGGAGCCTTGTAATCTGAAAATTCGATAAAGTCAAGAAAGTGGGCTTTCTTCGAGCTTTATCGTATCACAATATAAAGATAGTATCATCATAAGATAGTACAGATAATACGATATTTCAAATCATAGGATAAAACTGTCTGAAAGTGGCGTTTTTTATGTAAAGCATTTTTTTTTTAATTTAATTCAATTTATAGATCAGCTTAATTTACACCTTTAAATATCAAAGGAACGATGACAATTCCTTGGGTTGAATAACGTTTTCTTATTTTTAAGTTCCATGTGTGTTAAAATATAAATCAATCCATTTCTGTGATTAGTTTTCAAATAAACAACGTTCATATGTATGCTCTTAGCTCTTAGTAAATATAATATTAAACTTATAATCTCTAATAAAACGAATTTAACACATTTTGTTGAATTAAATTGTTTTAATTAAATTAACAATGCATTGAGCAGAGAGTAGCGTCTCTTTTAGAAATTATTAAAAATAATTCAAAATATAATTTGACATTATGAATTTAAGTAGTATAGTCTTTAGAATCATAAGGGAGTTTGAAATGTGAATTTCGAGCGTGTGAAGAAAAAGCAATAATACTGACGACGCATTAACGATGTCGACGACGATTAAAGACGAAAATCGTATCATTGTGCATCGCGCACAACACCGCTGGGAACAAAGGACCGTAAGGGTCTAATCGGGCATCGCGATTATTCAAGTGAGTTGCCCAGAGCGCGCTCTATTTAATATCCGTCCGTGCATGGACGCGAGATACATCGGGGATCAATCCGGTATAGCCATCAAGTAATTTAATCTTCACGCACACCATGTCCAACTAAAAGCCACCCCTGCTCGGGAGCAGCCAATGAATCGACACAGATCAACCGTATCGTACCATCGCTTTATCCCACGCGCTAATAAAGTAAACTGCCATTCCACACGTGTGGAAGGTATCGCGATAATCATATCGCGCTGGCTTGTAATACAGCCTACAAATAACAAGGTACTTGTGATTCACGTGCTTCTATAGCGACAATTCAGCATTGCTGGGAAAACTCTTGACGTAAATTTTAGGATATAATTTATTAAAACTTAATCAATAAATTTCATATTTTATATAAAATATACGCTGATATAATCATTCAAGAATATCAATGTTTAAATGTAAACCAATCCGTATAGTTTGATATATAAACTTTATTTAAATTTTCACACGGAATATGAGGATTTAAATAAATTATACATATTCCCACACACACACAACACACACAACATTTCCATATTCAGTTTTATCAAATTTCGATTATCAGCGTTGAAGATTAAAGACTCTCTTTTTTAAAACTTGAACAAGTGGTCGTGTTTCGATTCTTCTATTTCCATTCTCTATTTAATAACAATTTACTGCGTGTCTATTTTAATTTACTTCAATCATATTCACAAATTTTAATTAAATTCTAAAACGCCAAATGAAACACGCTACAAATGAAACATACCATTTTTTTTTTTTAAATAAACGTTTTAAACAAAAAGTTGTGACCCATTTCTGGAGACCTCGATAAACTTACCCAAAGAGATGTTGAACGTCACTGACTTCGAGCGGTTGGCGCGATATTGTTCGCGCGGGAAAGTTATACTGTTAGAAAATTGACGACGTAATTCTAGCGCTCATTCGAGCGACAAAGGGCGATCCTCCTTTCGCGGTCGTAGGACGACGGCGTCGACGGGGTGGCGTCGAGAAGGAGGCAAGGGCGGAAAGGGTGCCCGATTTATCTTGCAAAACTAACTCATAGGCAATTCTCGCGCACGCCGACTATCGAGGGCGGTTCCCAAGACGTCCATTTACAACTTTGCTCAGGGAAAATAGAGTCTTACGTGTAAGATTTACATCCTGCTTTGTCCCGGCGCCGATAATATAACTTCTGCGGAGCACCCTTTTGCACCCATGCGCGTCATGCTCTCTTGTGCACCCTTCGTCATAATGATCGTGAATTAATAATTCGCGTCGAAGTTCCCGCATGCCCCAAATGTCTCCGATGAAAAGTGTCACAAATCCCGTATTCCGGTGCATGTATATATATGTGCGCGCGTGTAACATACATAAGCGGAAATCGGATCGATCATTATTCATAGTACGATCCCGGCGGATGTCACCGTCATTCCTTCGTATTGATTGCGCGGTCGTGATGCAAAGCTATTCGACTATTTTAACGAGCATCGTTCACAATGAGATAAGTTTCGTGTATCCCGAGATAAAATCGGGATACAGAATTATTACGGTACCTTTATTTTATGCTCAATTTATTTCTAGAGTCTCTTAACTCTCCGAAGCTGATTCCAAAATCTATAACACACACCGTTAAATTCATATAACATCAAATTATACCCAATTTGAGTTATTTTTGATCATTTCTAAGTCGCTCTCTCTTCTACTAGGTTATCATAAATACCATTCTTGTGTTGAGCGTTTTTGTTGATTTAATCAAAATTGTTTTCCCCATAAAGGAACCAAAATGATACAATTTGTGTAAAAAGAATACTAATTATATACTAATATAATTGTAAATATATGTTAATAAGAATAATTTAAATTTGCAGATGTAACATAAAAAAATTGAATTGTTTAACATTTTTGACAAAGGGATTTATAATTATTAAGTGAATCCAATAGACGGTCAGTTCCCTAAAATTAATGACTGTAAAGCAATTTTCCTTGTAGACTGAAGTTGAAGTCTCAGTGTTCAAGTTTTTATATCTAATCTACACTTTCGAGTAAAATTTTAAGTGTCTAGGCGCCGACGTTTAAACATTGTCTAGCGACTGACAGTGTGAAGATTAAAGCAGCCATTCGTTGCTACCTTCGACGGCGTTTGCTCGTCGGCGAGTTCGATTTATATCCGGTTTCGACCCCGAAAAACTACGAGCCGCTCTCGCGAAAGGAGCGTGGGAAAACCATCCCTCGCTACGGATTCTCCTCGAGCCGAGCGCGCAAATGACGTTTCCTTTTTCCATTCCTTTTTTCCAGGTACGTGGAGCCGAAGAGGTACTCATCCAACGGTCGGGACATGACGGTGGTTTTAACACGCGCCTCCAACAGCCCCACCGACGAGGAGTATATGGAGGTCTCGTACTACTTTCATGACGGTAAGCCGTAAAAGGGAGCGTTGGCGTCGTCGCCGAACGGGAACGAATGCGGTCTGCTGCGCGTCGGACTTGGCAGAAACTCGAAACAAAAGATTGCAACGTCGGAAATTGGATTATGATGCGCGTCGTCGGCGAGCAATCAAGTCAACGCGCGTAAACGTCGCGAAATCGTGAGAAACATGCTGTTCTCTGCGCTCTATCGTCCGATATAGCTCACTTTTCTTATCGGTTTTTCTTCCTTTTTATTTTTTTTCTCCCGTTCATTACGAGTTACGAGTGCAATCGCGCTTCTTTACGCGCTTGCGAGAAGCTTTCTCGTTTTACATTTCCGAGTAGAAGTTTAAAAAGATCGCGCAATGAAGTTTGTCTTATAATTTGATGTCTCCCGAGTTTTCGGTCGTGTTTCTTAAATAGTGAATGACGCGTAATAAATAATTAAGAATTATCCTTCGGTATCACTCTGAATACGTCATACGGCTTCCTTTTTCCAATGCTTCTTCCATTACTTACAACTTTTTTATTAATTTTTTTTTATTAATAAAAATATATTTGCTTAGTATTATTTTATTTCTTAACGTCTGACGTTTCAATTGAAAAAAACATTTTTTACAATGTTCGTTTGTATGAAAGTTATAGCAATTGAATTGAATTGGATATGCCATATTTCCCAATACAAGTATCGTTTCGAAAATTCAAGTAACGATACAAGTATCGTTCTCATGGCATCAAAAGGTTAAGAATTATGTTGTTCTTTCAATATCTAGTAATAACAGGTTATTTTCGCCAATGTGACAATATATGATGATGGTACTTGCTCAGTACTTCTTTCTTTATGTGTTTAGTAGAAAAAGTAGCTTTGCAACTATTGTAAGATTTTTTAATATGATTGGTTCATGCCCTTAATTCCTCATTGGATTTAAATGTATAACCAATCACATATTAAAAAATCTTATAACATTTACAAAGATAAAACATTTATCTACTTTACCTGTCAAATACAATCTTTGCAAAGTGCAAAAAGCGATCGATAGTCGATGATATAGTGACGCGTTTCAATATATACTGCTCTCTAAATTCCTTGGGATTGAATCTCACTCTTCTGAAGTAAATTCACTTCAAGTAATACTGAAAATACTGCCAAGAATCGAAGTGAAATGAAATTTCATTTTTTTAAATTGTTGAAATTAATCACTCTTTATTTGAATAATTTTTTAATTCTAAAAAAAAGTGACACATTTTACTCTAATGGAGTGAGAATTTCAATATTCTATGAGCGAACCTAGCAAACATCGAATTACATATAATCTGATATATGTAGATGTAATTTCCTATTTAATAATATAACCGTAATACAACCATGTGATATAGATGATTATAGTTATATTATTGAGTTCGAAATTACACTACATGTATGTTACATATAACTTGCAGGTGTTTACTACGAAGGAATATTTCAATAAATAATTCCGAGCTATTTAGTCGAGTTATATAGTACATCTTTATCAAGAGCAGGAAAAGTATAGTATTTAATCCATAAGTATTAACGTTATAATATACTTTTTACGCGTTCTGTTAATATATCATTTTGCTCATTCTAAAAGTGAATAAATATGCAGAAAGGACATAAAGCGTACTGAACAGCAAATGTACGCATTCACGCATCGTGTGATTCTTTGTGCTTTTAGCACAGACTTGTAACTTGTATAGTTTTTGTTTTTAATCTGTAAGGATGCTTTCATATAATTTCAAAACATAGTTTGCAAATGCATACGCAGAATAAAGATTTACGTTTATTTTTTTCATTGCGTGCGATTAGTTTTTATCTGAGTGTATCTTGCGTGCGGTGATTATCATTTTGTGTCAGTATTAACGAACTACGTTTTGCGATTTGCAAATTATGTAGAGGCACTTTAAAATTTACAGAACGAATTTATCAGAATGTCGCTTGTGTGCGTATGTTAGCCAGCCTCGGTTCTAACACTGCTAATAAGAAGACGATTTCACTTTAAGTTGGAATGTTTAGAGCGCTAACGACTTCATTTTTAAAATAAATAAAACTCTTCACCTTTCATCTTAGAGTGAACGAATTTACTTTAAAAAGTGTCGGTAGTCCTACAAATTTTGTAGAACTACAAATTTTCAATACTGGTCTATTGGAACACGACTAGCAACGTCATTTTCGTGATCAGCACAAGTTGCGTCCGCAGTTTTATCATCGCGGAATCGGGTTTTTGCCCATTGCTTCTCGAGTAGTCAACTGCGGTGCATCCAAACCGCTAATTACGAGTAACTAATTACCGTAAATACGCCTCAGCATATCGATGTCAAAGCCTCGGTCCTCTCCCCTGTCCCCCTTAATCGGATGAACGTAGGCACGTCCGGATGGTAATCCTGAAATTCGCTTGGCACTCGACCGAGGGATTCTGGTTGGCTGCCGGAGGACACATTCACGATATCGACGCGTCCGTCCTCGCAAAAACAGCGGTCGCGCTTAATCCCGTTTCAAAGATTAGATTTAACCTCGATTAAGTAGCTACGACCTTTTCCTTGGCTAAGTAATCTCGGAGATTAAAATGAGACCCTAGGTATATTATACGCGCTCTCGCATCGGGCAACTCGTAATTATTCGTGGTCGGATAATTATTCGTCCGCGACTGTTACATCTATTTTGCCGAGTAAAACCGGACTACCGGACTATCACAAGCTTGAAAGCGCTAAATCTAAATTCAAAGCGGGAATGATGGTGCGTACACAGTGTATGTTCCGCGATTTTTAATACTTATAGAACTTTATCTGTATAACGTTTTGCATATAATGAATAATATATAGGGGAGAATGTTCTAAATCGGACCGTGTTCCAAATCGGACCTTTTTAATTTAAATAAATACGGTTAAGCAGATTTGCGTGCTACTTATAATGTGAAATCCTTATGAGATACCGAATATGTAACAGTGCAGTTTGGCAGTACTTCATCATAACGTCCATAGAATAGACGCAAATACGTAGTTTTGGCTGTCATGCGAAAATTATTTTAAAAAAGAAAATTCTTGTAAATCATTATTTAAAAGATGTTAAAAATTTGAACGGTAATTGATTTAAGAGATAATTAAATAGTGTAGAATTCAAAAATATCAAGAGTTTTGTGATTACTTTTGCGGTTTATTGTAAAATTTGTTCCAATCGTTCAAAAGAACCCGTGTCCAAATTGAACCTATACAAAAAAACACTTAAAAGACGAATAAGCCAGCTAATTCATCGAAGAAAGAAGGTTCGCCATAACCTGATTATAGTACTGGTGATCGACCGACCAGATCTGGTCTAAGGAACACTAAATCAATTATCATGTGCCATCAGACTCAGATTGATGGAATTTTTTATTGATTTTAATTCTAATAAGTATAAATTATATTTTTATCTTTGAATCTTAAATTGCTCGTTTTTACTCAATACCAATAAAGATTAAAATATTTTAAAATTCTATCTAAAAGTCTATAAAAATAGAAGAGGTCCGATTTGGAAGTCATAGTTCCAAATCGGACCGGAGAATGCATTTTTACATTTTCCATTATAGTTTGACACAAGTAAGAGATACGTCAATATGGTCTGAAGCAAAAATGAAGGGAATTAAATAATCTTTCAATCGGCACCATTTATGATCGGACTTTATTTACGCCTTATAGGGAACAAAAACTGCAAATAGGTCAGATTTAGACCACTTTCCCCTATAGTATTGTATATATTACAATAATAAGTGGTGTATATAAAAATAGTATAAAAGTAATATAAAATAATATGAATACTGTATTTGTAAAAAAAATTAATTTAGCTTTGAAATTAGTTAATATTGTACTTAATTATTTATTAAAATAAAAATCTATTTTTTTACCTAACTAACGTAATATATAAAAGGCTCTCCATTTATCGGATATATTGTTCTCTTTCTCGTTAATTTAACTCGGTTTCATTAAAGTCGAAAATTAAAATCGATCAAGCGTTTTGGAACACAAGCTAATAGTGCACGAGATAAAATTTTAACGGACAGAACGAAACGCGGACAGCAGTAATTGAATTTTGATATCGATGAGATTTTAAACGTCGACCGAATTTTACGACACATCATGTCGACATCAAATTCTCGTTCCAATTTTTTTTTACGTTTACGAAATGGCTACCGATCTCGCTTGTAGCCGGTAGCTATCGTAGGTCACAACAATTCTACGAGCGGCATATACTAGATCCAATCATGGACTATTACAAAAAAAAAAAGCGTAAATGACAAGAATCAAAAGTCATGCCTGATGACAAACTATCGCCATCGATAGGACCAGTGATTGACGAGAGTGATCGTGTCACCGGTCAACGTTATTACGTTTACACGTGTTACAAGTGTTACATGCTATGCACTCATGCCTCTCGCAGTATCTCTCTATTCAATTCGTGGCGATCGATGAGTACAGTCATCCGCGACCGGCGTTTCAAGTCTTAAATAACGCAACGTTGTATTTAAATAAAGGGAAATAAAGCGCGCACATCGACCGCGTTCGAATTGACCTCATTCGAATCGTGACCTCATTCGTCGGCTTTTTTTTTTTATTTCACGTTCGTGATGACATCCCACATAGAGACATTACCATTCCCCGCCGTTACTGTTTCATTTTTTCCTTTCCTCTTCAAGGAGGCGACCGTTGAATATCAAGATCGAACGTTTTCGAATTTCGTTCTCCACTTGAATTCCGGTGCCTACCTTATCTCGCGTTGAGTACGATCCGGTGGCGGAATATAAAACTTTATGCGACCCGGAGAGACCGATCTCCTTATAGGAAAGGGGTTGAAATTCAACCAGGCGATCCCGAATTGCCGCGAATAATCATGCGAAATTGCCGTGTAAGAAACGGAATGAGGGAATCCCGTCTCTGGAGCGAACTTCGACTTGAAATGAAAGTGCCCGTAAGGCATTTACCCACCTATAACTCGTAGAAATATATATCCCTCTGACTGCGAGAAACTGTCTTGTGGGAAAAAAAATTAAGCTAAGAGGCGAGGAGAAGAAAGTTACAAGAGTCCCGCGAGAGTTCAGCGGATATGAGCGAAGCAATAAAACGAAGATATTTTATATTTCAAATCGCCTGGGTAATTTTCTTGATTGACATCTCGAGGATAGTAATTTTTACGTTTATATTACATCATATTTTGTTCCATTCATTAGAATAGCCTTGTTGATTTATTAATTTTATAATTAACTTTTGTCAGAATTTATTAAATAACTGAAAAATTTCTCCCTCTATTTCTCTCAAGATCTTCTTCTTTATACATTTAAATTAAATAAATGAAAGAAAAGATCCTATTTTTAGAGAATTCAAGTGAATCTTGATGTTTAATATAATATATTTATATACAAATTTCCGCAAACACAATGCAATTGTGTTTCAAGCCCGATAAACCGAACCAGTGCGCTTTATAGAACTCAAAAATGTGTTTGCAAAAATTTGCTTATTGAATGTTATTAATCATCAAGATGCACTTTGAATTCGAAAATAGAATTTTTTTTTTCTTATTTGTTTATTCTTATATATATCGATCTAATTATTACTTGTAACAGATTAGAATTTGTCTTCAATTATTTCTTTCTGTATCATTTACATTAACTCCATTACTTTATTTGCAATTAAGTTGTTGCACAAGAAATTATATTGCTGAATAACAGAAATCTCAGGATATTACTTTATGCACAGAGATTAAATCTTTACAATTTATTTTAATACTAACCACTTTTTTTGCAAAACTGAAATAATGTATTTGCGAAAATTTGCATATTAATATTTTTAAGCATTAAGATCCGAAAATAAAATTATTTCTTTTAATCGAAATAATTTTTCTCGACATTTTCACAAGCAACACACATTTTCGTCTGATGCTCCAGAACGTGAGGGTGGCACTCAGCAGCCTGCCAGCGTGTGCGACGTCGAATATTACGGGTTGACGTCGCCGGTGGAAGGTTCGGTGGTGCATCCGGAACCGCATCGGCTGTTCGCCATGGAAGGCCCGGTGAAGTGCAGGCAGCACTTTATACCGGCGCCCAACCAATCGGTGGTCATTACCGTGAGTTTCCCAATGAAATGTCTAAACTCTATCGTCCGTTTAACACATTGAGCACCGACTAATTTTTATAGGTGTATCGCAGGAGCCGAAACTATCCAATGTTTGGAAATTATTATTTTTTATGCAATTTGAGAACCTTGATTAGTTGTTTTAGTATATTGCTGGAAATCACGGAAATCTGTTACACACGATGTATGTCGTCGAAAAGAGTACCTAGTCAATGTCATACGGTGTGTGTCGCTGGCGCTCAACGCGTTAATCGATCATTAAGAATTCAATTCTCATTAATTTATTCAATTTTCGACGCACCGTCTCTCACATAAATAAGAATTTTTGCTTGTTAAATTAACTTAAAGAAAAAAAAAAAACTCTCGCGCATACTGCACGAGGGAGTTTTAGAATTCGAAATCTAAAACTTTCTATCTGTAGGTACTCGCAACGCGAGCCTTTAATCCTCGTAGAAATAATATTCCGCAGGATCAGACGTGGTTCCGAAGGCAAGACCACGGATTCGCAGCCACGGGTTTCAGTAACTTTTGCGAGAACGATAAAGTGCAACAATTGAATTCCTGGTGGAAACATACCAACTGTAATCCCACACTGAACGATACGAACGTCGCATCTGTGTTGCGAATCCATTGCAACCGGGAAAATCGTGCAACTTTAATCCGTTATGTCGCGCTTACATAACTCATCCTTTCACGAAGTGTACATACATATATAGAAATTTAGATTTTTGAAAACTTTATAAATACATAATTATAAGGTGTATAAAAAAAGATATTATAAAAAGTACTATATAAAAGGGTCATCTAAAACGTTTCTTATATATCTTATCGTTTCAAATAATCACTTAGAATTAAATATAAACGTTGAGAAGTTGTGAGGTTTGCGAATTATCTCCCTGTTTTAACCTTTAGACTACTGGAAAAGCCACTTTTATGGATCTGTACAAACCTCGATATTCTGCTCCATGTGTATGATACTTATATAGAAAAAAATTTCGAGAAAAAAACCATTATTTTAATGAAAAAGTGCCGGCACTCTAAAGGTTAATATATAGTTAAAAGTGTATTTAATACAGAAAACTCACAAACTTCATAATTTTTCTTTGAAGAAAATTTCCATGAAACTTTACACACAAAAATATTGTGCAAGCGTTAATTTTGATAATTTTATCCCTTTTAAATTCAAAATAGTCATGTAGATATAAAAAATATGTGTTTCTTAAATTTTTATACCAAACAGCATATCAAGGAGAACCAAATCGATTCCGGACAGTTGCGATATCTTGTCTGTTGTCAGTCTCTTGTCAGTTACGGGAGAGACAGCGAACAATTAACTAAAAACTGCACGTATGGCTCTCGATAATTAATTAACCGTGTTTTTGCCATTCTTTTAGTCTGCTTCCTTCATTCCGCCCGTACAGATTTTTACTTGCACTTTTTGGAACGTTGATGCCTCTGTTTGCAGGTGAAGGGTAGCACGAAGCAAACGCCAAACAACCCGTGCGAGACCAAGTGCGGCGACAGCGGCTGCCACTGCGTCAGCAAGTCCCTGGAGAGCATGGACCACCTCCTGCTCGTCTCCGAGACCGGACACATTGTCACCTGTCTCTGTGGGAATTACCAGGTAAGCGCGCGAGCTACGGAAAAACTTTATTCCATGGCCCCCGCATCGAATGAGCGTCTTGACGCCCTCAACGGAGCGGTCGCTTCCACGAGCACTTCCGTTCCTTGAATGCCGCGAGATAAAAGCTATCGTTATTACCGCAACTTTTATATCCTCCGCATTGTCACGCGAAAACGTACATTGTAACGGCGATGTCGTTAAAATATATCGCTTGCGATACGCAATTTTCTGCGAATGCTTCCTTATGCGTATCATATCGTTTCTCTCAGCTAGATAGTTCTTTTTCTTTTCCTTAGAAAGAAAATTCATTACGTGCTGGACTTTCTTCAAAAATCTTAAATACATTTTTGCTATTATCGATAATAATTAATCATCGTAAAGTGAATCTCTGTGCAGGAAAATTGTGTATGTGTTATTTGTGGAAAATTAATTTAACGTAATATCGGTAATATACACTATGTTATTAACGCTCGCATGAAATGTATATCAGTTTCATTAATATGGTTTCAACATTTATCACAATATTGTAATGTAATCAATATGAATAAAAAATTTAAATTTACGGTGTAATAATCGACGTTATTTTTTAGTAAATTTAATATGTGATTGTTACAACGAATGTATAATATGTACCACTAAAAAATAAAATGAAAAAGTGGCACTTGTTCGAAAATGCTTTGGAATTACCAATCTTTGAAATTTATATTTAACTGGAAAAATGTTTAACAGGAAATTGTCAACGTTAATTATAATGTATTCAATGCAAAATACATTTGCGACAAATCTCGCGCATACACCGCACAACTGACCTGACTTTGACTCTATCCATATGATGATTATTAATAGACGTATTATCAGATTACACCTGATCGAGTGTAATCGTTAGAGTAAGTCTATAAACGGTAATACGATTTCGATTCGTGGGAGCATCATTTCATATTCAAATGATCATTATTCCGACACATTAGGGCTATCATGCAAACAACAAGATAAATCTGTGTAATTTAACAGTACAGGGTTAAATCCGAAATCCGCGATTGATAATTAAGCGTATTGCCTAATTGTCAATAAGCCATCGATATTTCTTCTTCCTACATTATTACGATCAGTATCTCAAATTTATTATATTACTCTATTATCTCTTGGTATAGATAATAGTTTTCCTTTACTATACACACGATAGATCGGTCTCTGGTTAATTTTCATCGTTTTAACAAATGTACAAAAATTATAAATTATAAAAATTAGTAAGTGATTTTTGTATATTTATTATTAACATCTATAGAAAGTATTCGCAAGATTGTGTATTAAAAAAGTTGTATATAAATGTTATAATTAATTACTTGTTTCTAGTCTAATCTAGTATGAAAAAAAAGAAGTGCGCTGGACACAAACGATCCAATCGTATATACTAAAGATTATGTGTACTGTATTTTATTTCAGCTCTTTTATCGATATTATTTTCAATTTCTCAACGGTTATTTTATAGTCCTCGCTTTTTTTCCTCTCTCTAAATTGCTCACCATTTTCCACATCGTATCCCTCGGCCTTCATTTCATCCGTCTAACGGGATCTATCATCGCGCAGGATTGGCTTCCGGTAGGCATTCGTAGCTGGACCCCGGTCTACATTGAGTGGTCGAGGTCGTCGAGGGCGGGCCTCAATTTCCACGCAGCCTACAAGTTTATCAATGACACTTACTGCGGCGATCACACAACGGCCGAGCCGGAAGGCGAGGTCAATGGCGGTGATCTGGCGAGCGCCGGACTCAAGCTGAATCAGTATTACCAGCAGAAGTGTACCTGGATTCTAGACTCACCGATCGACCGGCAACTCGTCATCGAAGTCAAGTCCACTCAGAGCCGTGAGTAGACCTTGTGTCTATATCTCTTCATTTGTAGAAGCTGTTCCAATAAAACTTCAGTTACTTGTACAATATTTTCATAATTATCTTATAATAAATATATTTAATTAAATTTAAAAGAAAAAATATATTTAAATTTATTTAAATATCATAAATATATTTAAAATATGATTCATGTGAACTTTAAATTAAAGCTTTTAAATCGACAATAACAACGCATAATTATATTAATTTACTTTACATAATTTTTTTGCATATAGTTTGTGTAAGAATATTTGTTAGGCTTTTATGTCAAATCAAAGAAATATAAGTTATTCTTGGAATTCATTAGTTTGTAGTTTTATATCTTGCAAAAGCTGCGAGCAGTTTAATAGTACGAAAATGATTTATTTAAGAGAACCTATCTACGTCTCTCCAGGGAACATTCAAGCGATTTATCTTCGAGCGGCATTAAAAGAAAATAAAAAGTAACGCGTTCCGAAGCGGCGTATCTTTCGCAGATCTTAAACATTAAAAATCGTTACTATAACGTAATTAATTTTTTTGCTATAATGAACCTGTTGATATTTTTACTAAAATAGCTTCGACTTAACAACAGCATTGCTTGTATTATAGATATATGTATATATTATATATTTTACAAGTGATTACATTCTGAAACTGTATAGATATATTTCGATCTTTTATTATTTTTTGAAAATCAATCATCGTATCAATGATTTTTTTATTGACAAGATATTTTCAGAAAATTCAAAAATATTAAAAGAAAACTATTTTCAAGCTAAGATAGTATTGCTTCGATATTTTATTGTCGTGAAATTATTATATTGATGAGGACAACATTCTTTTCAAGTTGTTATCCTTAACGATGTTCTCCTTCAACTCTTATCTCGATAAGCGCAAAATTCTAGTCTACGTCTCGCAGTAGGATTCTATATTCTCAAGAATTCTATCCGCAAAATTCTATTTCGATCCCGGTCGCGGGGCTCGAGAGAAAACAGAGATAGATCATCCTACGTACGACGCGCCTCGTCTCTGGCGACGACACGGCGAAATCTTCTCTCGATTGCTTTTCTTCCGAGACCGCCGGAATTTCTATCCGCGCCATTGGCTCCGCCGCGCCGCCGTCGCTGCCGCCGTTGCCGGCGAACGAAAGGGTGAAAGTTGAGGAAGAATAAGTCGGGAGGGTGAGAGAACGTCGCGGCCGACCGAAGAGACAGAGGAGCGTGGGCGCGAAACGAATGGCAGTGGGTCGCGAGATTAAAGAGACCATCAGATTTACCACGACAACGGAAACTAAAGCTTTACCGTGTAGAAATCACGTTCCCTCTTTCTCTCACTCTTATTTTTTGCATCATTCTCCCTCTCTTTTTCGCCCTTTTCCACCTTCGTCGCCTTTCCGCCTTTCCCATTTCTGCGGTACGTAAATCGTCATTTTACGAGCACGACAAAGGCGACTGCCTATCGCTTATATTCGAGCTTGGGAATATTACGATTGTTCCTCTCGAATGAAATGCAGCATGAGAAATATTGTTCTCTCTGATGTAAGGATAGCAGCATTCATGGCTGAATTTACTTTTATTTCTACAACTGTATGACGCCATCATCCCCTTCAAAATTGATCACTCAGTACTATGGGTTTTTTTTACTGCGCGATATTATTATTTGATATGATAATTTCAAACGATTTATTTATTTATTTATTTATTTCAATAGTATTCTTGGTCTATTTCAATTTTTCCTGTTTTCTCTGGAAACTCTTGTATATGGCGATCGATCGATGTAACGGGATGTATGTACATATATGATAGCACAATGAATTGTGATCTGTACGTTCGTACAGGAAAATATCATTTATTGGATGCAGAGAATATCCTCTGCAATGTTTCAAGAAAATGGGGTTTTATTGGTTCAATATATATGAATGATAGAATATTGAATTCGATACAAGAAGCTTTGATTTATGCGGATAGATTACGCGGATGAAATTTGATTGAAAAAAAGGAAGGTTTTCATTCCATATGCTCTATCTTCTTATGTCAACATCATGGATACAATTACGACGCCCGCATTTGTTCACTAGAGGAGTGTGGCAATAAAGTAACGAGTGCATTATTGAATAAATTAATGAGGCTTCGTGCATTTCTATTCTCATTTTATGATTTTATGAACCGCTGCGGGAATCGAATTACTTCAGTGACGAGACATTCCACAACTCCGCCATAGAAATGTCGCTGTCGCCCCGTTCCTTTCATCTTCTCATTTCTGCCTTCACGTCATAGCTTTTTCATTTTCTTTCTCCTCGCCATCTTACAGATTATAAGTAGAGTTGGAATCATAACTAAAGCAAACGCTGGAAATGGTTTTAATATACCTCTCAAGTCGCGGTATCACTATGGATGCCACCGTGTTTCTTTCTTTTCGTATTCTCTCCTCTTAATTATACTTTTTACGAAATTTTATTTACGAATGATGCAGCTTTTTATATGAATGGTTTACCATTGTTTTTCATGTAAATAACAAGAATCCTGATAATAAACAGAACTATTAACCTTCTCATGCATGCATATTACTTCTTGTGGGGAAAATAACTTATGTAGAAAATGAATAAAGAAACGAAGGCGTATTATATTCACGCGTACAATTGTTACGAATTATTAATTATTTATATGCATATAATTAACTAGATTAATTGTCGAATACTTTGAAATAAATAAAATATTACTTTGAAATATTACTTTAACTCAAAAATATGAATTTAAAAAAGATATTTAATCTGACACAAATTAATTTAGAAGAGATATTCTTTTTTGTTGAACAAAAGTTTAAGATTTAATGAATAATGCTCGTAATGCTCTTTGCACTTAAACACTGCATAAAAGGACTCGTAATATCCGTAATATTTATGATTTATTTGGATATATTACAACACTTTCACAAACACACGTTCACGTTATGTCCGTACTTGGAGCAAAAAACACTACCGTGTTTTTTTATTCGAACCATCGAGTTGACCGAAGGCACACTGATCATAAGGCTAAATCCTAAAAAACGGCTAAGGCCCGATTTTACCAATGTAAGATAGATTAACTTTAATCTCTTAATTTATTATTTTTGTCAAAATTAGTAGAAGGTAAAAGATAAATGAAACCGAAATTAAAATTAATCTTACATTGCGGTGGAACTGGGGCTAAATGGATAACATTTTTAACAGACTTAATAGATTGCTTGGTGCTCCTGTTATATATATATATATTATATATATATATATATATATATATATATATATATATATATGATAAAGTTGTCTTTATTCTTTTTTCTATGATAAGCATTAAGCTTTTATACAAAAATGGGATAATACCGAGATTCGCAACGCTGTCCGCTCTATGCAACACTTCTTCTACTTAACAGGACCGTGCACGGCGTGGAACCTGACGATACACGAGTACAAGAAGAACGGTGACCCCGCCGGAAGCAGACTGTACACGTTCTGCTCGAGGGACACGCATAAGAATTTCACCCTGCCGTGGAAGATGAATACCGTAGTGGTTAGGTGAGTTTCTTACCCTGACGCTCGGCTCTCGCCGATTAACCTGGCGGAAGTTCCGCCCTGATCTTGTCTATTAGCTACGTTTAACGATAGTTCCGCGACAGTTTCAACGGAGGAGATTATGACACGGTCGGCTGAAATATAACGGCGTTTTACTGGTGTACGCGATCGAACCCGTGTCTCTGTATGTATAACTGCATAAAACCACGGTGGATTGATGCTCGCGTGATCCATTACTGTCGTCTGGCGTGAAGAAATTATCCACTGATTAACAATCGGCCATCGTTCATCTCGCCTTACGATGGCAATCTCAACCGCTGCACTTATTACTCCCCTTATTCCATAATCTGCACGATATAAAGAAAAATATGCTTAACAGCAGCTTCTTCTAAGTATTTTTCTCAATGACTCTGGCAGTGATCAATCGGCATTCGAATCGAAAAATTACAGTCATTTCTATCATTTTTGTTGGCACTGCAAGAATAATAGTTCTATCTGGGATAAATCTGAGAAATTAAAAGAGAAAAATACAAATGAACAAAAAGACTCATAAGTTAAAATAAATAATAATTCAAAAAAAGTAAAGTTCGACACAGATTGAAAAGCCTATAGTTTTGTAAGCAGCATTATTGCTATAATATTTCACCTTATCTGTGGTGCAGTTTCCTCTATATTTCTCTATAATATAATTCATTTCATTCATACTTTAGTAAAGCTATTATTATCATCATCGCCAGTCATTATCTTCAACTTTTAATATTTATTGAAAAGATATTTTAAAATATAAAAAAATCGAAGCCAATATCTTCACATTGAAAAATATAACAGAGAGCAGTTTTATATAAACCACATAATGTTCGTTAAAGAAAAGAAAAAAGCTTTGAGCTTATGAATGAGAGATCTTATCAGCGCATAGGATTGAAATTTGATCTGCTTATTTTCAGACTGCAGGCCCTTGGAAGAACAGCCCCGCAATATACGATGAGATGGCGAAGTCAAACAGTGATCGCCAACACTCGCAAAAGCGGATCATCGCCAGCCCCGAACTGGCACGTAGTACGTTCCTCGAGTAAGGCTGAGCCGCGAGGAACGGCCCTCGTCCTCGTCCTCGTGTTCACGATCTTACTCGCGCACCAATTCAACTGTTGAGACTGTTAAGCTCGGAGAAGCTCGCGTTAATGCACACACTGTTCCTGTTAATCGAAAACCACGAAGCCCACGTTATTGTCTCACGTGTACATAAATGGTAAGGACTCGCGCTGGTCCTCGTTTTACGTCGCTCGATGTGAGACGTTTTAAGAAGATGGCACATCTCGGCACCCTCCCTCGATCGGCAGTCGAAATTTCGCGGACTGGCTCGTTAATCCCCCGCTGCATAATTATCATGAGAGAAATATTTTAGGATGCGAAAAAGAATGCGTCGCGCGATGCAGGAGATAAATATCCTGAGGAAATTTTAACTGATTTCTGTTATATTTTTCTCTACAATACACTCTACAATATATGACCTAATCTTATTCGCGCGATGCGAATGGAGAGCTAACGAGCCAGAGTTTACCGTTCTCCGATCGAATCATATGCATATATATACATATTATACACACACAAAAAACACACACGTATATCGGAATTAAAGAGAGTGATCAGCACGTCTAATAAGCGATTATCTCGCACAATCGACTGTCATTTGATCTAAAGAAATGGATCTGTGAAGTCTTTAGATCGTCCACTTCTCATCCGATTAATTTGAAACTTTTTATATTCTCTATGCAAATAAATAATGAAAGTTGCTTCAAGATTTTTCATTGCTCACTCCTCACATTTTACATCATTATTTTATTACATATTGCAAGAAAATATTATTCTTTAATATTATTTTTTAATATATATTCTATGTATATTTAATGTATATTTTCTAATATGTATTTTTTAAATTTATATTCTTTATTATATAAAACATTATTTTTTAAATATTTTATTGTGGAGTTTTAGACGTCTTATTTTCCAAAACGTTTTTTATAAGCTGTTGAATTTTGATTAAAACTATAGGATTCTATTAAAAAATCGCAATCTCTTCTATTCTTGAAAATATCGTGTATTATTTTTTATTATATTTTCACGATTTTTATAGATTTTTCAACTTTTATTTGTAACATATTAATGCCAGCGCGCTGGCATGTGTATATATTATACATATATAAAGCAGATTAACATGCAAGAACGCGATGCACGGATTTGAAGTAGCGAGAATCACACGAGTCACTTCTCTCACGCGAATGCCAAATTACACGTGTAAGAGATTACAACCAATGGTATATAGCGGCATGTGTACATAGATAGCGGCGTTGATAGAATTTGTACAGAACACAATTAATTGTCTACCCTAAGTCTACGGATTATTGTAAAGTAACAATAACATAAATAACGCGGCTCCGAAACGAAGGAAGAGAGAATGTATTTTAACGAACGAGCTTCGCGTGCCCGAAGGCACTTCGCGATTTATTGTTATACGTTTTGTCAGCCGAACGGGATGCCTTTATCTTAAACGAAGTTATATTGATTCATATCTTTCTCCCTCCCGAAAGAGAGAAAACAGAGATCTACAATTAAAAACCGACATTATACATCCATTTTCCAAGTGTTTCACGATAGGGCGCGCCGATTCACTGGCAAATTCATGATTAATTATTACTGGAGTAAAAAAAGAAACGGAAAAAATAAATGCTAGGTCGTAAATATTGTACGCAATTCACCAAAATGCCAGCCAGTAAAACCAGATCGCAGATCGCGTACTTCGGTTGTACAATAGTGCGAATATTTCTACGATTTTCCATTGATTTTATAATAAATCCACAAAAGATCATTTTGCATTTAACTAAGTATAATGTAATATAACGTATTGGCCTAAAAGTATAAGAATACTAGTCATTCTTTGCATTTTCTTTAAAAGAATTTTTTGTCTTAAATGCAATTGTGCAATGCAATAAAATTTGTATTGTTTTATTACGTATCATTCTTAATAAATTCTAATTTTTATATACATGATCTCGTTTTGAAAAAAAAATATATATACATATTTACCTTGCGAGTTAAATATTCTCCATCATCCCGTTGAGCGAGACAGATAGAAAACAAAAAACAGACGCTACACCACAGTTATAGTTACTGCTGGATAGAGCATCTATTCTTTTTCGCATTGTTTCAAAACGAGAAGAAGAAGTGTTTAGCTCACAAGTGAAATTTTCTATATTGATATATATTGATATATATTGTATAATATCGAAATTTTGCTATCTTTTTTTAATATCAAAGTTATGTTTTAAATTCTTAGAAAATAGCTCATTAATTTGTATAAATTTTTTGTTATCATGACTATTAATACATTATAATTCATATCAAGAATTTTGTGTGAGAATGTTTACTCTAACAAACCAAATTATCTTTATAAACCGTTACTAAACGAATTGAATTCATGTTTAGCGATATAACACAAAAAAGACCCTCATGTGATTATGTTATAATTTGTAAGATAAGTATAACCACGTCGAAGAAACCTCGTCAAAACAGATATGAAAGTCCGTACCTACTTAACTCGCAGACCCGACTGATATTGAACGAGAATGAAATCCAAGGTACAGCAATATACAATTATTATGTAAAAAGCGTAGAGGTGAAAGAAATTAATTTCCCAGATGGAAATACGATAAATGCCATACGTCTTTGTGTTCATGCAATATTCTCACATTTGTAGAAATTGTGTTCACTGCGCATTTATATAATAGCTGGCTTTTCGTCTGAAAAGCATACCGATTTTACACAAACGTGCGACCTACGAAAGAAAAATACGTGTTACATATACATGTATTAGCCGCGTATATAAAAATATATATAAGTCACAATAAATAGTCAATTGTTTCATATAAAGTCTAAATAAAGTAAAATGAAACACTAATTGTCCTCCTGTTTAGTTTCAGGCTAGTACTCATAGTGAGAAATTTTTTAGATTATATGCTCAATTTTAAAAATTACAGAAAACGAAAAAGGTAGTATATTGAATAACAAAGCAAGAGAGAGATGGATAAAAATTGCAGTTGTTTTCAGTATGACATTAATGGAAAAGATAATTACACTGTGAGATAATTACAGTTTAATTATAAATATTTGATTCAGTGGAAATATATACCTACATATCTTTTATTAATGTGTATTATTTTACATTTTATACTAATATTTCTAATTTGATTACGTATTAGTAACATATAGCAATGTCAAATACATTATAATGAAGTATTTAAGTACAAAAACTATGCATTTCGCAAGTTATCTCCGTATCCAAATCCAGCCTTGGAATACCAATGTTTCATGAACATTGCAGTTTATTTCATCAGAGAGGACGAGAGACAGCCTGATACTAGGCTATTCCTCCCTTCTTTCGAGGTATTTTTCAATGAGGGGGGGTTAATCTTCAAAGTATTTAAGTATTTAAGTAAGAAGTATTTGATGCAGTAATCGTAGTTTTGTCAATTGCTTGAAACAATCTCATTAGAAAGAAAACTTAAAAAATTTGAATTCATAGTTAATTAAATTAACACATATCTATGTGTGTGTCATTTATACACAAGTCTCTTATACACAAAATCTTTTTAAAAAAATATATTTAAATATGCTATATTTATATTATTTGCTTGTTTTTAATCTTACACAGAACTGTTTGTTGATTGCGAGAAAGCGCAAGATAGATAACACCATTAAATTAAATTTATAATTACTCGTTTTATATTATTAAAATCTCATTCTCATTTTTTTTAATATTAAAATATATAATGTACATTATATGTAAATATATAAAACTTATATGTGCATATATCATGTATGCGTGCTCATGCGACACTGTTCATACCATGGAAAAAAAAGATTATTTTCTATATTATTAATATATTAATTTATGAGTAGATTATGACAAACTATGATATTATGAATATGAGAATATCATACACATAATAAATACAGCTTTATTAAAAAAGAACATAATTTATTCACATGTAAGTATGAACGTAATCTACATACATAATGTGTGTAGCTACATATTGTGTATATATTATTATAGTAAAAACATACGAGACAAGTATTAATAATAACATATTTTAATAGATATTATTTAAAGATTTTAACAAGTATAACTTGGTATGTTTGACATAAAAGAAAAAGGAAATATAAGGAGATCGATATATATATATAATTAATAATTAATAACATATGAAGATAAAAAGTAATTGGCTCTAAGTAACACTGTTTCATTTTTCTACACGATTATGATATTTAATAAAATATATACAATTGCGTTAAATTCGATATTACAAACAAATAAAACGTATATATTATTATATCTTCACATATAGACACAAAAATTTCAAGTATTATTTTGAATGAGAGTTAAATTTAACTCTGTAATAACAGCGCTGTGGCATACAATATTCAATTAATGCATTTATATCGTAACATAGTAATATAACTTGATTAAAATTTATAATATATCAACTATCGCATATGTGCGCGTTTATATATTAACAATAGTTGGACAATGTTTTAAAACTCGTCCATCAGAATCTAAAAATTCAGAAGATTTTTCTATTAGATAGAATCCATTGATCCCTATTAATTACCGTGTTTTCGTTAATTATAATGGTAATATCTTAATTATGATCGTCTTCGTGAACAACTGAACCAACAATCTGATATCCTAAATGCAAACTTTAATCTTTCAATTATTATGCATATATCTTCTAACCGCGTGTTTACATATCTTCACACATTAACAATTTATCAATCTAAATATTGCAGGATACAAATTTCAGCAATTTTTATGAAATTAAAATTTGAGCGTTTATTATTACGAAATTAGATATGTATTTTCATTAAACAATACATCTTTAAAATAATTTCATGTGTTTTATCACATCTGTACACAAAGTAAGAAAATTATTAGTGTAATCGTAAAGAACGTGATTTTAACAAAAAAGGAATTGTTCTCAACTAAACAAAAAATCTAACTACATATGATTGAACATATAATACAGAAAATCTGTACAATTTCAGAAATATATGGTTAATTATATATATATATTTTTTTTTTAGAGTTAATATAATAAGAGTTTTTTAAACTCTTTATTATTTATCAAAAAAGGGAATTCGCATAACACAACCATGGCATGAATAATGCAAAAAAGAATATAAAATTTATAACTATAAAAACGGTGATATTATAATCTATGTTTAATATATCATATCCATTTTTGGATATATATAAATATAACAAAACTAAAACATAATATAATGATATCACATAAAAACAAAACTATTCTAAAAAAGTCATTGGAATATTACCTCTTACAACATTTTAGTAATTAGAAGTTTTAAGTAATCTATCTAATATATCAATGGATACGGTTAATTTCTCTATATACGCATAACAATATTCACACACCGATAGACAATGCAATTTACGGTATTCGAGTTCCTTAAATGACTGACCAATAAATTGGACCAAAAGACTTTACAATAAAAGGATAATTATCTTAATGCCCTAAGCGTATTTTACTTTCATTAAAATTAGGAACAAAACCGTAAAAATGCCTCAGGTTACCCACTTGGTATGTTCTCATATTTTTAAATGCCAGTTAAGAACACACGAATATCTTTACGTATGTACTGTCTTGGAGTATCAAACTGAGATTCGTCTAGAATAAGAAGAAAACTAGAAAATGTATGTCTTAAATTTACGTGGGTATATTATGCAATATTGCTGAAGCAGAATTCAGAAGGCCTAGCCGCTGCTTCTGCTTTCGTTGCTCCGTCATCTATTAAAAAGAAAGAAAATTATATGATTTATATATAACATCATTTAATTGTTGTACCGCTTAGATATTCTCGTTAATCTTCAGAGTAATTCGAAAGATTAGTGATTATTACTTGATCACGAAGTTCCGTAAGTTGTTGAGACAGACATCTAACTAACATCTGTGTGGATTCTAATTGTGATTGCAAACTCCTTAATTCCACTTGTTCTCCTTCACCTTCGTCCGCAGCTAATGACTTGGCTCGCAACCTCGGGAACCATTCCAGATTTCGATCCTGTGAAAGTACATAGAGCTTAAAGGTATAAGCATTGCCCAAGTTTTTCAAGCTCTATGAACTATTACCTTAACCATGGCGTAAACGTACGACTCCGGACCCGTGAATTCTGTCGGGTCTTTCACTTTCACTAAGACAATGAAATAGAGATAATGCCACATGTTATGCTCGTGTTTTGTATGTTCCTCAAAGGAAACTGTTTTGTTATCAAAAGCTGATCTGTTCAAGCCTATAATAAAAAAATAATTCAACATAAGATCATAAAATGTACTATATTTCATAATGTGTTATAAAATCAATTCCAATAATTACCACAAATGAAACAAGTATTTTTCAAAATTAATTCTTTCTGTTGTTTTTCCGATCTAAGATCCGCAAATGTATCAATAATCACACCAAAGATGAGATTCAGAACGATAATTATCACGATGAAGAAGAATAGTAAATCATATACGACTCTTGCAACAAACAAAGGCTCCTGGAATATAACACAAATTTTTATGAGGTAAGTTTACCATGATTATCTACATATCATGAATATCTTTATACTTACAACACTGGAAGGTGCTCGCAGAATATCTCCTATTCCACCACCATTCCTCAATCCTTGATTTAACGTGGTTACGATGCACATGACGAGTGAGTCACATGTTCGTTCTTTTAACTCTCCGCCGACATTAACTATTTCGGGTTTATTCTCTTGTACGTTTGCTAAATTATTAATTTATTTTAATACATTTCCACATTCAAATAAAAAATTACATTATTGCAAATATATCTACCTTCGCTAGCATAACGTGATATAGTCTCCGTAGCTTCACAGTTTTCTTTGCTACCAGCGCTACAAGTATTTGCAATTTTCTGCTCAATGGAAGCTACAAATAAAATAATTTTGAATGAATATATGTTTAAAAAATAAAGCATCTATGTATAAAATTAGCAGAAAGTTAAACTTACATATAATCTCCTCGTCCACAGGAACAAGAAAGTCATCTTTGAAAAACATAAAACCAATAATGGAAAACATGTAAACTAAAATCAAGGCTAGCACAGCCGTGAGTATAATAGATCTTCCATTTCGAGTTACAGATTTTATTACATTGAGCAAAGTCTCCTCGCGATAAACTACATCGAAAAGCTGCAAAAAATAACAATATTATAACTCTACACATGTTGTAAAAAGAATACAAGTTAGTCACTTTGTTACTTACTAAAACTGAATAGAAAAATGGATGCATAAAAATGCCCAGAACACAAAACGTTAAATATGACATATGATACAAAAGTTCGATATTTGTTATTATTTGCTCTACACTTCTAGTCAGGGTACCCTGATTGCCTATAATACTTATAAGATGTACACCTTTTAATGTAATCTGCAACATATAATTATAATATATTTAGCAATTAGTAAAAGTGTAATGTATATTATAATTATATAAACGTGTTTGAATTTTCTGTGTCTTTACCGTAACAAAACCGAGCAGCCATAATGTCGGTTCTGGACCTACGGAAAAAATCAATCGCAATATCGTTGACGCAACAAATGTACGTATACCGGACTCCCTTGGCAGCGTAATAACAATAGCAGCAGATGCAAGCATGACTGTCCAAATTAAAGCTGATAGATGATAACTGAGTTCTAAACAGAACAAGGAAAGATTGTTATTTTTTCAGATATAATATCCAGGAGGTTGTTTGAATCTTGTTAATTACAAAACTTACTAGGCACAGAATCCACAAACGGATAGAAAAATGCTACAATAAGATTTATAAGAACGGCGCAATTGAATAAAATGTTACTCCATAGCGACATATAACTGCTCATCCAGAACAACATTGGTTGACCTATTTAAAATAAAAATTTATATTATATATATTATACACATAATTCATATTATATCATATAATAATATAAAATCATATAACATTTCAATTTATTTAATTAGTAGACGTACCCCTGAGCTTCTTTTGCCACTTCATTTCATTAAACATATCTTCCGTTCTCTCAAAGAAATCAGAAACTTTTGATCCTTGATCATCTCGCTCTGTAGTGTTCAGTACTCTTATTTTTGTATCCACAGTTATAAGTTCACAAATTTCCGGTATCGGGAAGACAATTTGTTCAAGTGTTCTATCGTGTCTTACAATCTGAAATATGAAAATATTGATAAAGCATATTATTTCTCAAAACAAATTCTATTTTTATTTATTTATTTATATAGAAATCGTAGCACCTCTATTTGAGCTGTATGAGACGCATAATATTCAAGTGCTTTGTTAATTTTTGGATCCGCATTATTCTGTTCTGACGGCTTCAACATTACTGCTAATTCTTTGTTATGTTGCGCTAATTGATGACACAAAATGTAGATATTATGCCCAACCTGCAATAGATTAAATTAAATAGAATAGATTAAATTTATTTTCGTTTATTATTTTTGTTTATTAATATCGTGTAAAATATATTATTCCTTACTTCTTTTGGCGATACTCCTTCTTCTGCATTCGTCGAGGAATCGTCGATATCGCTGGAATCATCTAATGATTCCTGATGAAAAGCCTTGCATGCTACATCTACGAGTTGTTTTGGATTCATGTTGTACATAATTCTTTCAGCGTTTTCGCTATCACCTCTACTTTCCATAATTGCTAACAATAATTTACTGGCATTATTCTTTAATTCCAGTACCAGATCCATTCTAGTCTTTCCCAAAGGATTGATATCGTTCAATATCAATGCCGTTATAATGTCTAAGCCGTTAGACTCGTGTGTGGCGATGCAGTTTTGATTATCATGGCATGGTCCTTGACAATATTCCGTCAACGTTTCTAAAGTTTGATTGATTAGCGCTACATTGTATTCGTTAATGTAGAGGCCAAGAAGACCCAATCCGCCGGTAGTAGAGCCACAAATGCAGTCCAAAAACATAAGCGTTTCCGACACAAGATTAAAATTCGTTTTATTATTTTGATTTCTTAGGAAATTCTATGAAAAAACGAAGATGTTTATTAATATATCGCAAAATGTGTCATAATGAAAATATGAGTTCTGGTTAGATAAAAGTACCTGTAATTCTCGATTGTGATTCTCACAGAGTAACTGCAAGAAACGCAGAATTGGTTGCATCACTAAGACTTTAGGACTCAATTGACCCTCTTCTTTCTCGGTACCAGACGAACCGCCACTTTTATTTCTGTCTGACTTTTCGCTTAAATCATCTAACGCATTGTTTGCCACATCTTCGCCGGGTGCAAAACCATTGCGCATGTTTGCATATGCCTGTGCGTTGGACACCGCGACCTGATTCAATTCCTCGCGCAGATCATCGGTTATTACCATTCCATTAGGCTTTCCTACATATGTATAATAAACACTTAATGAATTTATTATGTATAGCATTATTCAGAGCATTTATGTTTGCAGAAACGCATAAATAGAGAGCAGCTTGGTATATATATGTATAATATATATTACTAATATTTATTTTATCTTATACCTGATCCTCGTTTTCGCGATAATTTGTCAACCTCTTTGCCCTCTTTATCCTCATGTGCTTTCGCTGCCATGTCAGATGTATTTACTGTCACGGTAGATTTAATTTCTTGCTGAGAATCTTTCATTTTATCGTAAAACACCTATTACCGAGAAATAATAATATAAAATACGTTTACATGCATATTATAAAATTATAAGACTACTATACCTTGAAGAATGATTGACTTAAATCGGCACCCATTAATTTATTAAATATACTCCTTTGTATAATAGGATTTCCACCTTCCAAGAGTGCAATACCTAATTCCACGACTTCTACAAATATGCTCGGAGAGTGTACACTCTTAATTACCAATTCTACAACTAAATCTGAAGCACCTTCGTGATCAAGATGAGTTTGCACATCATGCAATGTTCTACCAGCTCGGCTTAATATCTTCGCTATAAATATTAGTTTGCTATTAGATACCCAAATAATAAAATCTAGTATAGAAATAGTATCTTACGACTTACCTCCTGGACCGTGAGTAATAGTTGCGCTACGGGATACGCCAATATCAACATTCTCTGGATTTTGTATAAAACTTTTCCCGAAATAACGTGTCAAAAGATTATTTCTCAATGCGTCTCCCTACGGAAAAAAGAAGTATTCAACATTAACATTCTATTACATGTTCGAAATTAGAATGATGTACCAATACATAGTGCACAACATTAATAAAAAAAAAAAGAATCTATAGAGTACAGATATATTCCTTTTCATATATTCACAAATAATTCTATATCGTAAATAATATTTATGCACGGATTTAAATATTGTATATTTACAAAATCGGTGCTTTATGTGCTTATAAGTGTGAGAAATACTTTGTGCAATTTAGGATGCATGTGTAGGAAAAAATTTCATTATATCATTGACATAAAATTTTTAACTTAAGACAAAATAAAGCACAATATGAGAAAAAAAGGTAAATATTAACGTAATTGTAAACATTCACATATTTGTACATTAACAATTGGTGAAGATCACATATGAAAATTAAAGATTACAGAGAATAAGTAATTAAATTAATGTAAAGGTGTAAGATTGTATTCACACATAAAAGTGTAATCTTGGGGTAAAGCACATAAGAGTGAGAATAATAGCAACACATATTTTGGATTTTTGAATATGCATACAATGATATTTTGATATATCAATGTATATTTATGCTCCAAATGTGTTAACTGTGAATAATTGTGAGTATAAATATTCAACTATCTATAATAAATAACATTCATCGAAGTAAGGAGTTAACAAAATAATAAAATTCACATCAAATTTCACATTCATAGTATATGTGACTCCCTTTCAAGTGGCTAAAAATATTAATAATTAAAAAAAGTAATATTATAATTATTAGTGTAATTGTTAAAATGTAGAATCTATCATTGTATTGGTACATCTTACTACATAATTTATGTACATTTACATATCTATCTATAAAGCTAAATTATATATTATATCTATGCTTGTATATAAAAATATTGAAATATATATATACATATATTTTTTGTTAAAAAAATTTCTAGAAATAATATTCTCAAAAATGTAACTCGTAAAAGTCTTCAATGCACGGTAAATGTATTCCAGAAAAAATATGACAATTTTCTCTTATAAAAACATAAATTATATATTGTAATTGCACATTATTCATGCATACTTTTATTAGTTATTTGTTACTTTGCACCGTGAATCAAAATTACTTTTACATAAGAGCATACAATCCTTATATATCATGTACTTATATAATATATAATATTAATATATAAATATCATATATATTTTCTCAAAATGTAATACTCTACATGGAGAGATGGCTTATTTAATGTAAAATATTACGAACGAGATAAAATAATAATAACAAATGGATATAAGATAAATTAAAACATGCATAAATCAAGCGTCATGCATAAAAGATCTACACAACGTACATTATATATTCTCTACTTTACGTAATTTTACCACACCATATTCTCTACTTTACGGAATTTTACCACACCATTTACGACCCGATGTGTATATATAACATATAAGACAATCACTTAGTCAACAACTTAATCACACAATTAATCAACTACACAATTAATCAAGTTAGCAACATATTTATCATTATCGTTAGTTTTTAAAATGGAAGGTAAATTATGATTTGTTTATGATTTTCAGATCAGAGAGAAGTTTGGAATGAATTAAATTAGATTCTTCTTCTTTTTTCTAATGATATATCCTAGGTGGGTTTCTTTACTTTTGACAATGCAATAGCATGTAATGTCGTAGCGGTGTTAAAAGTATCGTTCGCGCGTCCTAAATTACAATACGCGATCACCAATCTCTGTTCAGCATAATACGTTCGGCATAAAATGTCGTTTCATATACGTTGTGCCTATATTTCTTTCTATCTACTTTAATTTTTACCGGCTCTTGCTGAGTTATTTGTCGATTCTCAGACTGATCATTGGAACCTGTTCCAACTTGTGACTCGCCCTGCGTTTCTGACTCCGTCTGTTCCGAGATACCTTCGTTCTTCATTCGCAGCATGAAAACATCTTTACCTACAGATCTATTCTACGAGACCTACTCACCCGTCGTTAAGACTTTGTGGCGTATTGAGAAATCTTATTAACTTTTACATTATTCTCGTAATTATGCAGCAAGCCAAATAAATATTTAATCGCGTATTAATTCGTCTAATGTGCTATGAGCGATCGATCGGGCATTAAGCTATATCAGATTAAAATGCGCCGTAAATTTACGCCAAGTAATTAGCATAAAATGTGAAATTTTTTAACTAAATATTTGAATCACTTTCCGCAAAGACAATATATTTATCTTGCAACACATTTAATGATATTCTTATATTTTCTACACCATTACTGTAAACCTATTTACGTAAGCTGAATGCCCTTTTCCGCGATGCTGTGTTATATATCTTCCTCAGTATGATAAATGATTCATGTAATTTCATGCAAAACGTAATTCCATGTTACTCACTTTTTCCCCGTATTCAGGATCGATAGCCATCATTTCCCTGAGAGTCCTTAAAACTTTAACGCACAATTTTTCTTCTTTTTCTTCTAACAATTTCTCAGTGTGTTTAATTAGCCTATAAAGCAAGAATGTGTGTAAATACATTGATGTTGCATGTGATACAATTAATATACTGCAAATAAAAAGTTTACCTCTTAATAAAACCACCGTTTTCACATCTCTTTCTGGCATCAGTTGCTGCAGGAAACAGTAATTCAGGTCGATAGAGAATATCCACTAATAAAGACAATTCAGACTGCACCAAAGGTTTCAATTGTTCCTCTAACAGAGACACTATATCCTGTAGACCTTCTATAATACTCCGATCTAGACGCATAAGCTAGATAAAAACAAACGCTATTAATAAATATACTGATTATAACCAACTAATTAAGTTGTTTCATATATATACAAGTTTTTGTACAATCTATGCTACAATAAATTAATTTATAATTTAAAAATTTAAGTACATTTTACAATATGAAACATCTAGTATTCTCATATAAACATATTAATATAAGTATTTAATATTTAATACTTTACTACATAGATTAAGATTTTATTTTATTATTAATATATAGCCAAATTATAATTAAATGTTAAATTTAATTAAATTAAGTCTAGTTTTATTTTACTGTAAATTTTTTGTACATATACATATATGTATACACACATATATATAATGTATATACATATATGCATATTCGTATGCATGTGTATATGTGCAGCTATAGCTAATTAACGTCTTCAGTGAAACATACGAAGCTCATGTAATCTATATGAAACTAATTTTAGCAAATGCACTACATAGCATCACTAAACTAATCAAGTGCTATGCTTCCATGAGTGACCTTTACCTCGTTGTTAGAGCCTTCCACACATTGTAGGTCACTCTATGCATTTAAGTAAATTCATTATATAGTTGCTCACACGATGGCACGTATAGCCATCCTAATCACTTTTATAAGAATTTTTATTATAAATTACCTGACTTTGACTACGTTCGATTTTTGGTTGTTTAGCAGCTTGCAACCATTTATTGGTTTGTCTGCTGAGCATAGCTGCTTTGTTGAACATATTAGCGACTTGGCTTTCCAAATCAGTCGGTATAGCAATACCTCTTCCTTTAGCTAAAAAATATGAAAGATATAAACGTTATAATATCAAGATTTAAATAAAAATAAACATTAATCCAAATTAATTAAATTTTTTATAATACAAAAGATACTTACCAACATCTGACAGCGTTCGTATACAATTCTCGACGTTGAATCTTTGTCCAGCATTTAACCATGCACATTGTGATACATTAAAAGCTGCATGAAGCAATTGGACAAATATAGGTTGTCTTGTCTGTTCCATGAAAAAATAAATATAAAAATCAATTAAAATTATCCATATTACAATAAAACTTTTAAAATGTATAATTAAATTGCTTAAAAAAAAGCTTCTTAAATATTTTAAATTAATAAATACAAAATGAAATAAGATTAAGCTGTATTATGTTAAAGAATTCTTTTAGAAAATATCTTTTCATAAAACATTTTCAAAGCTTATATCATAATTTTGTATTATTATTAACATTTCACACATATTCAATAATTTGTAAATTTAAATCGTATCATACGTCTAATTTATATTTTTTTATTATTTATTTATATAAAACACACAATCTTTAAATTATATCGTTATATGTATTAAAATGTCATCTTGCATAAAATAACACACTCATTGCTAAGCAATCAGAATTATTATACACATGCCATATAAATTGTGCAAACTTTTCCTTATAAATTAAAACAAGTTGATAACAAGTGTTGAGAAACACATAGAAATAGAACAAGAAAAATATTTCGAGGATAATAAAAGGTACAATAATCATAGTTAGCACCAGCAGATGATTTATAAAAGTGGGTACATTCAATGACAATGAATGTGTTAATTATGCAGAGACATGTGATATAGGCGTAAAGAAGAGAATGCAGCTTGTATTTACAACACGTCAGTGCTCTATGTTGCTAAAATATTTCTAGTATAATCTTCGCGCGCACGATTATATAATATATATAATCTACAAATATAATCCAGAATTCTCTTTATGCCCCTTTTTAAAAGAGTAAGCATTTATTATATACAAGTGAAAAATTTTTTTTTAATTTTATAAAATATTTTAGCCATTATATATATCTCTGATATTGTAGGCATATAAGAAATACCGTATTGTATTCATCAGACATTAAGAAAAAATTCTAGCATTCGATACTCACATAGCCAGAAAGATTATTATCTGTATTCCGATCACATTCCTTGATGTTCCAATACAGTCTAGCCTCGTGCAGATGTTTCTATTAGTAAACCAACCCACCACCATATAGATGGATAGTACCCATAGACCCAATAAACCAATGTAGTTGATTCAAAGAAGGCCAGGTGTTGCATGCCAAAAACACAGAACATGCCACTGATGCTTTCAGCAATGACCAAGCACATATCATACAATATATAATTAATATAATTGATACTTGTGTTGTTTTGTACTATTATCTATTGTTCAATATAAAAATTATAGCACTTAATAATTAGCTAGAACTTAATATATGCACGCATAAAAATTTAATTAATAAAAATATGTACTCTATATATATGTGTGTGTATTTGTGATATGTACTTGGTTAATAAGTGAACTTAATGTATAATGTGTTTGCATGCAAAGCGAGAGATTGTTAAATAAAGTATATGTTGATGTATTTTGCATATACTTTGTAATTAGAATGTTTGCTGTTTTGTACCATTTTGTTTCATTACTTCCTTTAAACAAAACATACAAAAATTATAGTGATTATATGAATAATTTTTATAATATAAAATCATTTAATTTTAAATTTTATTAAATATTATATATCGACTTAAATCTTTGTGATATTCTGTATTCATGTACACTAATAAAAAATGCAATTATTACAAAATTTCCAATCGTGTCTTTTCTTCATTTTAATAAATTTTAAAAGATAATAAAAATTTTAATAATTATTTATCTTAACAATTATAATCAAATTTAAAAATTAGCAAATATTCAATATTACCTAAATATGTATATATAATCAATATATACTAACTGTAAGCAAACCTTTTTCAGATGAATATTTTTCTTCTGTGTTGAAAGAATTATATTATAATTAAAACAAGTAGATTTAAACAAGTCCATTTTTATAAATAAAATTTGTGCGACAGTATTTCCATCAATAAAATAAGGTGCCAAAACATCATAAAAAAAAACTTATTATATCAATTCTGAATATTTAAAAAGCGTGAATCCTAAATTTGGCTTAACGTGAATATTTAAAATTAATTTGGTGGGAAACTATATTTTAAGATAAATATTGTCTTGTGAAATTATATTCACTCTGAAGGACTAAATATACCAATAAGATATAACATAGATTAATTATAATTAGAAAGAAAAGACATGAAAATATGTATATGAGTGAGTGTATGTGTGTATGCGTGTGTATATATATACATATATATATATGTATATATATATATACACACGCCATTAAAGATTAATATAAATAAAATTTTTTTCTAAATGAAGATGTTACCTGTACGGTGGTGCTTTGATCAGAAAATGGACTGCTGAAAAATGTGGATATGATGTTCATTAAACAACTCGTCACATAAGTTTCCAAGGCTATATCCGCATGTTGTCGATCATGAATAGACGTAGCAATTAAGCCCATATCAACGATAAAAGATTTTTCGAACAAAGACCACATATGATTTGATGTATAAATTTCCTTCATCTCAACTTCTGTGTCAATGTAACAGTGGTTAAGAAAATTGATGTACGCTTCTTTCACCTGTTTATAAATGTATATACACACAATGTCAATATTTATTTTAATCAAATATGAATATGTTAAAATTTTGGTAAAAAATTCACCTCTGGTATACAGTCTGGATGTGACACTACAGCAACGATATCATCTAACGGTAAGAGACTGTGACATTTAATTTCTGTATTGACGTTTTTGCCCATCGTACAACAAGCTAAAAGTTTTACTAACTCTACGTGATACCTAAAACATAATAAATACAATATGTGATATATACAATCAAATAATTCTCATTTAAAAAATATCTTAAAGCAACTCACTGAAGAGGACTGCTTTCATCCATTCGATGTCTTTCAGATCGCATCATTTCCACAAAATGATTAAACGAGGCTCTATCATTATAAAACACTAAAACATCTTCTCCCGCTTGAACCAACTATATAATGAAAATGAAGATAAAAGAATATCTTACAAAAATTATGTGCATATAATGTAATAGTATCTTACCTCTTGCATCACCATCTCTTGACACTTTCTAATAAATTGATTCTCAGCTTTTACTATAGTTTGCAAAAATTTCAAATACTGCACATGTTTCCCATGCGTTTCTATGCAATGTACGAAATGCTGTATGACTTTCGCACCGACTTCATTGCAAAGAACGGAATTATCTTGAAAAATACTACATACTGTCTGCGCTTCTCTTATGCCGGGATTCAAAAACAGATCCAGCTGCTTATGTAGAAGAACCTGATTTTGTTGATTAGATAGACAAAAGTTTTGCAGAAAATCATGCGCCAAACGCATTAATTCGTTCATTCTAACATCTTCCTTGGTATCATATGGAACTTGTAATAAATCTAAAACGACAGTATGCACTCCGACATTGCGTAAAAGTCTCTGCTCGTGTTTGCGTGCCTTTACTTGGCCGCCTGGCAGATTTTGAATACATAATTTGTTCATTCTCATTAATATCTGTTGAATTTTTTTATATTCTTCTGCTTGATCAGGATGTAACGGTGGGCCAATATCCAAATCAATAGCAGATCCTTTAAAAAATAATTTACTCATTTTAAAAAATATCTATAAATTTTTAAAAAATATCTATAAATTTTTAAAAAATATCTTATTTTAAAAAAATATCTATATAAGTATAGAGTAACAATTATTAAGATAAAAACCTTGTTTATCTAATGCAGATAACAGAGGTGTTTTACGAGGAGCTGTGGTTTCATCTTCTTCTTCTTTACTTTTCTTCTTCTTCTTATTTCCATGTTCTTCTGTTGCCTTGGATTTATATACCCAAAGCTCAGATTTCTCGACAGATTGGCGCAAAATGTCTAAATCTGCCTTTATTTGTTTATATGATTCTACGTCGCTGTCCGAAACTAACAATTGCACCTGTTAACAGCATGTTTATATTATTAAATAATTTTTTTTACAATTTTACTTTAATATGAAAGTCTAACCTGTTTAAATGCTTGTAAAACTTCTTGTCTTTGGCTAAAGTGTCTAAATAATAAATGTAAAGCTCCAGAGACCAATGGAGGATAATCATGCATAGCTAGATGTAATAAAACGCGTAAAAATGTTCTGCCTCCTTGACCATCTAAATCCAGCGCTGCGCATTCTTCACTAAAAAAAAATTTTTTTATAAGATACAATCTTTATACATTACATTCAAAACATATTACCTGCTCCCAAATATTCCTTCTGCCTGTGTACTAATTGATTCTAAATCAATAGCTTTTTGACCCAGAGTCACATCTCCAGTCTTCTCTGCAGCAGTCTCATCAAATTCTCGTTTGAATATGCTCAAAAGACAAGAGATTCTATAATCTAATCTAACATCCAGAATAAACTGTAAAATTTCAATTATTTTGAGTTTCGTATCCATCACTAAAGGATATTCCTTCTTCATTAATGGCTTTGGTCTTGGAGAAGAACTAGCTAGTACTTGACCGGCTGGTCCTAATGTTAAATTTGTCATCACAGCACCCATATCGCCAATGCATCTAAGAATACCTCCTTCAGCTATTTAAACATAACAAACAAAAATGTATATTAAGCTAATAAATAACAAGATATAATAATTGTATAATATTACATATGTAAGATATTATTGTATGGTATAATTGTATTATATTAATAATATCGTGTAATATTATTGTACATATATTAAATAGTCAAAAAATATAGTGCAGAAAAATTTTTAATTTGTTAAAAAATATAACTAGTATGTAAAATAATGACTATTTTGTTACTTGTTATGGAAAAAGGATAAGAGATTTATTCTAAAAATTACGAAATAAAATAATAATTACGTATGTTTAATAATTAAGAATGTTAGGTATTAATAAAATAAAGTATTGTTAACATAGGACATTGTTATATTCATGTTTCTTGCAATACTTATTTCTAAGGATATATTGTTATAAAAATATTTAAGCACAAGCTTTGTAAGAAAATTTGTGAATTCACTTTGTACAATGTACAAGATTGCATGCTTAATCTTGTTAATATTCATTCCATATAATATGATCTAATTAGCTTTTAACAAGCTATCTAATAGAATATTACCTGCCTCCTCAGAATCCGTATCAGCTGTGATAAAATATTTACAAGAGTAAATTGATTAGTTTTAAACATATTTACCATTCTATATATATTATAAATAATTTACTACACATATGTAGTTGAGTAAATTTTATTATTAATGAGATTTTATATATGCGAGAAGCTTAGGGGGATTACTAATATATTACAGTATACTATAAAAAAGAACATTATTTACAAGTTTCTGAAAGCGATGCATGAAACCAGAATGTAAAAGCTGCTCGTGGAAATGATTAAAATAATAGGAGGGAAAAGTTTATCATATCAATAATACATCAATGAATTATATAATGCAAGAAAGTAAAGCAAATTTTATTCTTATTACGAGATTACTACCATGCGCGCGAATGATATATATATATAAATGAATCGATGTCTTTACTACTAAATATTATTTATGGGGTTTATTGAAAATTTGCCAATGAATGGTACAGAATATAATTCATAGATTATGTCTCACATAAATGAAAGAAATAGAATTAAACTTACAATCAATATCCCCCGTAGGTATCTTCCCATCGGTGGATTCATTCTCTGACACACAATCCAAGATACTAAGCAATGTCTTTGTTAAACTTAATAGATCATTAAAACTGTAGAATCCAAAGTAAATTAAATCACGTGCTAATTTAACAACCTAGCGGAACATGTAAGAGCAACGGATTAATTATAGCTTATTATATATTTAAGAAATAAATAGATACAGAGGAAGAAATTGTATATACCTCAAATGTAAGCTTATTTTGCTCTTGATCCCCAAAAGACCACATTTTCGCGACAACGTTACATAAGTAATCCTCAACAAACATGATTGTTGAACTAAATTTAGTTCGAACAGCCTCTTTATTTTGATCCGGCATTTTATTCGTATCATAACTAGAATTATGAAAAAAAAGTTTCAAATATATACAATATATATACATATATTCCTGTTTTCTCTCTATTATTTTTTTATTAAGTTTTTACGTACTCATTTATGCTCATTTTAGACGGGATTTCTGACCAAAGACGAGCATATTTTACTGGAGTTACTTGTTCTTGCGGATCTCTATCTACGTGAAGATGTAGCATTAATCGGCAAAATGATGCGCGTAATTCGTATGGCACAGTTTCATCTTCCATACATCTATAAAAAATTTTTCATACAAATTGAGATATGTCAAATAATTTAAGAATAATTCTTACATTATAAAAATAAATGTACAACTTACTTAAGTATAAGATCAATGTCCAAATGTAATGACAGATTATTTAGTGCTAAATACTGTCTATTCAAGCACATGTTACTAAAAAGATTCAATTGATGCCTGTAATAGTCTAATATTGCTGCGTCTTGAGCAGTTCCCATTTTCGCTCCTCTTGATAACTCGCTCAAAGACATTGATTTCTGCATTAAACATTATATTAATTCGCATAAATCTACTTTTTAATAAACTATATATTAAGCTTACTAACAGCTCCACTATTCCATTCCAATACAACTTCAAATTCCTCTATAACAGTGATTTTTGGTTCGGCGTTTTCTTGTTTCTCATCGATATCTTCAACTTCTACCTGAGTCTTCACCATTCTGGAGTTCAACATTCAAATAAAATGTATCAGAGAGAAATTAACATCATTTATATCGTTTATTATACTTACTTTGTTCCTATCAGAATATCTTTGTTCTTTTCACTAAGTACGCTTTTGCAAATTAATTCTTGTGTCACGGCTATTGCTTTTTTATTAGAGATACACAGATCCGACAGGTAATCCAAAAATCTCGATTGCCAGTTACGCATATTTTTTCTAACGAGACCCACAAATGTCTCTATTTCCGCAGCTGTTATATGTTTTTCTAACAACTTTCTGTTATTATGTAAAAGCGCGGTAATGGTATCTTCTGCTAGAATATCGTAACCGATTTGTTTTTGCATAAATGCAAAATGTTTAGCAATGTATTCCTATATATAGAAAAAAATACAAAAATATTTTTTAAATAATATATTGTATATTTACAATATAATGTAATTATTCATTTTTCCTTTATTCATTCAAATTTATTGTATGAAGCACAATGTCGTAGTACCTGATTTTTTCTATAATCTTGTTGAGAAAGTCTGAGTATTCGATAACACAGACGAAACATATACTTATATGGCGCATGTCTCGGATCGTTAAGCTCCTCTATCCTAAGAAATGGTCCCTCACCCTCTGCAGATTCCAAGAATGGAGCCTGTAATTAAAGTGTAGTGAAACGTTCTCATTCACTAATATCTCTGCACAATCAATGTCTAACTTTCATCAATGTCTAATTAAAATACCTGCAATATTTTGAACAACTGGCCAAGGATGTACTGTTCGCGCAATAATTTCTGACGGTCCCTCACAGGACCATCCTTCACATTTGTAACGACTAGTTCTAACGCTTCGGATTTGTTTTGTTCATTTTCTGATCCAGCAATAAAGTATACGATGTCCTGCAGCAAGCTAGTGACAGCCCTTCGCTCATTGTGTGAGATCGTGCCTTTTTCTAGCTTACTGTTCATTGCCGTTAATACCTTGCAAGCGTCATTTGCGAAATCTAAATCGCGCACTTCAACCGGTGACACAGATCTCAAAGCAAAGGCTTCTTTATCCTCTTTACTAGTCGCACAACCCACCTGACGAGTAATTAAAAATACTTTAATTTAATTAATATTTCTTCAATTTATGAATTTCACTTACAATATATGAAATTATAATATAATCAATATTTTAAATTATAATATAATAACTATAATACGCGCTACAATACCTTCGACATCACAGGCTTCTCATCATCCTTATCGATTGGTACGCTTGTTGAATGGACCCAAGTATTTGTGCATATGTGATGTAATCTCACAAAGGACGACTGCGGAACCAGACTATCGCCCCGCGTTAAAGTTGTGGGATCTAATTCAAATAATGAGCTAATCTCATTGCTGTGCGGCACTGACACTAATCTATAGACCGGTCCAGGTGGATCTATTAAATCATCGTATATATAAACAATTGATTTGTCTGTATTTAATTAATCGTAAAGTAAGTATTTGTATATAGAACAAATTATAATATATAATTAACCATTATTTAATTTAAAATACTAGATATATACTCTAACACATAAATTTCAAAGTATATATAAATGTCATACCACGCTTGCCCTTCACGGGTTCTCGTGGTTCATCCGTGTCAACCTCAGCGGCGAGATATTGACCAGTTGCTAGATGTTTAAATCTGAACAGTGAATTCCAATGACCGGCGCCGCCTCTACACGGATCGTGTTGCACCACCTATTTATTAATAAGTAAATAGAGAACATAAAAATAAGATATGTCAAAAGCAATCAGTATAAATGCAATAAGAATTCGAATAAAATGTCAAAAACTTAATTTCGAGTATTGTATAACGTTAAATGAATAAGCATTTCTATATTAGATAAATTTATGTAAATTCAATCAGCCTCACCTCGACTTCCCACAAGGCTTTGCTGCTGGTAGCCGCGGTAGCGCTGGTCCTGCCCGTCGTCCTGAGAAACACGTGTTGCTTCTTCTTATATTCATCCATGGTTAGAAACTTTTCTTGTTCAGCGTGAAATAGCCTCACCACGTCGCCGCCTTTGAGGATTTCTTCCTGATTCTCCCGATGCTCCATGAAGAGAGTCACCTTCCAGGAGGTGGATAAATTCACGACGTTAACTTCCTTGCAGCCGGGATTGTCGCTCAGCTCGTAATTGGCGGCCACATGAAGGCCTTGACGACCCGCGTTCACCGGCTCCATAATCACCTTGTCGCCGACGACGACACTATCGCCGTCGCTACGCAGTTTGTAGAACGGCATTATGTAAAACCACGAACCCTCGTTTCCATTCGCGTCTAAGTAAACTCTCATCGCGTTCTTTTCTAGTAATGCCGGCAACCTCTTGTTCACCGTCAGGAATTTGTTTGACTTGAGATGCAATAACTGTCACAAACAAGATTCATAAATAATTATATTCGTATACAGGTAGAGATCAAGAGATTGATAACGGAATCTCTTGAGTTAAATAATATTGTGTTAATTTTTAGTTTCCAAAAAAAAAACAATATTCATATTAATGTATGCACTCAGTAAATTAAAGTCAAATACATTTCTTAAATTAAATTTTTTAACAATTCCATTATTTACAATTAAATTAATGACATTGAGTAGAAGCAGAATGGTGCCTCTGTGAAGTTAGCACCTCAATATTAAAAATCGGAAATTTTAATAACAGTTCTGCTTGCACCCGCAATAGTTCTACAGTTCCTGATAGGTTTTATCAATAGTTCCGTCGATTTAAGCCAAAAATTTTAAAAAATAAGAATATGCGGTGCTAACTTCGCGTGGCACCGCAGGATTCGAAAAAGTCGATTTTTTCGATGGAATCATATAGTTCTCGAAGAGTTCTACAGTTCCTGATACATTATAACAATAGTTCCGGCCAATTAATATTTTTAAATAAACTTCAAAAATTGGAGCTGACACCTCAACTTTAAAAATTGGAAATTTTAATAAGAGTTCTGTTTGCACCCGCAATAGTTCTACAGTTCCTGATAGATTTTATCAACAGTACCGTTGATTTAGGCCATAAATTTAAAAAAATAAAAACATCGCGTGGCACCGCACGTCAAGAGTAAAGTACCTTTTCGCAATCAGTTCTGGTCGACTTTTCGCAATTTTCCGACAGTTCTACAATAATTCCGAAGAAATATGCAGGTGTCGACCCGAGTACTCCTCGTTTAATATGTTTAAATAAATTTTTAATTTTTTCGCTGACACCGCACGTCAAGAGTAAAGTACCTTTTCGCAGCCAGTTCTGACCGACTTTTCGCCATTTTCCGATAGTTCTGCAATAGTTCCGAAGAAATATGCAGGTGTCGACCCGAGTACTCCCCGTTTAATATGTTAATCTATTAGGAACTGTAGAACTCTTCGAGAACTATATGATTCCATTGAAAACATCGACTTTTTCGAATCCTGTGGTGCCACGCGAAGTTAGCACCGCATATTCTTATGTTTTTTAATTTTTGGCTTAAATCGACGGAACTATTGATAAAACCTATCAGGAACTGTAGAACTATTGCGGGTGCAAGCAGAACTGTTATTAAAATTTCCGATTTTTAATATTGAGGTGCTAACTTCACAGAGGCCAGAATGGTGACCTATAAATAATAATTAAAAAATAACTAAAATTAGGTATAATTTGGCATTATAAATTTAACAGTTTTCTATGTTGAACGTGCATAAATATAATGTAAATTTATTTATAAACACACGCAGCGCAATATTGATAAAATTAATCTATATGCTAATTGCATACTCGTACATTTACGTTTACAAAATTCGCGGTGAGCAATTAGAATCAAAGTATATTTCGTTATGATGAATTATTTTGTAAGCTAAAAAAGTTACAATAAGCAGATAATTTTGCAATGTACAATATAATATATAATATATAAATCTAGATAATATAAAATAAAGATGATTAACTTATATATGTAATACTTCAACGAGGTGTGCGAAAGATAAGAGAATTGATAATTCAATGAAGAATACATTATAGCAGAAATTAATTGAATATCTAATGGCGTCCTTTGCTGCGATCGAAGATACAATGTATAATACATTACAGGTACAACATGATATTCTTTTTATATTATCTCATTTGCCGATGATCAAAGTGATCATTTCATATTTTTTAGCAACGATGTGCTACGCGAAACGGAAACTTAATTATTTGCTACAAACTTAGTTCCGCCACTTAATGTCACTTCTATTTTCTGACATGACAACAATATCACGGAGGAAGAAAATCTCGTTAATTAGCAAATACTTATACAAACCAGATAACTACGTCAATACGATGGATGTACCAAACAGTTTTTATGATCGCTTTGCGAAAAAAGAAGTGTTAAGGGAAAAACTGCTCCCCTAACGATATTGATAAATCTATTATTATTCATACATATAGTTACTTTACGTTATAAGAATATGCGGTCAAGCATAAAGCGTTCGAGATATGCTTTAATAAAATAATAAATAAATTCACTTACAAGACATTTTTTTCTAGGAAGAAAAGATTTATTTTCTTACCTGTATGACATTACCGTAGGAAACCACTGTGCCCAGTAGTTTCTTGTTTTCAGTCTCATTTTGCTTTTTCTCAATTTCAGCCGCATGCTGAGAGAAAGATAAATCTCATTAAATGACAATCGAGGAAAATAATAACAAATTCCATTAAATAATCAGTAATAGGTCACAAAATTAAAAACCGATTAGATATCTATATATGTATCTTATAAGTACTCTGTATAGAGTGTTCATATTATCATACATCCTAGTTATTCTTTAAAGTAACACGTGTTAACAAATGTACTATTTTCAATTTTAAAGTACCTATGTAAAAAAATATGTATGTATAATTGAGTTTTTTCTATAATCTCTTTAATTAATTCTAAATTAATTAAATAATACAGCATCTTCCGCAACTTACGTGAAGTCTTTTGAGTAAGATAGCATCCGTGCCCGAACTCGCACTCTGTTTTGCTGCTTTCCAGAATTGCTTTTGAGCGGAGTACCGATTCATAGGACATATTTTAAAGAGACAATCTAAAAAAAAATCAATACATTTCGTTATCGTTTGACACATTTCTCGAGTTCATTTTACAGATATATCCGATGTATAATCTCTGTAAAAAAAATGACTGGAATTGGATTATATACATTTCGTATAAAAATAAATATTTTATCTTAATTGATTTTTTATATCTATCTTTTATTAAAACAATTTTTTATCTAAAAAAATATTCTAAATTGCACTAATAAACTTCTGTACGTATTACTTTCAAATACAATATATAAAAATCTATAATATAATTTTTTATTTTATTACATTTAGATACATTTTCAATACATTCTTATCATCTGCTTAAATTCTCGCGAAATAACGAATGATATTTTAAAAAATAAGATATCAGAAAAGCTGCCATTAATAATTAAAAAAAAAATCGATCAAAAAGCAAAGAGAAAAACATCTAAAAAATATGAATTACCTCTGAATTTCTTCGGTGGATTCGACAAATCTCCAGCTTCAGGACATACTACACACCTGTCATCGACCAGCCTGAAAATAATATTGTTAAACTAATAAATATGCATATGGTGTAATATAATAACCATTTTAAAACAATAAGTAAATTATTTTATAAAATCGCTAGTTTCAAAAAATAAGGTAAATAAATTTATTTATCTTTTTTCGAAAAGCAAAGCTATTATTAATATACGATTGTGCTATAAAAATATCGTAAAAGAAATATTCTTTGAATATTTATCACGCATTAACTTTGTGCTTTTTATTTTTTTGCAGTGACTAGTCTAATCATATCACACTAATATATTATATGTCACGTAACACTGATAATATACGAAGTTCCAGCGTGAAACAGACATAATATAACTACACCTTCGGCTTTACAACTATGCAATACCGACATTGCAAACGAGCCACCGTTAAATAAATGCAGTTCCAGATAGAGCGAAACAGCGACCTATAGGTCGATATTGAGGCAGATCCTGGCTTATCTTGCCTGGCAGCTTTAAAGCATTGCGTAAAAACGGGAGATAGATAGATAGAAAAAGAGGAGAAGAGAAGCTTTTATATCGTATACGTAATCGTGTACGAAAAATTGCCATAAAAGTAGTGTTTCCGTGCTGCTATAAAAATGTAGACACCTAAAATAAAAGTAAAAAAATTACGTATATTTTTTTCTATTTCTCCCTGTTTTTATCTGTCACGATCGTCAAATTTTATTACAATTATTGCATAAAAACTAAGCACATCACAATCATTGTTGGTGAATTTTGCAATTTTTATATTGTACGCTATATGTATTGCGTATGCGATTTCGTGTAACGTTCCGCGGGAAAAAAAAGTTTACAATAGAAGTGTCGAAGTAGAACGCGTCATTTTGCAGTGAGACAAAGGTGTGATCGCAACTCAGCAGACACCAAGCGAACTATTGATTCAACTATCTCGCATTAATAGGACGTAGAATGATCCCATATCTTGCATAATATGATCGCGCAAAAACTCAAGGTAAATAATTATAAATGTCGGATTAAGTATGCATTTTTACACAGAAATGCAATGTATACGACGTCGCTGAGAAATAACAGCATGAAAAGCGTAGCTTGCAACCATCACATGCTCGGGGATTGCAACTCAATCTCGAGTACAAATCGAGATATCATCGCAAGCTTATCTGAGTTTAAGCTAATAATTAAGATAACGGACCTGGGCTAAATATCATGTCGATTAACATTTTATTAATTAAATATGTATTGTAAGCCGCGCGCATATAAAGATATATTTTCAGAATATAAATCATAGTCTTTATCGTGCTGCATACATCCGCACTAATTGTTTGGTGCTAACATCCATAAGTCGTCTAGCCGTATTTTCCTCGTCCAGTTGAAAACTGCGTTTTAAAATTAATACCTTTTTCTGACAAACCATTGAAAATGTTGTTTGTTAACCGCCACTAAGTATGCGTAAATATAAGCTTCTCTAACTTGTGTTAACAAGATTGCGATTAGGTTTCTCACAACGAAGGTAAGCTTCTCATGAGTTGAAATCAACGGGAATGTTATTTACAATTCACATCTCATCTAATTGTAAATCCATAATTTACATAAGAGAAATAACATACGTTAGATAATCCTTGACATTTTAATAAAAGAGACAGATGTGGAAGAATATAATTCTCTCATAAAGTTACATAAATAAACAGAAGTCAATAAAACATAAAAATTCTCTTTCAAAGAACGTCAAATAAATTTCATATTTCAATATTAACTTCATTTACGTGGAAAGCACCAGCATGATACAAATAACGTTACACATTCTTTTTCCACTTGCCTTTTCCAGTAAAATTAATAGCGAATCTAATAGAGTATAAAAATTTCAAGCACAAAGCTCGCGGTAAAATTTCATAGAGTATTCATATATAACTTTAAATTCATTTAAAACAAAAATAATTGCATAAGTGCTTCTCGCGAGACTGCTTCAATTAATTGTGACTGATTTTCTTGTTCGTCCAATGATTTATTGATCGTTTTCGCATTGAAGGGAAGGTGTCGGATAATAGAGCACTTTAGGCGACCTCCTGGCAGCGGAGCTGCCGAAACAATAGATGAATTGTACGATAAAATCAGAGCACACCGAAGAATCTTCATCCATTTGGTGTGCAAACACAGCGAGAGAACTCCCGTGTATCGTCATACCTGTCTATGGCACATGGCCGCAAATACGTGTGTACTTAGCGTGATTAACGGCAGCGCTTTACATACTGTCATGATTAATGCTGCTTTACGTTTCTGAAGCCGCCGCCGCGGCAAATAAAACACGAATTTGTTCCGTCTTACGTAATCATAGCTATCTAGCGCGAGAGAGATATCCAAGATACTTAATTTTTAAACTTTTACGCGAGTAACATCATTCTCCTTAGAATTCTTGAGAAAAAGCGGAACTTCGAAAGTAAATTGCGATGGCAAATACGATATCAATGAAACAATTTATTTTAAAAGATGTTATTTTATCTTATCTCTTTGTATATAGTAAAGATCTTTTTTTTAAGATTTTTAAAATGATTTTTGAATGTGTGGATAACAATTTAAAAACGATTTAGATTTAAGTATTTAAATCGTTACGTGACAGCATGCATATATATCGCTTATTTCCTACAACAATGACATGACTCAGAAATAATTTTAAATTACTTACAGAAAAAGAATAAAAACTTAGAGAAAAAAACATGCTTTTACTTCTCTACAATTATTATATCAAAATTGCATTTTAAAATAAATGTTACAAAATTTTAATGATTCAAATATTCAAAACATTCAAATTTTTTCCTCAAAAACTTCGTTTTTTTTTTAGTTGTGTTCTTGTTGTAGCAAATGAGCGATATATGCAAATGTCTATATCACAAATTTTGTATATAACATAAAAATGCCTCTGATGGTTCTGCCTTGCTTTTTCTTTGCCACCTTCTTCAAGAAATTTATTTGTAACCGCAATATCGCGAATATTAATATACCACGTGGAAATACTCATCGGCCTTGAAATACCGTAGCGCGATTTAACGTCTGCGTGAGTGACAAAGCCATTGAAAACAAAGCTGCAAGAGACGTCGTAATTATTTCAACGGAAGAATAATATTTGAACGTAGCACGAGAGCAGGAAGAGTTAAAAAAAAGAAAATAGCTGGTTCCAGCAGACGAGATGCGGCTTCCAAAGAGGGCATATAACTCGGAATATTATTTAGATCAGAAGGCGCTATGACGACTATAGGATAACACACACGTACACATGTATAAAATCCGATATTGTTATTTCTAGCGACGCCGTGTCACCGTTGCTACTCTGGATCGAGTGCAGCTGGGATTACAAGAGGATCGCCGTTGTCATGAAGTTGTTGCTGTGTTTGTTGTTGAAGTATCAGAAATGAAGCGGAAGGCGAGCAACTCAGGCGTGAACAAAATTGCAAATATAAAAATATATAAATTCTTTAGGCCTTTAGGCGATCGAGATACATGCGACGTTCTCGCGATTTTAATTCAAAACATCCCTGTTAAAGTTACCAATGAATATGTATAAAAAATTGAAAACTCTCCGTAAATTTAAACGCATAATTGCTCGCAGAGGCGAAACGAGAAACAGCATCTCTCATAAATTCAAAATGTAATTAATATTAAAATCAGCATTTCAAAATAACAGAAAATGTATTCGCGACTGATTATTCATGATTCATTTATTATCGATAAACTTCCAATCACGTATTCAAATGAGTAAAATTTTTGCCTATAGTAATTCAAATAATTTGGGTTTCTACCACGAATAAATAAATGTGTAATGCAACCAATTTACGTCTAAATAATTACGTGCGTTTGCATACAATTAGAAGATTAGAACACTAAATTATAAACCACAAATTAGCACGAGCATTTATAAATCTACCTAAGCCGTTAATAAACATTTCTATCATCATCGCGATGCTGAAGCGGCAATAAAAACGCCAAATAATGCACAGATAGCTCATCGCTTGAAAATTATTTATTTATAGCACGTACATAATAATACATAATAATATGTGAGAGCTCCTTTTTATCAGTATCCGATATAACGTTAAAATACTTATATGAAGCCGGGAAAGAAGCAAGATGGAGCGACAGAGCCCAAAATATATACGCGCCATCTGCTGATCGATAAAAGCACCTTACGCTCGGAAAATTAAACCCGCAAATTTACGAGACGACTTCGCAAGTAATCATTTTCGCGCCTGACTCTGCCGGTGTTTTTACAAGCATCACAACATCGCTCGCGCAGGCATTAATTAACAGCCCTTTCATCCGCGGCAAGTTACCGCATCGGTTGTCACCGCGACCAACGCGAGTGACAGGTGCACGTGGAATCGGAGATGTTACGTCATGAGAGAAACGGGAATTAGTTGTTCTGTCAACAACATCGAAATCGCCTGTGACGGGCATGTAATATACGTACACAAATCGCGTATCACGTTATCTGCATTCGACCTGTATCAATCTCGTGAAATTCGAGTAAATTTTGCGGATGTTACAGATTAATTTCGCGCGTCGCTTCTTTGGCATAGACAATGCCACGAGATTGTTACATTTTCACAACGCGAGACGCTCTTACAAAAATCTAATACTAGCCGATTTAATACTAGCTAATTTATTACTAAAAGGCAGTAATTAATTGCTCGTTTAAAGTACTAAAAAAAAAAGTATTGAACAACAATATGCTTTTAAAACTTAAAATAAATAATTAATTACTGTCTTTCAGTATTGGCTAGCATTAAATGTCTGTGAGGATAGTCTGAAACAATTGTATTCTAAAATAGCGCGATTCTTACAAGTATTTCTACACAATTCGTGAATCTTGTTTTATCACGCATCGCGATGTCTTCTCTTTCATGAACAGTATACGAAATTATTGTATTATGTAGCGAGTCGTCGGCTCGTAACAAATGTGCATACGAAACAACATAATGCTGCTAAATGCTGGCATTCTGAATAAACGTAAATGCCGCAAACTCATGTCGAGCGACGGCCGTATTACACGCATCCTGGAATTATTATACCGGCGGTATGACGCTGATTTATGGCGCGTTCACACGTCAAAAGGCACAATCATAACGAGTTCTGGAATAAACTGGTTTAGGCGTTGAAGTGACAATACGAATTAACGATTATTATAAATTCATCCACGACAGCCACAGTTGAGCAACTAATATCTGAGAATTATTTTATAGGTTACATTATGTACTGACAGTATATAAAAAGCATAGAGCATAGTATTATATATAAAAAGATCTTGATTCTAACCCATAAACTTAATAAGAATATAGACTGTGCATTTTTATAAATTTATTATTACTATCGGTTTAGAAAGAATGAGGTACACCATTGTTCAATTCATAATTTTGAATTATATGCTTCTTAATTTGAGTTATCTGTAATTATCTCTGTTAACCACTGCTTCTACTGATTTTGGTTGTTAATTCGATTAAAACAATGGAATTAAAATAACAATTTAATTTAAAACGTATACATGTATAGATTTTAATAAACAGATTTTTAATACACACGAACAAGTTGTGTTGGCTCATATTGGCGTTATTTATATTGTTAGATCAATTTTAAAAAATGTATTAAATTTGATCTAAATTTATTATTTACATTATTTATATAATGTAATTTATTACTTACATTATTCATGTTTCTTTACATTTTTATTTATATTTGCTAATTAAGTGAAATATGTATATGTTAATATAGATGTTGTTTACTTTGAAACTAAATAGGTACAAAAATAGATTGATTTACATTTTGACACACATGGAATTTAAAAATAGCAAAATGTTATTTAACTCAAGGAGTTACCATTGTTCCTTTGATATGTAACAATGTAGCTCTTTCTCTCTCTAAAGTATCAAGTTAAAAAGAGATGCTAATATGTTCCATTCGTTTTAACGGAACACACATGCTAAGCTCAGGGAATGCGCAGTTTTATATCTATTACATCCATAATTCTACTGAGTATGAAACAGTTGAAGTGCATGGAAGCTCGCGAGTGTCATCTTTAGAAATTGATCTTGCATAACTTGCACAAGCTATACTTGACAATTTTGTTAACAATAATGGCAAACCGCCAACGATTCGTAAAAATTTACAAATCCTTAGACACATAAAATTCTAAGTGTGTATGTTGCGCGTGTCGACGTGACGCTATTAGCTCGGGAATGCCATCTTTACGAGTTTTGATCGCGGATGACACATCGATCGCGCGCAAACTATTAATCTTTAAATTATTACAACCCACGGCCACGTGCCAACTTGGATGATTTATGAGAAATTTAACTGTGCTTCTCTACACAAAGTTTCGTTCTCTAAATCCATTGCAATCTGTGACACCTCAAACTTATTACATACGAGCAGAGTTGAGAAACACTTTTCTTCTCAATCAAACTTCATTTAGCAACGATACGAACGGAATACGAATAAGTAAGATTACAATACAGCGAATTGAAGATTCATTCATTATGAATTACTAAGAGCTGAGCCTCTAGATAGATCTTCATTTAATCTTTACAAGACAGAAAATTTACTGTAGTGGCACTAAATTATCACATATTTTGAAGCAAATAATACAATAAAATAATGAATTAACAAATCTTACTCAAGGAAAAATTATATGATTTAAGAAAACAGATCACCGTTATCTAAAGCATAATAAGCAATTGATATTAAAAGACGTCATTTATATTTTTTAAAATAATCATAATTTTAAAAAATATAAATGACGTCTACTAATATCAAAAATAAAGATTAAATGAATTTTTTAAAAATTCTAGAAAAAAATACGAATTAAACAAAGACAGTGATTGGAAAAGAGACAAGATAAATAGAAGTCTTATCATGGAGCACGATTTCACGGAAAGAAGTTAGTCACTTCCTATCTTTAAGATTACAATATAATAAAAGCACAATAAAATCTAGTATTGAATTAAGAATATAATAAAGGATTGTTTATTATAAAGAAACTCAAAAAAGTTTCAAGACTATAATAGTACCTAATCTAAAAATTCTACAACATCAGCTGCGGCGTGTAACATAATGCGGAGATTTAATGAGATTCCGACCTGCTCGCCAGAGAATAAGAGCAATCTCATCACGGCTATAATCGTGCTTCTGGAAATAGTCCTGTCATCATTGTCGTTAAATCCTCAAAATAAAACGGATACGCTCCACGAGTAGCCGCGACATTCATTACCAATGATTTTACGCGCCGATGCATTTATTGAGTCACAAATTAAGTGCCCTTTCATTAACGTAGAATCGGCCGAGGACCACGGCTAGTATCGAAACTCACGGCCTCTCGTCTAAATCAATTTCGTACCTACATCACGTTGTAATGGAACGCGGTAATTAGAAAATTGAAAGGCGGCACGCAACGCGTCCCTTGTCGCATGTTTGCATATGCGATCCTTGCGTGCGCGATCACGGTAATTCTAAGCGTTTAAGGAAACAGCCGTGATCAATAAAAATACCATTAAAACATAGAAGCGTATAAACAAGCTTTGATGTCGATGTTATCTATAATTGAAAAGCACAGTAAAACGGTACAAGAATCCACACAAAGAGAGAGATTATATCCTTTTTTAAAAACAAGAACAACTCCAGTAATCAAAGTAATAAATATGAAAATAATGAATATTTTCACAAGAAATTAAAAGAAAAATAGATAAAACTTTTTTGTACATACAAATCTTTATTGAAGATTTGTATGTAAAATAACAAAAAACCTCAGTCAGAACAAAAACGATTTTTATTTTTACAAATATTTCTATAAAGTGCGACAATTTTGTTACAAGATATATAAATTTACTGTGTAAATATTGTACGATATTATTTTCAAATAATCGTGGAGGATTTTAACAGTACTCTATAAAATTGATAAAATTTTTTTTTATACAAAGGTAAATACGAAATTATATATTATAGCTTTTCTGTAGATATTAAACGAGAAAAAATCGGCCAGAGAACGATATTCCAAGTTCGCTCCTAAACATAAAACCAATAAGATTTTAAGCGCGACATTCATTCATGAAAGAGCATGTCAAGCAATTTAGGGCGAAAGCGTGTGCGACCTATTTCCGTGATATAATGTTGAAAGACGCTTAATGGATGGATGCTCTGCTGCTACTTCTTCCGTCGAGAGGATATTTTACCACGAGTATTTCAGCATCAAACAACAGTAAGGTATGAACGAGGCTTCTAAAAATCCATGCAAAACAGCCGCAAGTTACGAGAATTCGTGAATGAGTTTTGTCTGTCACGCATCCGAAAATATACACTCATGATTTCGAGAGACACACGACGGCCTTCTACGTGATCTATTATACAAAAGGTCCTTCTTTCTTTTTCCCTTTTTTGTCATTTATTCCCTTACGTCACTCTTGAATGCTTGAATTTTTATGTAACGTCGGCGGCATGTTACATATTACTTCTATCAGAATCAGTGAAAAATCAAATCTATAAGTGAGATACATTAAAATCTATATACTATATAATAATTAATAATTATTATATTTATTTAAATATAATAGTAACTCGCTCTTTCCTCAATGACCATTACAATGATTACTAAAACGCAATCACACTAGCAATTGCGCGATTATAATTGACGATTAATTTTCAATCAATTAGCAATCGGTGACTGCTTTGCTCTGACTGCAAAGTAATTACCAATCACAATCGCGTAATCATTAGTATGATTACAGCTTAACACACATCTGATTAGTGAGTTTTATATGTCCTACTGTACAGAATATAATAGAACGTTTTATTATCATAAGCATAGGATGATAAAAAAATATGATTAAATAGAAATAATATTTTTGAGGCTATCACGGGCACTTTCTATTCAGAAATTATGCGTTTCGCAGGTTATCTCCGTGTCCAAATCTATTCTTAGAATGTCAATGTGAACTGTGCAGTTCACGATTTGAACACGATAACCCCACGAAGCGCATAATTTTTAAATAAGAATATATTTTTATGAATGTATAGTGTGCTGAATTATGCATTTTTATTATACTCTTTACGTTGTTATCCAACTATTTATGTTATTTAAAATTTTATATTATAAAAAACTTTTTTTTACAAATATTAGAAGATTCACTGATCACTAGTTATTATCAAAATCACTGAAAAGTCAGACGGCGATCATCGGTGTCCACCACTCAACGTGTTAATTTCACTGCAAATACAAATGTGTATAATAAGTGCCTTCATATGTGATTTATTTTTTCGTACAAAAATAACACACTATATTGCATGTAAAACTGGATTCATACATTCAAACATGTAATAGTGTTACTTTTACGTGGAAAAAAATCACTGTTTAAATTCTTTGGAGTGGCATCTCGCATTCTGAACAGTAAAAATTGAATCAAATCTTTTTAAAAAGATTAAATTTTCAATCTTTAAGAGTAAAATTTTACTTTTCAGAGTGAGATTCACTCTAAAGTTTTTGAGAGTACATGTACGAGTATATATGAAAAGCACTTATTATATACACTTTGATTTGCAGTATTAACATCATCTGTCTATTATCTATCAAAAAGAGACGTTCGTGGAATTATCAATCAAAGGAGACATCTTCAAATAAGCGGTTGCGTAATAGTCGACGACAACAACAGAATTGAAAGAAATAAAAACAGCGTCTCAAATGGGTCAAAGGTCTATTTCGCATGGATTGCATGGCCGCGTAAACATACGCTCAGAAAAATCGATCACGCATCCTCCACATTAGACACGTGGTCGATTCATCAGTTTCAGCTGTGCATACAATTACGCAAACCTCTTCTAGATCAATGATGCGCAATTTTTTTAAGGGTCATTCTTAGAAGATTATTTTTAGAAATAGGCAAAATTTTTTGCACTACATAATATTAATTTTGTTCGCATAAAATTGAAAATATAATTTAATATTTTTGACTATGGACCCCCCGACAACCTGCAGAAAATTTAAATAAGGTGGGCCGCATGCGACCTGCTTGCACATCACTCTGATCTATGTAGATAAATTTAAAAAAGAATTGTCGCGACGAAAATGCAGACTAATTATAATATAAGAGAAATACCAGAATATTATGATTTATATATCTTTAATCCTTTCCGCTTACGTGGAAATCAACAAAAATATGAATCAGCGAGTATCAAGAGAAGAGATATCTAATGCTCGCTTACATCTTTAACGATAATCATTTCTAGAAAATGTTTATTATCGGATATTTGCATATACTCTGGCGGATAATAACAAAGCATCGTGTTTAGTATCGTTTTAAAGCGCTGGCTAAACCAGCTCGCTGTTTTCATGGCCAACCAGCACGCGTCGGTCAAACTAAAATACTCCGACTGTACAAATGTTTGCTAAACGATGTATGCAGAATCGCTTTTTTAGCTGCTAAAAAAAGCAATTTTCCGGTACGCTTTTAAACAAACCTCGTAAGTAGCAGCCGTCAACAAGAGAGAGAAAAGATCGCGCGGATTGCGCTATTCCGCCGGCGGCGGTCGTTATATTCATATTAGCAGTAATCGATGCAAAATCAACGTTCATTACGGCCGTCGCGTATTCCCTCGCGCGCGCTCTCCGATCGTTTATTTTATCCGGTTCGTAATCAAGGCAAGATTGAGGATATCGGCTCGTAGGTATTTTAACGCCGCGCGTACCCTTTTGAGAGAAATCTGCGCAGTTGAGTACGCGGGCTCGGTGACAACGTCGGGGATTACACAAAGAGCGATCCCGCCTTATTACCCGGCATCCGTGTGACGTCGGGTTCATCAGTGCGCGGGTAATACACATCCACGACGATGCTGCTAAAGTCGGATAAAATAATTGCTCATCGATCGCGAGGCCTTATACGCAGGTGCGAATTTAATAATACGCCTTGCTTGCGGAACCCATATTGACGTGGGACCTTCGCGCGGCTCTCGTTTTAACGCTGTTCTCTCAAGTATAAATGCGGAAGAAACTTTACACCCTTAGACACCGACCTCTAAGCGAGTAAGACGAAACTTCTGCACGCGATATGTATAGTTAACGTTGTAAATTTCCATAAAATCACTGGCGAGCAGGTGGACGTCCGTCAAAGATGTCAAACTGTAATTGACTCACACACATGGAAAAAAAACTTGAAAAGACCAGATGCAATTTCTCATCAAAAATTTCATAGAATTTCTATAACGTGTTTGACGCGATAAATACACTTTCCCTTCCCTTATAAATTTTTATAAAATCATTATGATCTCTAAATTTCTTGGAGTGAAATCTCGCTTCAAAAGAGTTAAAATAGTGCCACTATTAAAAGAGTAAAAAATTTTAACTCTTGAATAATAATGGCAAATTTTTACTCTTTTTCTTAGAGATTTACTCTTACGTAAAATAAAATAATTTCACTCCCTTTTTTGGAATCAATCTTTAGAAGTGTGACATGTCAATTAAAAAAAAAGAGTGGAAATCTATCACTCATATTCACAAGACTGCAAATTTTTCACTCTTTTTCAATAGTGGCAGTATTTTTAATTCTTTTAAAGTGAGATTTTACTTCAGGGAATTTAGAGAGTGTATAGACGTACAACAAAAGAATTTTTTAGTGTTACATATAAATATATACGAAATTATCAACTTAAACTACAAACAAACCAAATCAATATTTTTTTGTTGAAATTTTATAGCGAATCACACACAATATTTGTTTCAATTTCCAACTTTAATAGATTACAATAAATCATCGGATTATACTATAATTATACTGTAATTATGTTAAGTTACAGTTTAATTAAATTAATTAAAAATCACAATCTCATCAGCATGCCAATGTATGTATACCAATGTAAAATTCTTTAATAATTCAAAGTTCTTTATCAAAACAATTTTCTTAAAATAATCATAATTCTTCTTGACTGCTATTTTTAACTATTATATTTTTTATTTAATCACTAATGTAAGAAGAAATCTGGGAAAGAGATATTTACGCATCTGGAATAAAGTTTTCTTCCGTTAATATATGAGCTGACTTTAGAACATATAACACATATATATAAGTGCGCAGTCTTCCTGAAGCAGTGCGTGACAAATAAACAGTGTAAGCGAATACAATCTCTTCTATGTGCAGCACTTGTTGCGTGAGAAAAAAAAGCATTTTGATACGAATCTACTACAAACTTTGCTAGAATCGCACGTAAAATTGCATAAGCATAAAACGTGTAACATAATTGTACGATGTTATTATTGTTTTCAATCAACAGTAGCAATACATTAGGTATTATGATTATAATATAAAACAATGATAATTTACTAATGCATGATAACAGTGTGCAATTAACTCATTATTTCATCAAAACAGGATAAATTTTATTCTCTTATTTTATTTCTTCCATCATGTTTTGTTTTATGCTGTTATATTTTTTCCCATTATATTATATTAGTCTTAAAAAATGTTATATACTTTTTTTTTTTGTTATATACTTTCTTTACATATTTTTCAAAAATTATTATTAATAAACATATATTATATAAAAATTAATTATAAAAATTATTTTGCATAAATAACTAGAAAGATGTCACATTATTAGAAAACGTTAACTTTCACCTTTCACACACACAACATAAAACGTCGATATCCAATATATTTCTTCATCCTCAATATTATTAATAAACAGTGTTAATATGTATTGAACATCACAGCGATACGATTTAAGAAACTTCGACCTGTAACTTTCATCTTATAACTAGTACTTGAGACCACAAAGTGATACAGAGAATCACGGAAATATATGATATCAGTTTGATAGATACCTCGAATAGAGGATGCAACAGTCCAAATAGATAAATGTCTAAGGTCATCAGCTCATCGTGCTTGGAATATATGAGATCTAAATTCTACAAAATATTTGGCTTTTGAAGCTGCCTGATGCTGACGAACTATTAAGATATATAAGGAACCGATACACTCGAAGCTACGTGAGAAACACGTAATGTAATTTCTGTTATTTGATAATGTGATTATACAGAGAACTTTAAGTTTAATTCATTTAATACATTTCTGTATAAAATAATAATAATAATAATGCGTAAACAAATTTTTGCGTGCAAAAATATAAGTATAAAAAATATAATTATAAATTTAGAGTAGAAAAAATTTTGCAAAAATTTACCAAAAACTGTCTTGATTTTTATAATATTCCGCTATAAAGTATAAAAACGATGAATTATGCCAACAAATTTCATTTAATCCATCATATGCCACGTAAAACGTAAATTTTTAATTAAAACTCTTCTTTAACTAAAAGGAAAAGAATTCTTCTAAAAGTTATCATCGATTGCATGCAATTCGCTGCCACGGTTTGTCTTTGATGTTTCTCTGTACGTAAACGTATAATGTTTGGCTCTTTTACCAAAAGAGTAAACATCAAACAAAGGTTTTTGCCGTCGTTTTCTCGTGCAAAGTATGAAAATATTCGTAGGAAATGATGGCTAAAGAAGTTATTACCGCATTGCAGCGAGATTAAATAATAACACAAACGTTTTTTCTAAAATATATATCTAATTCCCTTAGTTAGAAATTCTATTTTTTTTTCATCTTTCACTTACCCCAACGTGGAAAGAAACCCGGATACATTTCCCTCGGCGTAGAGGCTAACAATATCGCCGAGGTGAAGGAAACTCGCGGATCCTAGAAGCTCACCCATCTCGATTGATTTTCAGAGTCTCTCTCGGTATCTCGAAATCGGAGAAACTCCCGTGCTGGTTGCTTTAGCCGAGTGAATCATTCATGGCTACCTGAGGGAAAAAATAAACAATTAGGGAAAATTTAAGAGAGTATAAACCTACACATGTACTTAAATATGACCAGAATAGCCTCCAAATAGATTACTTGTTATACGAGAAAAAAACAGACATATAAGACTATGTGGACAATATTTTCTTTTCTTTTCATTTTGTAAAATAATAATAATAATCAATGAAAGAGCAACGGAGTTTTAAGTGTATAAATTCCATATAAATAAAAAATCGTATTAAAACATTAATTAATATAAATTTATGTTATATTATATATGTTAAATAGTCGATTTAACTCGTGATATTACTGCTAGTAGTTTAGTAATGTTGCGTTTCAAGTCTGAAAAATTCGGCGTGCAATTAAAAAATCTACATACGTAGTATATAAATTCGCACGCAATTCAACACTCATGTTTATAAACATCCTTCTAGCCTGTTCAATTTTTTATTTAATCTCTTTCTTTGGATCATATTGACCGGTCACGATAGTTCCGAGGTAAGTATCTGAAGAAAGTAACCTACTCCACGCTCGCTGACTCCCTTTATATTTAGATGTGCTTGCACAGGTGTTTTCGAAAAAAACCAGGACTTTCGTTTTCATGACATTCATGTAAACACCAAATTCTTCGCTATACTGAACTATGCGATTCACCTGCTTTGTAGGTCCTATATATTATCTATTAGCACAACAGTATCATCAGCATATCTGATGTTATTAATTGTCTTGCCGTTTATTCTAATTCCTACTGAGACTCTTTCTAAAGCTTTTTTAAAGACAGCTTCCGAATATATATTAAAAAGCATAGGTGACAGGACACATCCCTGCCGCATTTTTCTCTTGATAAGAACTGTATCCGAGGTTTTTTTCTCCAGTTTAATTTATGCGATCTAATTTGTTGCCAATAAAGATTTGATATTATGCTTATCTCCTCTGTGTCGACTCCAGTTGTTTTAAGGATTTCTATCATCCTGTGGTGCTTAACACATAACAAAAATATATATTAAAAAATATGTATTTTTTTCTTATACGTATTGTATTCGAGGAGGTTTCGAAACTCGCAAATCTAAATACACCACAGCAAAAACATGGTTGAATACTTAAGTAAAAATGTTATACGAATTTATTTTTAGTTTTTGAGATAACAAGGGTTTATGGTCAATTACAGACTACATTTAGATAGCCACTTGCCCATAAATAGTGTACAATAGTTTAGTGATGAGCGCTAGTATGCGCGCACTTCAGTGCGCTCACTAATACTCACAAGGGATTGTCTAAATATGTAGTCTGTAATTATCATATTTATACGTAAAAACTTATTACCTCAAAAACTACTCCTTAAAATTTACAAACAACTTTTACTTAATTTTCCGAGAACTTTTTACTATGGTATTTTAATTCACGAATTTTCAAAACATTTTATATATTAAAAAAAAAATTTTTTTAAATATACAAAATATTCTGACATAAAGTTATTTGTACCCATAAATAAATCATTTTTTCATATACAACTGTATATAATTTTATTTTATTTAACATTTAGTATAGATCTAATCTAAAATATAATCCCCCCCTCTTCATTATTGATAATCTTCCATTTCTCTGACCGACTATCAATTCCCTTTCTGTAAAATGAAGACAGCAATGTGATAAAATATTCAATAGGTTTTCCAGATTAAAATCAGTCGGAAAAATCGAAATCACCGTTTTTTAATTTTTTAAATCAATGCTGTCACGTTCTGATATCCAAAGCACTAGAATAAACAAACATAAATAATTACACTTGTGATATTAATGGCATTGTTGCCGCTTCGAAACTTATATGCACTTTATCTACGCTTTGACCTTTCGTTCTTAACAGTATACTCAAATTCTTTCAAAATTTTATTAAAAAACACACTAAATGTCAATACATTTAATTAGTATATAGATTGTACGATAATAAATTACATCCATAAACAAGATGGCAATATTTATTCAATATGAAGAAAATATTATTTTAGGTACTCCCGATAATATTGGTTAAAAAATATGTCTATTCTTATCGTGTGATACTTCTTATAATCTCACATTCTTTTCTTCGTAAGCTAAAAATTGATTTAGCAAACTCTCAGATGCCCAAAGGATATATTTTTGTATGAACGTACATACATTCTGCAATTGTTTGCTCCAGAAACGCACATACAATTCGAAGAATAATATACAAGAATAAAACTTCTTCTTCATTACGCCTAACTCGAATTCCAAAAATACAACAAGAAGCATGGTACGCTCTATAAATAGAACGTCTAAATGTTTTTCGAATCTCTTATCTCGTAAGTTGAACACTTTTACATGTTGCTCACACTATTAATCATTATTGCATCGACATAAAATTCACAAATAAATATTCCTTGAGAAGAAAATGTGACACACAATATTTTCCTTTTAAGAAATATCTACTTATATGAATTTACCGACACATTTAATAATTAATAATATAAATTATAAACACGAAAATGTTCAGCTTGCGAGATAAAAGATTGAATTTATAAATGTAATGTCAAACGAATATCACTACAATGAGATACATTTTTTATTGAAAATGAAGGAAACAGAAAATTCTAATCATATAAATAAGAATTATGGTCATCTCAACTAGAATTATCATAGATTCAATTAGAATATTCCGATTTGTTAAATATTATAAAAAGTAGACTATTACTACTTTAAAGAAAAAATTTTTCTGAATGCATAAATATGGCATGCACGCTGCGGCGTATAGGCGCAACCGACGAACGAGACTTAATTGCTCAATGGTGCCACCGTAAATTGCTATAGATGAAGTTATCTATCTAATAGATCCAAGACGACGCTGTAACCGGGTCGTGAGATTTTTTCCTCTCTCGTGGATGCGAACAGAAATTCCACATAACAATCTCAATTGCACAAAACATTGTACGAGGTTTATTACGCGTAACAATTATAGAGGCTATTTCCGGCTATAAATGATCGTGATAATTTCCTTCGCACATACGTTCCTGTTCGTAGATAATATTTAAAGATGTTCAATGCATTGAATATGTCTATATAGTATAATTACAAGCTTTATATTAAACATGTATAATATAATAAGTCGGAATCGTGTTATACCATACTAAATATAAAGATTCTAATAGCGGCTTCCATGCGCGGCTGCAATTTTTTAAGTAAACTATTTGAAAGTTTAAATTCTCTCGCTTCATCCATAACAAAAGATAAGATACCGCGTTGCGTGTTGCATAGCGAGAAAATATGAAATCATATCGGCCGCGCAATCATCTAGAAATAATCTATCGAGAAATCGCGATATGACTTTCCGATAAATTGATTTGCTTTAATCGAGTATCCTCGAACAGAGGCAGACTTTGTCCGAGCTCTCTACTCTTTAAATTAAACTGACCCTTAACCTTCGCGTTCACATAAACAACCATAACCGTGGGCACAACCGTTGGTCAGGTCAGGTTCACTTTTACAGAAGAAATCGATAAAACGAGTCCTGATACTGACAACCATTTGACACGACCATTTGACACGAAAGTACAATCTAGATATCACGAGAAACAAAAAACATAATAAATTTTAAAAGCTCAATAATTGACAGCTATTATAAATTGTAATTGATAATCTGATCTTAAATATTTGAATTAGACATCATTCTTATCTTCACATTGATTATAAGTATAAAAAATAATTTTATACTTAATATTTTCAGGAAGTGGAATATATCGAATACATTCTTTCACGTGTGTGTTCAATTAATGTTTATTTCCAATGTAGATTAACTTCAATCTCCGTTTAACTTACAAGTTTTTATCTCTTCCTATATAGTTGTAAAAAGAATTATAAAAAGATAGTAAATTAAATCGAGATTAAAGTTAATCTACAGTGGAAATGTACATAAATGCGCTTCTTTCCTACACTGTAAAATAGTTGACAGAAATCACCACATTTAAAACACGATATGTTTATTTCTTCTAAAATCATCTCATCTACAAAACTACCAAATATCATACAGTCTTTATGTAGATATTAACATGTGTTACCTCATTCCTAAATGTATACGATGTGCTACTTTTGGATCTCATTCATAGAAAATCCACACAAAAGAATAAAATGTGTCTCTTTTTACGAATGATAAAATGAATAAATTTGGTAATCCAAGGGGGGGAAAGTTAATTAGCCTTACGTTGCATACTAGAAAGAAAATTTTTTGATTGTGAGACACGTAATTATTTACATAATTCTCAAATTTCATAACGCGAGTAAAGTTCTACTGTCTTTTTATTATGTTATCAATTTATATTAATAATAACATTTTACTAATCTACCTTGATGCATGAGATTTTAATTTATATAAATAAGTTTGAATATATCAATGTATAAATACAGCCTAGAAATTATCATTTCCAAGAAATTGCTGTAAGCAATCAGCACGATACTTTTTTCAAGTGTCAGGCTGTTTTCTATATACAAAATGTATAAAAATGAGCAATTGTTGAAATTTTGTTTTCAAAGTACATCGGGTAAAAGTGCTATTTTTTTTTCGTTTTTTGTACCTTAGAGGAAAATTGTCGTGCTAGATTCACGAAATTAGCACATTTTCAAATTTAGTTTTTTATATAAAAAAAAATGCGAAACTCTTTTTATTTTTATATAGAACTGTAGAACTCTATGAAAAGTGCTACTGGAACTATCATTATTTTTTCGATATAAAATGTCGTGCCAGCTTCACAGATCTTTCTAGTATTAAACTATACATTATGGAGTAATATTGCTACGACCAATTATTAGAATTAATGGTTCAAAACCATTTAACTATTTTCTTTTTCATTTTATTTTTTTCTAACTCACCCATATTAGTAAGTGTGGTTTTGCCATTGAAATACTACAAGCGTGAACTTTAATTTTTCGTGTTTACACGATGCATTGTAGAAATATCAGCTGCTGTATGAGTTGCTAGAACGCAATAAAGACGCTTACTCCGTCTTGGCCCCAAACGATGCAGTGGTCGGACAATAAACCGTCAATTGACTATCAATATCGTCTAATGAATCCGTATCAATGCATAGCGGTATATGTGCATGAGAGGGCATGCAATTCTACCTATTCTACCGCTATTCACCGAACAAAACGCTGTTATTAAACGGCGACATCTAATATGATCCCGTGACGTGTACCATATTACGCTACGCACAAATAATCGTACTCAAAAATAACCGTAATTTTTCTTAACACAAAAGTCTCGTATTGCTATAAAAATTAAGTTTGTAAAATTGATTTCACTAATTATCGCACTAGAGAGAATCGCAAAACGTTTTTGCGGATTTTACATTTACTTTTGACTTCGTTTATATATATATATATACATATATAGTAAGTATAAGATTAGAACACACACACACACACACACACACAACAAAAGTATAGATATGTATAATTCATTAATTGTTTTTATACATCATATTTATACGTTTTTAAAAAATTTTAGCAATTATACTATTCAATAAGGGAAAAGTTTCAGTTTTAAGAATCTGTTTTTTTAATTATGATATGATAAATGATTTTTAAAGGAAGTTATAAGCAATCAAAGTTAAAATGCTCTTTGTATTTAATCCGCGATAATTCAGTAATAAAAAAATCTTAGAAATATTTTTAAAAAACGATTTTATAGGAAAAACTTTAAATTTTTACGATAGAAAATCAAAAATTTTCACAAGTTTTTTCGACACATGACGAGTTCACAAAGTTAAAAAAAATTTTTCATTTTGTCTAGCTCGTAGTTTTCAAATCAAACTGACAGACATACAAAATATATAGTGACTTTTCGCGAAAATAGAGATTTAAGCTCTAAAATCCTTATTTCATTCATTTTTAATGAAATTACAGTTGCTTGAAGTTTGAAGTTTATAGGCTTTTATTCTAACGAAAACATCTAATTATATATTCTAATTGCTTGTAAGAAACTTATATTTTATCGTTCATGAAAATTTATATAATTTACGCACTAACAATCGCGGAGGCTCACATAGGTATTTTATTTATATTGTATCTATAAAAAAAATTTCATGATCATAGTAATAGCAAAATAGGAATATTGCCGTACATATAATGTCAGGATTGCAATCGTAAAAACTTCTCCGTTTAATAAATTTATAAGACCTCTGATATTAAATCGCCAAGGTTCCTTGAAAGAAATCGAATCGAATGATTAATGTAAGTATTCTTATTTAAATCTCTCGCTTATTCCTATATCAGCAAACTGATCATGATATCGGCAGAGAATCGGAAGTATATCTTTTACCGGCTTAATTTCAACCATAAATTTCTCAGCGTACGATACATATACTGTGAATTCGTTTTGATTTCCTCAAAAGATGTAACTTACGGCTTACGCGTCATCGCACCAGGTGCAAACAGGCTTGCATTCCAGGATCGTTGGTATTCAATGCGTCAACCGGGACTAAGGTTCAATCTGACGCATTACGGCCTACAACATACCTTGACCTCGGATTGTCAGACTGTTCCCAAAAGCCATGCGCGGTGTCTAATTTCATGCAAGAAGATAGCGAGCTTCATGGATTACGTAAGAGCAATCTCATAGGAAAGCGGCCGATATATATGTATGTTACAATCGACTACGAGATCCGGCAGTTTCATCCTTGCCGGGAGGATTTTCTCCGCCGTGACTTTCAAAGAGATCGACACAATTAAACTGCACTGCGCCAGTATAATTTTATCACACAAATAATTCGTCCAATATCGACTTCAATACGTAAATACCGTCAATCGCAATCCGCTGCGTTATGCATTCGGATACATTATGCATATTGACGAGAATAGTCGCGTTTGTTGATAAAAGTTCCTTTCACTTTTTTGTCTCGTTCAAGATTATTTTTGAGATCATACGCTTTGAGCGAACAACTGGAGACGCTGCTGCCCGATTAAAAAATGAAAAAGTCAGAAAAAAAATGTCGCACTGTACTGAAAAAGTTAATTTTAAACTTTGTTAGACGAGTTATCTTTATTAATACAGTGCGATGTCCTTTCCATTTGAAAATACAATCTATATGAATCTCGACGCAGCCTTGAAGCCATAACGCATGAATGTGTGTCGCGCTAAAAATATTCCTCGACTGACAAAATGCAGAAAAATTGTCCATCTTTCATGTATATATCATATTCTCCGTACCACCTTTCGCGGACATCCTATTCTTGTTAATGCGTGACGTAAATGAAGTTACGTATTCGTTGGTTGAATCGTGAACGTTACATTGAAACTACCGTGTTTCCTTAAGATTAATTTGCATCTTCCTTGATTTTACATTAAGAAAAAGTTTTTAGTATTCGTGACTATAAATTACACGATAAAATAATTGTAGCTAGAAGCTCCATTTTTATAGTTATTATTAATATTTATTAATATATAATAATAATAATAAATTATTAATTATTAATAATAATTATTATATTTATAAAATTATAATCGTTTTCGGGAATAATTATATATTTGTTTTAATATTATATATAGAACTATAAATATATTTATTATTATTAACATTATAGCAATAATAATTATAAAAATAGAGTTTTTAATCATAATTATTTTATCATGCAATTACAGTCATAAAAAAAAATCAAAAACTTTCCTCTCAGTGTAACGTTTAAAATAATATATAAGACGCGTTGCACACGAATGCAACACGCGATAAAACATAATTAAATTCAATTAATCTTACGGAATGTAAATTTTCGGAGCAAGAGGATTAATCTTTTTATCTGGAGACACGGTAGTGTCTCGGCGCTAAGCCAAGCGCGCGACACTCCTTTACGCGATCGTATAATCGCGATACTATTTAATTGACTTCGCCGCCGGGTGTTTGACTGAAACACACTAAAAACATCACTCAATATACTCTTATCTCAACCCGGACATGCAAAGAAGGAAGCAATTCGCGCGCGATGTCATTAACCCTTGTGGATTCGTCAAGCACGTTTGACCCACTCCAGTCGGTCAACGAAGTAGTATATCCGTTTTACGGAGAATTCCCGGCGTGATAAAAACCCACTGTCCCCGGATACGTGCAATCGATATTCGAAGACCCAGGAAAAGTAAGGTTAGCATCTCTTTCAAAAGAAAGATAAGCGCAGTTTCGTGTCACTCGACGTCTTTCTCGTCCAAGAAAAAAATCTCTCGTTGAAAAATACAATACTTAAAGAAAATCACAGTGCATCTGTTTCCGAGACGCTAGCAGTCTCCTATCACATTGTGTCCATCATTATCTCGCGGGATATAATGAGTATCATTTTTCTCGAGAAAAATACTGCTACGTCTTTCGAAACGTTGATTAACCGCACCAAGCCATGCACCGTTACGCAAGAATAGTGTTATTAACGGAGGACGCGTCGATATTTTGCACGTGATACGATATCGAAAATAAGAACCGTGTCACCCACAAAGAGCGGCATTATCTGTTAAAGTCAACTGATTTAACATTAATAAGCGAGAACAATCTGGTAATTGGTGCAATACGTGTTCTGTTAGCTTCCAGAAGTCAGATTTCACACCTCACTGAAACGTGCAAATCTGAAGAACGATTAAGTCACGATTTTTGTACATTTTATTACATATTTTACTATATACCTTTTACTCTGACTCTCCGTAAGAGAAAGGTTGACTATCTCCTGAGGAATATTATCAGGATTGGAACTTAAATATGAATATTCATTACGTATTGCAGAAGATGCCTAAAAGATTAGCCAAAACATATACACGTAATAATATAATGCTGTAAATATATTGAAGTCTTATTTATATTGTATTGCGCAATTTTAACCGCATGAATTTCCAGCAGCTTATTTTTTACTTTCTCTTATTTTTTATTTACTTCGGGAATTTAATTATGTAATTTAATTTTTTACTATTTTAGTAAAAATGGTACGAGATGAGAAGGACAAATTAAAATCTAGACAATTCAATCGAGGACATCGTATCGAATCATTTATATTTAATAAATGCATTTCTTTAAAAAATGCAATTTCAGTTGGTATGCTTTTGTTTTTGTTTTTACGCTATTTTTTTTTCAAAAATTCGAATGACGTAAAAGGGATGAAAAAAATCAATCTTATACACGATTCCTGACAGTATTATTAAACGTGACCGCCTGAATGCTCCAGTTTTCATTGACGCATTATCAGGAAAACTAGGAAGGAGTTATTACAGCAACCGAACCCACAACTCAGTCTGATGTTGAATGCAAATGTTTTTTTTACTATATTTGCATACGAAGATTTCACGTATGTGTTGAGTTCGACGAGTCTGAAGAATCACGTACGTGATAATAAACGTGTCGAAAATACTGCGTATAAACGACGGAAATGCGCACTTTAAATACTCTCTTTCGCTGTCTATTCTTTAATTTGAGAAATTTATCCTGTTATCAATTATGTAAAAAATATTTCAGTTATGTAAAAAATATCATTTTCTTATAATGAATTCAATTATACTCGCATACGGAAAAAAATATTTTTGCTAAAAATAAACAACAACGTAAATTATTTTCAAAATAATAACAAATAATAAAATAAATTAACAAAATAAATAAATAAAGTAAATTGTCCTTAAAATGTAACCAAATATAAATCTGAATATAACTTCATTTAGATCATCAAAGTAATTATGTATTATAAAACATTTAATGACGTTTTTGATGACATCAATGCTACCAAAAGTAATTTTAACATTCTAACAATTAGTTCTGAAGAGTTTTCTAATATACATATAAGCAGCAGTGTTCTACCATACATGACCATTTTGACAGAGTTCAAATAAAATTATATTTATAGATCTACGTATATCTAGCTAAAATTTTAGATTCTTCAGCAAACTGTTTTCTCCTTACACTACACTAAATTAGTACACATTACAGACTGCTTTGTATGAAGTATCTAAATGCAGTGACATGATACAATCAACTCTTAATAAAAAATGATACATTTATATTCTGTTAAATAACGTGACAATGACATTATTGGGCATTTAGTCTTTTAAAATATTTATATGCTTTTACATTTAGCTTCGCTAATTGCACGATAATAGCAGCTTTTAGTATGCATTAATCCAGCGTAATGCGATCGAATTTGCTATTATTTTCTCTGAGACTTGTATTTTCAGGCTAGATCCTGTACACGCTGAAGCGCTCCTACAAAAATTAATATACACTGTCTCTGATGTCAGATGTGAAAATATTGACACAAGACGCGCTCGTCTCATTGTCAAGGATTTAAAAATAAGATTTAAATACCGCGAATTTGAAAGACCAGTTGCCGAATGGATCGCGCCGATGCGACGCGACGGTATCATTTTGAAATGTTCCGACTTGCTTCGAGATGAAAAACGGAACATCTAGATTTTCTATACCTTACTTTCAATGCACCCATGTCAGCGTTTCCTCTCGTGGAAGAGCAAAGAGAAAACGATTTCGATGAGAGGTAAAGATAAAAAGAGCAAAGAGAAAAAGGGAGAAAAATGGACAACGAAGATGGAACAAAGAAGAATCCGGCTCCGATAGTATAACTGATAATGAGAATCATGTGTATGTTGTGTGTGTGTATGTGTGTCTGTGTGTCTGTATGTGTGTCTGTGTGTCCACTTCTATCAATCTAGATTAACTTTAATTTCAATGTAGCTTATTACTTCTTATTCTAGTCAAAGTTAATAACAACTATATTAAAAAATAAGTAAAAATAATCCCAGAATATATAATAACATATTCAAATTTCTAAAATCCCATCATAAGAATCTCAAGGAGAAGTTCAAGTAAAGTTGTTATTTTTGACAACTTGGAAAATTTAAAAGGCTTCGAAAAATATATTTCTGCGAATAGGAAAAAATGAAAATGTATTCATAATACCTATTATATGTATAAAATATAAATAAATATATAGTATGTATATTTTTAATAAAAATATATATATTCGTTACTATTAATTATTAAATTAATAATTGTATAATATAACTTTGATTCTTCAATGGTTTTAAAATTGAAGTATCGAAGCTTCGATACTTTGGAGATGATGCCGAAGTTTCAAGCTTCAGAACAGATTTATTTTTTATTAGAAAAAGATAAACAGTGACTTAAACCGAAATTGAAGTTAATCTTACATTAGTAGAATCGGGCTTGAAACTCTATTATTAAACGTCGCATTAATCATTATATAGAAAATTTGCTTTATAAAAATATATTACTGTTCATCTTTCATAAACTGTTTTTAAAAGTTTATAGGTAAAATATAAGAGAAATACAAGTTAAAACATTGCAGAAAACACAATCAGTAAAATAATCTTAAAAAGGAATAGCTCAATTTTCAATCTTTAATATCTATAGTTTTACCAATGCACAGATTCACTTTAATCTCAGACTTACTTTTCATCTTTCTTAAATTTAAACAATTAAGCAGCAAATTTTCAAAAATGCATTTTGTCCAAAATTTTTTAAGTTAAAAAAGGCATAATCTTCAATGTTGAAAGACTCATATTTTACGCTACTTTACGATGTTCTAAAAATACTTTTTCACCATCAATTTACGTGCTGAAAAAAGCCTGAACATTCGAAATGCATTATGCCCTTTAACTAGAGACAAACAAAATACATTTGTTTAACATTATTACAAATGGTTTAACAATTTTGTTTAATATTTTACATTTTGCTGATTTTGGTAAAATGTTATTTTCTCTAAGACGCGTGATTTCCTTGTGACTTCTTTCTCAGAAAATTAGAAATTTCGGTTAAAACGCATATTCAAAGTCTGCTCCTCAATTAGAGAAAAACGAAGACAGTAATATAAATCAAGGCTCTAGTAATCTTACATTGATGGAACCGGATCTAAGAATCAGAAAACGCGATAGAACAAATAAAATCGAGATTAAAATTAAATTACACTGATAAGAAGCAGGCATCAATCGCACATCTTGAACGATGTGGTATAGCGAAGACGAGATCCGATGTTGGACATCAGGAACATTGCTCTTGTCGCTCGCTCGCTCGCTCGTTCGCGAACGCCGGGCGTCGGACGTGTCATTAGCGAGCCGATGACGGCTGGGCGTGCGGTCGTCGTGGCCAATGAAAGCGCCGGCACGCATCTCATTACCGATAATCGAAAGGCACCGCTCGACTTAACAGCCGACCGCGTAGACTCCAAGTGGAGAACGACGGCGTTTGGCGTCGTGCGTTTCGCACCGTGTCGCCGAGGAGCCTAATAAAGCGCCTGCGGGCCTCGCTCGCTCGGGAAACATCCGAGAGATATTTTTACGCGGGCAATTCCAAACGTTACCGCGAGAGATTCGGGAGATGTCCCTTTTTTTTTCTTTTCTTTTCACTTCCGCCTGCGGAGGAGGAGAGGCGAACCGAAAGCGCGATATATCGCGAAAAATCGAAACTGCAGCAGAGGTCTGGCACCTTGCGCACCGCGGAACGCGCGTCAGCTGCGAATGACGAGGATATACGGAAAACAAAAAAAAAAAGCGATGCAAAAGTGTTTACTCACTTCCTCGCGGCGACGGCGGCGGCAGCGACAGTGGTGGTGGTGACGATCTCGGCTGCTCGACCAGCTCCACGCGCTGTCGATGAATCGAGTTGCTGCAGGTAATCGTTCGCCCTTAGGTTACTCTGGTATGTGCGGAAGGTGAAATCACCGGTGCACTTCCGCCTCCAAACGTCCGCGCCGAGGTCCGCGGCTGGTGGGCGGGCGAACAACCGGTCGATCGGCGGAAGCTCCAACTTCTTCTTCTTCTTGTAATGTAAAATTTGGACAAGCGTGCGCCGTGATTGACCGAGCGTATCCGATCCGATCTGCGCGAGGAAACGGCGACGATAGAATCAACGATCGGCAATCGGTGGACTAATCGCGCGTACAGCGTGTTTACAGATTATACGGATATGTATCTATCTCTCTCAGCGTCGCTCCTGCATGCCTGCCCGCGGATAGCAAGCCGCCAAGTGTCACTGGCACGTAGGTACGGTGCCGATCGAAACCGCGAGATGTTGACACGCGAAATACGAGACGACATCCACATTGCACGGTGGTCCCGACACGACTGTCCCCGTCGTCCGACCGTCGCGCCTCGCGGCATCGCGACTCGTGTCGTCATGTCATCGCGCGAGCGCCCGCGATTCTTTGCTCCGAGAATTATCTGTCGGTGAACAAGAGCACTGCTTGTTCCACCGATCAATCCCGAGCTCTTATCGCGGTCGATACTAATTAGAAGATGCCAGCTGATGCTAAATATATTCATGAAATCCCAAAATAATAGGTATATTCCAAAAGTATTCCGGAATATCTCCCAATATTTTCAGACTGTAAAAACAATATGTATATATAATTGCTAAATATTTCATTCATATACGACATCGTTAATTGATAATGTATACTTATTGTTCTACCCGCCTTGATATTCACACTTGGGTCCTAGGATATCCCATCCGTATTTGTTACCATACTTCTGTAAAAATGGACATACTTTGATTAATTTTTTTTTAAGGAACTTCGAGATATATAATATATGGATTCAAGGTAAAAGAAAAATTCAGAAACGCGAAAAGAAACCCGATTTATAATAAATAGAATTCTTAGGATCCTAGAATGCGTACAACATGATTATATAAAATGTAAAGGATATATTATTTTACTTATTTGATGAAATATCCGTTAAAATTTGAGTAGTTAGACGATTGGTGCGCGACCTTGGAGTTTATCTTGTCGCGGGCAGCGCGTCACGTTTACGCGTAGTCACCGTCAGCACGCAGTTCATTCCATTACCGAAGCTCATGTAGGCAAGTAGTCCCATGCCGCTCTTCTCCACATTTTGTTTTAAACATATTTGCAATAAATGCTACATGATACGAAGCGTCATATTTCAGATTCCAGAAACTAATTTAAAATATTAAATAAGAAATAAGCCAGAGAAAGTTTTTTAAACTAATAAATATTAAATAACTGCTTAATTTTTTTAATTTAAAATATATTTTTTTAAACATATTTTAAATAAGATCGTTTAAAATACGATCGATCTCTGACTAATATAACTTACATAAATAATAAGAAATATAAAATAAGTTCCGAAAACTTGTTTAAAATATTAATTGAGAAATAGATAAGAAAAATCGAAGTTATTAAAAATAAATATTCTTTTATCTCATTTCTTTTATTAAAATTGTATATTTTAAATAAATTTTCTTTTTCTTTTAAATACGACCGAGCTCCTGTATATATTAGTATTTATATCGATAACTTAACTTTATATTAGGCGAAAATAAGTATAATCTATATAGTTAATAGTATAACAAATAATAATTAATATATTTTGTCGCGCGAAAAATAAAACAATTTCGATATTCTCAGAACTTTACAATTTATTTATTGCGATGCGAGTCGTTTAATCTAATACCGTAATTATATCATGTTACACACATCGAAGAAAATTTGACATTTATTTTATAATTTTAAATATTTCTTATCAACTAATGTGCTGGCAAAAAACAAGAGACAAAAGTTGATTTTTACTAACGTTGTTTTTTTTCATATTGTTCACGTGAAGTATTTCAGACATCCCAACATTAGCTAGGATAAAAGACCCAATTACTGACAATGATCTAAATATTAGCAATCTGATTTTAATGTCTTTTTGAATATATAAATTATATTATAAGTAATTGTATGTGTGTGTATTTAATTAGAATTTTATTTTATACAATAACATTATATACAATTAAATTGCATTTACTTAGAAGTAGACATTTTCAAAATTGAAATAAAATTAAATACAATCAGAATATTTGTTATATTGAAAATTTAATACAATTTACATATTATATTCAAAAAGAACATTTAAAATTAGATTACCAGTTATTGTGTCCGCACCGGGTCGAGAACGTCGAAAAAACGATAGGCACAGCTCTATATATATACGGGCGTGAGGAAACGGTGATCGATGTGGAGATGAGTAAGTATAGGTCATAAATTATTTTCAAAAGATAGGAGGTACGATCAGTCGAAGGGGCGTCTCAAGCCGAGTGGCAAACCATAAAACAGCTAGACAGCAGCCCATGCTCGAATCTCTTACGATTATTAACTTTTAATTAATGAAAGCAAGTGACATATTATTATATATATAATCAAGAGAATCTGATTGAACTAACATATGGTGTTGAGGAAATCTCATAATATCTTACTTAAATTGTAATCATTGAGTTGCAACAATTAATTTGACAGTCGAATTATAGGGTCGATTCTAGATAATAATATTAAATTAGTGAAAAGTGATAATAATCTAAGAATTTCGAACAGGTTCATCATTCCGTACCCTCTGGGAGAGGAGAGGAAAAGGGGAATGGAACGAAAATCACGCACCATATAACATTCTTCATTATTTTTATTAATATTGACATCATAGTCAATCAGTAGCCAAGAGACCCTCCAGTCGCTAATACATATGTTCGACGTGACGCGAGTAAACTGCGGAGAGGTTTGCTTGATTAATCGGCGTCTGTCGCAAGACAGGTTCTTCGAGACGGGGCGTAAAGGTCATCTCTGGCGATACGCTAATCCGGAAGTAATGACAGCTTAGGTGGAACTTGCGCCGGAGATGTGGTTCTTGGTAATTTGGTTGAAGAATGGCATGCGGAAGTGTTCAGAGATGGAGAACCCGATCGTAATAGCGGTGATTTACGGTCGCGATTTACTTGAATGTAGTGGGATCGAAGATCCTGGCAGTTTTGAGGGCCCCGAATATTCTAGCTAATTAAACACGTCGGCCAGCGTGTTTTTCTCGCCTAGTCATGCTACGTAAAAGTAAAGAAACAAAAGGAGGACTAACAGAAGAGAAATGAAATAAGTGAAAGAATGCGTACATTGAGAATTTATTATTCTCATTCCAAGATACCATTGATGGTATATATTCCAAGAAATCCAAGCTGCTAATGTAATCGCCTTGACGTGCGATGTGTACCCTCCAAGGGATCGGAAAAGATTGATCCGCGATCCGCTGCACGCGATTTTCGCCTTGCTTATACAGGGGCAGCTTGGTAGTGCCCAGGGGGTTCAGGGGGAAAGAAAAGCGTGATTTTCCAGAAATCAGTAAGCCCGCTACTAGTGGGCCTGTACTTATTTGTTTCGTTCAATCAATTCTTTATTAATTAATGACGCTACGATTTTATTTTATTAATTTTCAGCTGTAAATTCAGGCTGTCCTATCCCGTGATTCCGATCGGTCGAAAAAGAAAATATAACGAGGAATTAAAAGTTTTATTTATACGGACGATCGCGCGGACATAACACAGTATTTAGGACACTATCGGTAATATATTTCTAATTATAATATAAAGTATAAAGAAAAGTGGTCTAAATCGAATAGTAATAAGATTTTTTAATTAATAGTTTACAATATTACTAAAAAACATAAAATAAAAATATATAAAAGTATAAAAATATCGAACGTTTCGGAAACTCACAGATCTTTCTTCAGCGATTCAAACAGGAGAACCATTTCTCTTCAAACAGGAGAACCATTTCTCTTCAAACAAATTGTCATACCAGCACAATACCATATACCATATCGCTTTGACCGTAAGATTATGCGTTTTATCTCGTTGACATCGAAACATCTTTATGAATCGCTGAAGAAGTACGTATAAGTTTCGAAACATTCGATATTTTTTAACTTTTATATATTTTTATTTTATGTGTGTGTGTGTGTGTGTATCTTACAATTAGTAATATTGTAAACTATTAATTAAAAAATCTTTTATTACTGTTCGATTTAGATCGCTTTTCTTTATTCTTTGCATTCCAAAAAACAAGCAAATCTAATTATTTGTAATTATGTTTGATAAAAACGAATTGAAAATCTGAATTAAAAAATATGTAAGAATTTATTGTAGAATAGGAAGGGTTAAATTTATAGGATATGTTAAAAACATTTATTAGAGATTTAAAAACAAATTTTTTAAATAAGATTGTATGCAGATAAGATCATGTATGCAATTTCATTACTTAAAGCGATTACAAAATCGATTATCTATTTAGAAGAAGGCCATTAAATTAAAACAAACAATTTTTCACCCAGATAGCAAGTTATCATCATTTTGACATCAATAATTAGTCATATTATAGATTATTGGAGTCATTACCTATTTAAGATGTAATAATGACGTCATTTTTTAAGTAAATTAATGAATTCATTTATTTATCCATCCCACGATGTATTTACAACCCATACTCTTATTAACTTATTAGTACGACGGATAGTTGACCTACCTATCGACGATGTACTAGTTATATTATGGTTATCAATAACGTTATTATAGTGATCAATTAATCACTATAATAACATTATCAATTAATCACTATAATAATATTATTATAGGGATCAATTAATAACGTCATTTATTTATATGTTAATAACATCAAAATAATGACGTATTTCCAACGTCAGTTTATAACGTTATGTAGCTGCGACAAATCCGTCATTTCAAATGTTAGATTCGTCAAATTAGTCCTAAGAATGATGAATTAATGATCACAAATTGACGACACCTTGATATTTGGAAATACCATTTTGAATATGTTTGGATTTAACATACATAAATATGTATTAAAATTATTTAATACAAACTTATTCTTACATATGTAAAGAATAAGATCATTGTTCAAAATTGACTAATATACAATTGCTAAAACTTAAAAAGAATTTTTGTCACGCAAATGTTACTAAATTTCATTGGCTGATAAATATTCGAATTCATATTGTAGGCAATTGTCATATATTACAATAAATTAGAATTATATTGGTAAATCATTTAGCTTGTGGTCTTTCAATTCAAATTCGTTCTGCTCATCAGGATTTTTTTTAACCAAAAATCTTTTTTCAATTCTAAAACAAAATATTCTATTTATTTTATTGAAATAATATTATACGATTAATACCATTCAATATAGATAAAAATATAATTTTTCTACAATGTATCTACAATGTAATATTTAAATAAAATTTATATAACAATCGTCTGAAAAGAAACATAATTTTTCTAAATAAACTTTGTTTTCGATTTTTAGAATTATAAAGTTTTAATAGTATACAAACCCTCTTAGAAAAGCATGTGTATTCGAATATACTTCATAAATTAGATCGTCGTGTTGATATTGAATAGTTTCCATTTTATCTAATATTCCAGCATCTTTAATCATAGTAATAAATTTTTCCATTTGTCCTACTTTCTCTGCAGCACGTAAAATCTCAATTAGACAATCTAAGGCATTAATAACAATGTTATGATCGTTAGCTTCCAATAAGTTATAAAAAATAGACAACAAGCCGGCATTTAATAATTCGTTTAATTGTTCAATTGATCCTTCCGCTATTATATCCATTACAGTCCATGCAACTATATGACGTGCTTCTTCTTCTCCCTACAAAAAAATTTAAAAATAAAAAATTAATTAAAAAATAAATTTAATTACACAATTCTTTATTAAAATCTTTAAAGCAGATGTTTGCTGATTTTTTTGTGGATACATAAACATACTTACAAATTGAAGTATTTTTATCAATAGCGGTAATAAACCTGCACTTATCACACATTGGATTTGTTCCTTGGTATTAACCATCTTGTAGATTGCCGAAACAATTTCCACAACAATATCTTCATCCATGTAATGATTCCGCAAAAAAGTACAAAGATGCGACAATCCTCCAGCGGAAATTACAGCATTTGTCTCATAAATGTTACCTAATTCTACTATATGTGCAATTGTGCGTAATGCTGGACGAAAGATATTTTTTTCCTTACACATCAAACATCCTAAAACTTGCGGTAGAATACCAGTTCCCAATAACGAACGTGTGTTATTTTCGCATCCTTCGGTAAGGTAAGCGAGTATCCAGCAGGTATTGGCTAGAACAAACAGCGATATAGCATGTCAAAGAGTTAGAACAAATCACGTAATATATGAAATAATACTAAACAAATAAAATGTGTATATCTTACAAATTATGCTTTGATTTGGAATAGTTAGCAGGTAACTAAATACTGGTAGAACAGGTTTAATCATTTCAAAAGATAAAGGTGGATTCGACTTTTTACATACATGAAACATAGTCCGTACGACGTGGCGTGTGAATATCATCTGCGTATATTCCAAAAAATATTGAGAGAAATAATACTTACTTATTTAAAAAAACATAGATTTAAAATTTTATTTAACATAAAAGTTAAGTTTTTATTGCTAATTTTTGTGCTAAAGCAATACAAACATTAACGTTGTTTGATACTTGAAAGCAATTTTTTTAAAATATGTAACATTTCCAAAAACATACATTATTCTTACTCGTTTGCATTATATAAACGCAAATATTATTAATTTTGATGCTAACAAACAAAGAAAAAAACAGAGAAATTCAATACCAAAAATATTTTATTTTATTTGGACATAACAAATTCTAAATAAAAAGCTATAATCTTAAACCGTATTATAAAATAAACAAAATATTATGAAGAAAAAAGAAAGAAAGAGAGGTAATTATAAAAAATATTTTTAAATTTTTTAATCACAACTTTCTTTTTTTTCAAGCATTTTTAAAGTTCTCCTTTTTAAATTATAATTCATAATTAGGCTACAATTTAATCAAGTAACAGAATGTTATAAATGTTACTGCTCTATTTTTAGACCAATACCAGACATTGCTTAATTATCTTCACTTTTTTCTAATAAAGATTCAAATATAACATTAAAAATTCAATTATTTATTGCTAATATGAACAATAGTAATTATTAAATGCAATTAATTTAAAGACATTTTTATCACACTAAGCACATTAATGGTCTTTTGGTTTGCAGATAGAATTTATACACTCTTTAGGTAAACGGACAAAAATATTGTTTTTGAATGTCAATACGAAAGCAAATAAGACAAATGTATTTCAAGAATATAATTCTAATAAATACAATGTTACTTACTGAGATTTTAGAATTAATCAATTTAGCCAAACGGGGTAGAATAGCATGACTAAGAGCAATATCACGTGCATAAGGTCTATTTTTTATTATATTTCCTAAACTAATTACTATATCTTGCGTAATATAATGCTCTGTGGAGTTTAGTAACTTCACTAATTTTGGTATTGCTCCATATTTTATGATACTTTGCATTTGTTTAAATGTACCCAAACTCATAAAAATTAATACACGTATTATTTCAATTTGTAAGCGGCAACTAAATTGAAATAAAGAATTATATCTTATTCATAATTATATAAATAGACAATTTTCTTAAATCGTTAAATAATTTTTTCAGTTTTCATATACATACTTGTGGTGGTTATCTAAGAGCTCAATACTACGTGATACTATGTCATCGTTTACTAAATCATTTATAGAACCATCATATATTGTTTTATTTAATAAGTCTATGTAATTATGAATTGCCACTAATTGTAATGTTTCGTCTGACGAATATATGTAATTTACAATGTTTTCTACAGAAAGACTGTAAGTGAATGTAACATTTTCGTTTAACAAATTTGGCAATACTTGTTTTATATTAAGATTACAATTTGATAAACGATCATCTTCTTCGGCTTTTAGCTCTACTGATAATGCGACTCCTTTTACTCGTGCCTCCTAAGAAACATGTAAATATAAAATACGTAAAATATTTTGTATGTCTATGATATATATTAAATAATTAAAATAAAGGATGAGGAAGTAACGCGTTATTACTTTTGTTACTTTTTTTCACTAACAATTAATACTTTTTTATGTTTTTAACGTTGTTACATTTTTACAATAACGTTAACGAATCCAATTATTTATATACGATAATAATCCAGGTATTACTTCATTATTATTTAGTCCCTTTTTATCTTTATATGAGTAATTCAATAAATTGCATTATTTTTAATTGACTAAAAATATTTTATAATAAAAATTTAAATATCTACAAATGTTTTATACTATGTATCTTGTCTGCATTCTGATATTATTAATACTGAAAATCTGTAGAACGTAAACTTTAAATTTTCAGTACTACCAGTGAATATTAAAATGAATTCTTAATAACAACATTTAATTAATGTTTAATTAAATGTTTAGTAAAAACAATGTAATAAAACTTTTTAATAAAATATGTGTTTAGTAATAAATGTTTAGAAAAACAATTTTATAAACCCTTTTAATAAAATATATGTTTAAAATTACAATTATACATATATCTAATTTTGTAAAAATAAGAATATAAACATTAAACAATAAAAATATTTATTATAAAGAATTATCAAAAATGTATTAGATACAAATTTAATATAAAGAAAAGCTTGTTATATAGACTAAATTAAAACTTTAAGTTTGAATATTGTGTGTGTGTGACTTTTACAATTAATATTGATTATTAAATAATATATTAGATATAATTTCTAAATATAATATCTTACTTTAACATTTTAATAAATAACAAAAAGTGTTGTTTCTTTTAAAATTAGTAACGGTAACATGTAATAACATTCCCAATATGGAAATTATATATGCAAAAAGCAAAGTATTTACATATACTAAGAAAAAATGTAATCAATTTTAATAAATATTTAGTTCAATACTGCCAACTACACTTTTAATAAATAAATATTTGATCAACAAAATAATGATTGTTTAATTATAAGTTAATGTTTCTTGTATATAAATAAATACATCTTTATCTTTAATAAGTATTTAATTTGCAGTATTTAAAACTAATATGTATTAAAATTGACTATATATTTTTTTCAGTAAGTATACATAAGTTAAATCTTAAATATAGAAAACAGGCATCCTTAAAAAATAATTTTTTATTTATTAGGGGATAAAAGTATTTTTATTAAATTAATGATATAATTAAAGCCATACAATACAAATAAAATTATAGTTTTATTTATAATACATTTTGTTTATTTAGATAAGACGTAAAATTGTCAATGACAAAACTAAAGTTTTCTATATTCATTTCTTTTTGATTTATGAGAGAATAAATTAAATAGATATACAAACCCTTTGACGAAAGTATGCGTTGATTATAGCCAAAGATTCTCTATAAATTCGTTCATTCTCATGATATTGAAGATCATTAATTTTCTCTAATCCTCCAAATTTTTTTATCATAGTAGCAAGTTTTTCTGTTTGTCCTATTTTCTCTGTAGCATGTAAAATTTCAGCCATACCAATTAAGGCATTAATAATATTTTGATTATCATCTGATTTAAGTAAATTACAAAAAGCTTGCAATACGCCAGCATATACTAATTGGATTAAATGTTGAATTGTTCCTTGAGTTATCAAAGCAATTATTGTCCATGTGGCTATTTTTTGTGCATCTCCCTAAAAAAAAATTATAGATTTTTTTATCTACAATATTCTTTATCAAAATATTTCAAACAAATTTTAACTGATTTTTTCATGTATGCATAAATACACTTAGAAATTGAGATCCTTCGATCAGTGATGGTAACAGATTTTTTATTTCATCATTTATTATACTTTGAATTTGGTTCATATTATCAATTATTTTAAAAATTGCCCAAAAAGCTTCCTTTACAATGTCATCTTCCTTGGCACATAAATAATATCGTAACACAGCACCAAGACGTGACAATCCTCCCGCAAAGATTACATTATTCTTTTGTGCATCATTACCAATTGTCACTATATTTCCTAATGTACGCAATGCTGGAAGAACGATAGTTTCTTTCCTCAACGTCAGACATTCTAAAAGTTTCGGTAGAATATCTGCAGTTTCTATTATTGCTTGTACATTATCTTTGGATCCATCGGTAAGATAAGAGAGTGTCCGGCAGACGTCGGCTACAATAAACAGAGATATAAGTATTTTAAAGTTAGAATAAATTACTTAATATATAAAAAATAATAAAACAAATAAAATATCTTACAAATTATGTATTGATTTTTATTATTAAATAGGCAATTAAATACTGATAGAACAGGTTTAATCAATTCAACTGTTAGAGGTGGATTTTTTTGACATAAATTAGACAAAAGCCATGAAATGTCGTCCATAAATGTCACCTGTATTTTTATTAAGATCAGAAATATTGAAATATTGTCTACTTATTAGAAGAAACAGTTTTAAAATTCTACTTGACGTAAAAGCTAAACTTGTTTTGCTAATATTTATTTTAAAAAAAAACTTACAAACATCATTATCATTGCATCTTTTAAAACAGTTTGATAAAAATATATTATAATTTTCTAGGAAATTTCCTAGGAAAAATACATTATATTACTCGTTTGTTATATACACTTTTTTAAAAAAGATAGTGCAATGAAGTTATAAGTTTTCAATTATTTAACGCAAATATTAATTCAGATGTTAAAAAAATAAAGAACAAAAATAAATTTAAGCATAATAACAAGTTTATTTAACAATAAGTTTATCACTTAAGGAATATTTCATTTCAAAAGGAATATATATATTCCATATATATAATTAATCTAATAAATAAAAAAAATCTCACATTGTTATCGGATAAAATAAAATATTGTGAAGAAAAGAATAATTTTTTGAAGAAAACTTTAATTAATTAATTTCAGTCAAACAGCATATTTGAGGTTTTTGTCATCAAGAAATTTATAATAAACTATATATATAATAATAAAATGTAGAATAACAAATTTTTTATAATAAAATAATGGTAAATATGCAATATGAGGGATATATTACCCTCTAATGACCTTGATCTTGACATATGTTGTCAAGGTCACGACTCCGAGTAACTTTGAACAAATTTTAACAGTTGTCACTCGTTGTTTGTTAAAAAGTTATTAACAAAAAAAGTTCATCAATAAAGCCTAACTATTGGACACGACTGCGCTGCGATGAAATAAATTCCCTACTTTAACAGTGCAAAATATTTTCTTATATAATTTTTGTGTCATTGGAGCAGAGAATTTGTATTTTTTAAAGCATAGAATTTCTGTTTTAAAGGAAAAAAATGTGGCTTTAAAGCAAAAAAGAATTTGTGTTTATAAAGCAGAAAATATTTTATTATGTATAATTTAAGATGTATAATGTAAGTAGTAAGAGAAGATATATAATATAAGATTTCATATAAGCGTAGAAATTCGAACAAACCGTCTACTATAAAGACACAAAAATTATATAAGAAATTATATAAGAGAATATTTTGCGTTATTAAAGCAGGGAATTTGTTTCATCGGAGCGCAGTCGTGTCCAAAAGTTAGGTTTTAAATAGTTCATCATTAAAACTTTTAATGATGAACTTTTTTGGTTAATAACTTTTTAACGAGCAACGACGGTTAAAATGTGTTCAAAGTCATTCGGGATCTTGACTTTGACAACATATCTTAGCCATAGGTCATTGGAGGATAGTCCCTTATACTACATAATTAATAAATCACGACTTATTCTGTACTTTCGTATATTATAATTTTACTTTTTTATAATAATTAGGCTTTGTAAGTATAAAACAATTTATATAAAAAAAATAAGTCCAAAAAAAGCCAGTAATATAATAAACCACTTTAATTCAAACAATAATATAAAGTGACATACGTTTCGACACCAATCGGGTCATTCTTAATGTTACAAATAATAAAATACAAATCGTTATACCTCATACAAAATTCGTCATCTATTGCTGTAAGTTTTCCTTAGTATCTATTCTTCATTACGTGCATGTTGCGTCAAAATTAAGTAAAAAGATAAATAGTATCCATTGTTGTATGTATAAGTTTCGTTAAAATTAAAAATTCTTAGTCAGTAGTAAAAATTTTTGCAAGATTAGCGGACATCTGGTATAGATGATATCCGTTAATCCTGCAAATTAGCTTGAATTTAAAGAAACTGATGTGTAAGAAGTTGGATACCATCTCGTTTTACCAACTTACGCGCGCTTAACTTTTACTACTTATTAAGAGAGAATTTTAAATTTTAACGAAACTTATACATACGATAGTATTTATAACGATGGATACTATTTATCTGTTTACTCAATTGATGCAACATGCACATAATAAAGAATAGATACTAAGGAAAACTTACAGCAATAGATAACGAATTTTGTATTATAACGTTTTGTATTTTATTATTTGTATCATTGAGAATGACCCGATCAGTGTCGAAACGTATATGTCACTTTATATTGTTTGAATTAAAATAGTTATTATATTACTAGCTCTTTGCCCTTATTTTTTTATATGAATTATAAAAATCATTCATTGCTCGACAACTATTGATGAATGCAGCTAGGTTATTTTAAAAATATTTTCTCACACCAGAGAAACTAATATCTAAACTATCTAAAGAACTTGGCGAGCATGTTGAGTGTTCCCTGCTGATATAACATTAGGCGCAGACAATAAATTATTTTTGAGATAATAAATATTTTTTTTATTTATATTTTCATTTTTCAATGGTTAATATTATATTAGAGAGGAACACTTAATATTCTCGCCAAATTTCATAGAAATTAGAACAGTTCATAGACTCTTGTGAGAGTCAATGTAATATGAAAGCAAGCAAGAGAAATATAAACAAAAATTATTTTTTTTTTTAATATCACTTACTGAAATATGAGATTTAATAAAATTGGCCAAAAGAAGTAGAGCATCATATTGAAGAACAAGGCGACGTACATACGATTTATTTTCGATTATATTTCCTAAGGCACGCACTGCTTGTTCTACAACAATTGGCGCTGACTTAAATAGTTTTACTAATTTTGGTATTATTTTATCCATCGTAATATATTTCATTTGTTTGGATGTATCCGAAGTTATGGTAGTTAATAAAGATGCTATTTGAAATTGTAAGGAAACACTAAGTAAAAAAAGAAAGAAGTTATATCGTATTCATAAATAATCCATACATGAAGAAATTTAATTAATTTGATAAATCATATTTTCGATTTTCTTGTACATACTTGTCGCAATCTAAAAGTTCAATACAGCGTGATAATATGCCATCTTCTATCATATCATTTATAGAAGAATTTGTTTCTCGTTTTAATTTGGTGTATGTCTGAATTGCCAGTAATTGTAATGTTTTGTCTGGTGAGTTGATGTAGTTTATAATTTGATCTACAGAAAGATCGGAAGTAGTCGAAAGAGTAGCTTTATACATCAAATCTATTAGTTCTTGCTCCATATCAAGATTACGTCTTAATAATCGATCATTTTTTATAGCTTTACATAATTGCACTGCATCATTTTCCACTCGTTTCTTCTAAAATATACATATATATATTAAGTATGTGTAAAATGTTTTATATACATATAGTATATCAAATAATAAAAATGTCTCATAAATTATATACTTGTACAATATCGAATAAGTCATTCAATACATTTACCGCATATAAATATAGACAACTGGAATAAAAATGGTAGCCGCAATAAATCTTCTTTTAAATAATTTAATATACACTTACTTCGTTTTCCTTATTAAATTCAATCATATCAGATTTAAATTTCGCTATGTGTCTATTGCTGTTCTTTGCAGAAGACATTGTCTCACTATCTATTGTAGATACACTTGTATATAAACGTTCTAAAAAAGATTTAAATTAAAAATATACTCATAATGATAACGACCGATTACAGAGAAATAATTTATAGATACGAATTTGATAAAATCTATATTTAACTCAATTAAAATGTAGATTTGATTATGTAAAAAAAACTTGAATAATATTATAATACGACTAACGTATAATACAAAAACGTGATTTTATGTTAAATGTTCTTACTTTCTAATTTACTTTCCATAACGGTTACAAGAAAAAAGTTAGATAATTATTTCTACAGATATTATAACAAATAAATAAATATGACTGAGCTTTATTCATATAATATAATTAATATGTATATAAATAAATTGATTTTAAACGCATCTTTACTAATTTGCGGCAATAAAATTACCTGATCAAATTGCAGAGTCCCTCGTGTATGCTCGTGTTATTTGTTGTCAATGACTGACAAATTCAAACTCAATGTTATTATTGTGTCATATACTAAACTTTATTTTAGATACAAATAACTTATCATATCTGTTTTTGACGCCGTGATATCAGTGTCTATCTGATATTAATCGTATCATAGCTAAAGTTTTTCTCGAGATTCGAGAACAGTGATCAATTTGATACAATGGCAGTCAATGTATTAATAAAAATTTTAATAATTGATTGTATTATTGGGACAATTATAAATGCAATACTAATTCTATAAAATTTTTGAAGACTGGTTTATTTATTACATGATAAATTTAATTCTTTTTTTTTTTTAGTAACGAATATCAGATATTTAGTAATCTATCATTGATCAGTTTGCGATTATTATTATTAATAGCGACTGGTTCAGAATAATCAATTAATATATTGTATTGCCCTTAGATAATGGAATGACACAATCCATTAAGATTAATTATACAAGTAAAGAAATACTTAAATGAAATTAATATTAAATTAACATTACTGTATTCGTTACAGATGGAATGTCTTATCATCGGAATGTAATTTCTTGGTCCGTCACTAAAGGCATATAATAATATGGTATATATTTTTTAATTTTTTTTAAACGAAATTTATCTGGATTGAACACAAATAGATTGGGCCAATACCTTTCTTTCCGGTGTATATAAATGACATAGTGGCAAATGTATCTTTGAGTAAAACAATTTCTTTTAAAAGATATATGTATTTTCTGATATAATCGTCTAATATATGTATGTATTTAAACATTTTTAAGACTCCTGTTCACTCACCACTATCACTCACAACATTTTGAATTGTGACGGAAACAAAAGAAATATACAATAAAAATTCTTGCATATCATTATATATTTCTATAGAAATATTGGGACAATTAATTATGCACATTAACGGATACTGCATCGATGACCTTGACATATATTGTCGAAGTTACCCTGAGTGAATTCTAACAGGTTTTACTTGGCGGTCCCTCTTCGTTAAAAAGTTATTAACAAAAAAGTTTAAAAAATAACGTATTATTTCTGTTATACATGTACGAGGTAAAATATGGGGACTCCATCATACGTATATGCGAATTAATTTCTTAAGGTTTCACGTTTTGACAACTATACGTTAATACTTTTATATACAGAGTGATGAGACTAATCCACTGGTGTAATGAAAATATTACAGCGCAGACATTACGCAGTTTGGTAATAACTGCATTCAACTCGATTAGACGAACTTGTAATGATAGCCCTGTCTCACATGCTTTATAATACACTCGCATTGAGAACATGAGAATCAATCCGAACCATGATCTATTTGTATATCAACATGTCTGTAAGCTTATAAGAATTTAGAGTCAATCAGAACATAACAGAATTTAAACGTTATTCTCTTTCAAGATTTTTGTAATTTGACGAGGTTTTTCTACATTTGTTTTAATTTATTATTGGAGGCTAATTTTAAGTGACAATGTTTTTTTTCCTTTTTATACCATGATTCCACTTGATAACATAATTTCTCTACCAATAAGCATTGAAACTTCTTTGGCCGTTAGTTGTGCTTCCTGTCCGATATTGTGAGATTGATTGTTAATGTTCTGCTGAGGAAGGCTAAAATGTATAGCCGAAACGTCCGGAAATATTAAACGTGGATGAAATCACGGAAATATCAATCGTTGATCTAATTTCGTATTATATGCTTTAGTCAATATTTATCCAATTAATTTACGCACTTCTTACCGCGCTGACTACTATTTGCCGATTTTAATTTTTTTCGTTTTATTGAAATACAAGGAGTCCATTATTAATTATTGTAAAGAATATTATCAATCCAACGATACAAACATTTGTAATTGTTGAAGAAAGATCTGTGAGTCCCGAAACGTATAACATATCGTTAGTGAGCTTTTTATATTAATTTTTATATTAATTCCTTTAAATTGTAAATTTATTAACAATATTTATGATTATTAAATCTATTTAGCTCGATTTAGATCGTTTAAATATTTAATGTTTTTTTCCTTTTACATAATTTTCTGTTCTTGCATATAAGAAAAATAATATAAAGAAGAATTGAAATATAATACGACGTTTTTATTTTTGTATTCTACTTTTTTATATATAGACAAAGGTTATACAAAAAAATATATAGGCACATATTCTAGATACAATTATATTTAAATGCATTTGTTGAGGCAAATATGTCTCGATTAAAAATTAAATTTGCAGATAACACCATTCTAAGTCGATTTTTAAGTAGTTATCATCATGTACCATAAAATAAAAAAAATAATCAAATCTAATATTGATTAATTTCTGAACTTGTAGTTTACAATCCGAATTACAAAATAAATTTATAAGGAAATTGTATTTCTTAATCCATTCGTCATTCAATCCGTTGATCACGAATTCTGTTTACTTTCACAGGAGAGTTCCTTCAATAACATTAAAAAAACAATTTATTAATTTTATTACATTAATAATGCTATTAATACTATTTCATTAATTACAGATCAGTTTTGATTCTATTCATAACATATTCTTTACTGACACAAAATATAAAGTGGTTTATAAAAGTAATAATAACTTTAAATAAAAACGCAGGAAAAAAGTTTATATATGTGGACACATTTTATTGTAATTACATAAAATATGTCATTCTCAAATACATTTATGTATTTTCTATAATTTTATATAATTATATACAAGTAGGGGTGAATGTCCTAAATCGAACCTTTTTAATTTAAATAAATACGGCTAAGAAAATTTGTGTGCTATTTATAATATAAAGTCCTTATAACACACCGAACATATGACAGCAGTTTGGCAGTACTCTATTATAGCGTCCATAGAATAGACGCAAATAGGTATTTTCGGCTATCATGCGAACATTATTTTAAAAAAGAAAATCCTTATAAATCATTATTTAAGGAATGTTAAAAATTTGAACGGTAATTGATTTAGGATAATTAAAAAATGTACACAGAATTCGAAAATATCAAGAGTTTTGTGATTACTTTTGCGGTTTATTGTAAAATTTGTTCCAATAGTTTAAAAGAACTCGTGTCCAAATCAGACCTCTCTTTGGGTGTCCAAATAGGATCTATACAAAAAACACTAAAAGGACGAGTAAGCCAACTAATTTATCGAAGAAAGAAGGCCATAACCTGATTATAGTGCTGGTGATCGATCGATCAGATCTGGTCTAAGACACTAAATCAATAAAATGTCATGTGTCATCAGACTCAGATTGATGGAATATTTTATTGATTTTAATTTTAATAATATAAACTATATTTTTATCTTTGAGTCTTAAAACGCTCGTTTTTACTCAAAATACTAACAAAAATTTATAATTAAAATATTTTAAAATTCTATCTAAAAGTTTATAAAAATAGGAGAGGTCCGATTTGGAACTCATAATTTCAAATCGGATCGGAAAATGCATTTTTACATTTTCCATTATAGTTCGACACAGGAGATACAAAATGATCTGAAGCAAAAATAAGGAAGGAAATTAAATAATCTTTCGAACGGCACTATTGGTTTTATTGGACTTCATTTACGTCTTATAAAGAACAAAAACTCTAGATATCCGATTTGGACCACTCTCTCCTATACAAAAAATCTTTCTCCCAGTTAGTTTTTAATATGTATATGTGTATATTTATATAAAACTTTTCCCAGTTAATTTACAATTTATAAATATAAAATAAATATACAAACCTTTGTGAAAAATGTGAGTTAATTATAGATAAAGATTTTTTATAAATTATCTCATTTTGATGAAATTGAAGAGCTTTCAGTCTTTCTGATACTTCAGCTGTTTTGAATATAGGAATAAACTTTTCTATTTGTCCATTTTCCTTTGCATTATCCAAGATATCACTAAAATTATGTAAGCGATTAATAATGATCGCATCATCTTCGAGTTTCATTAAATTATTATAAAATACTGCTAATACACCAGCATTTAATAGTTTGGTCAAATGTTGATCTGATCCATGCGATAATATATTCACTATAATCATTTCAGATATCATTTTCATCCTATTGTTTTCCTATAAGTAAATTTATACATACATGTATATATAAATATTCTTATAATTAATAACATGTTATTGCAAAAATTGAAAAATTGGAAAGGACATGTTTGACTCAACTTCGTACTCTGAATCTGTATATATGTACAAAATATTTCTAAATATTCCAGAACTCAGTACACATGGAATATATGATAATTCCGACACGCTCGTGTAGCTCATGCGCAGGTACAGTGAATTAAACTGAATTGAAGGAATATGCACTATTTTGCAATTTTCTTTCTCTCTAAAAATCACTAAATGAACGCGTATCCGCCCGGTTATATTAACAAATGTATACTTATGGATCGTGGTAATCCATTAATTTTAACATCCGCGCAACTAGCGACCATTATCAATTGATGTACATTTGGCTGTATGGAGGAACGGATACACGCTTTTCCAGCAATTTATGTAAATTAATAAGTCGTTAAATATTGCGAAAATTTCAAAGTAGTACAGGTCTGGGATTACAAAAGACCGTCCAAGTCCAAGTCGTTTTTTTTTTATAAGTTTTAGAAACATAGTACATCAACAAAAAAATATACTTATAATTTCTTTATCAGAGAATCTTAAATTAATTGTAGGCTAATTTTACAATGTGATTTTTGTTTCCTGTTTCTTGCTGTCTCTTGCATTTTTCATCAAAAAGGCAATACACAAACAGAGACATACATCAGCAAGAAACAGGAAACAAAAAGCTCATTGTAGAATTAGCCTTAGAAATTCAAACTATTAAAAAAGTAGGTATTATAATTTATATCAAATATCTTTAAAAGCGATGTATGAAAAAATGTTTTATACAAGTTTTAGTACTCTCTTTGCTCTGGACACACACATGCATGCGAACGCCCGCGCGTGCGCATATATGTGTGTGTGTGTGTGTGTGTCGACATCAATCCAACGAGTTATTTCTCGTTGAGTAATAATTGAAATATTTTCTAGCAGATTTTGACTGATTTATTCGTGTTTGCATAATCATACTTACACCCTGAAGTATATCTATCAGTGGTGATAGCAAATCAGCATTTAACACATTTTCGATCTGGTCTATATTATTAATCATTTTACTAATTATTACAACAACTTCCTCTCGAATTTCGTCATCGTCAACATCATGTTGCAACAAAATACGAAAACGCGGCAAACATTCTGCTAAAATTGAAGCATCCGATTCAATAATTTCAATTGTTTTTACTATATTTCCAACTGTGAACAACGCTGGAATATAGATTCCACTGTCATACGATTTCAGACATTCTATAATTTTCGGTACAATGCCACTTTTAAATATCGCTTGTTTATTATCGTTCGATTTTAAACACCCAGTGGTAAGTTGAAAAAGTACCTTGCAAGTATCAGCTGAAACGAACAACAACATAAAGTATTTCATGTTTAGAATGATTATAGAATATATATTATAACAAATAAAACGTTATCTTACAACGTAAGTTTTGATTTTCAATATCAAGCTGCTGATTGAGTACTGGTAGAATAAGATTAATCAATGTCACAGGTACAGCTGAATTTAATCTCTCATACAAATAAGTTAAAGTCCATACAATGCCGTACATAGATTCTATCTGCATTATTTTACCAAGAGAAATTAAAATATTGTCTTCTTATTAAAACAAACATAGCTTAAAAATTGCGCTTAACATAAAAGCTAAATCGGTTTGCTAGCTTTTCTGCTAAGAGCAGTTAAAAAAATAATTATTATTGTTTTAGATACTTCAGAGTGTCTTTTGGAAAACATAGAAGACACATAAGCTAATTTCAAATGCTAACAAAAAAAACAAAAGAGAATATATATATTTAAAGAAATATTTCATATTTGTGTGACATTTTAAATACTGATTTAGTAAATAAAAAAATCTATGATTTTGATCCGATAAAATATCATATAAACTGAGAGATTAGGAAGAAAAGAAAAAGAGAGAAATGTATATTATTGAAAACATATATTCAGATTTTTAGAATAAATAATATTTCCCGATTAGGTAGTATTTGAAGTAATTATTGTCAAAATAGTCATTATTTTGAGAGGGTAACCATTCAGTAAATTGGTATACACCTGGATTTTAGATTTCTAGATTTCGGACTTCGCAGTTATGGAGTTCATTGGAAATTCAACGGACTTCATCGGAATTCATCGAGGAATTCATGAATTCGCCTGTCTTCGAGAAATTCGACAGACTTCTGACAGATTGTACACCAGAATTTAAGAATGATTACCCCATCGCATTATTTATTACAGTAACAGTATGAAATTCGTAACTCTTTAATATATACAATAATTATATTTTGTTTCTATATATGTATAATTTAACATATAACTAATTAACAATTATTATTTTCATTAAAAACTAAAAACTATTAAAGAGCCCACATTGACAATGTCAGCTATGTTTTTTTACGTGTGATGTAATTATTTTATCGTTCCAATTACTAATTATGTTTAATTTATTAAATGAATTATAATTTCTTTAAGTATCCAGAATATGTGAAAATTAATAATATCTAAATATTTTAAACTAATATTGACACGGCTTGATTATCTTGGTACTCATATCATGAGATCAATATTATAAAATTTATGCATTTTTATTATATTATCCAAATCAATTATACATAAATATGATTTATTTTTTAAAAATTTAGTCAGATACGAAGTTATCATTTATTCATTACACTTATTGTTATTTGATATGTGAATATAATTTATTTATAATTTCAAAAACACTATACAAATCAACAAAATTTTGGGTAAAAGTACCGATTAGCTAACATATGTTGTCAAGGTCAACGTCATTGGGGGAGGGTCCCCTAATCGGTACTTTTACCAAATTTTGTTTTTAAAAGATAATAAAGGCAATTAAAAATTAAAAAATGTAATTAAAGAATATTGTTAAATACAGTCACTTACAGGTGTTTCAGGTTTAATTAAATCGATCAAAATAGGTAGAGCATCATGTTCAAGAGCAATTTTACGTGCGTACGGACAACTTTTGATAATTTTTTCTAAACTAGTTATTGCTTGTTCTGCAACGATAGATGGTGTATTCTTAAGTTGATTCAATAATTTTTGTATTGCTCCGTGTTTTATAATATATTGCATTTTCATAGATCTACTCTTAATTAAAGCAGTTAATAGAGACATTGCTTCAAATAGGACGGTAAGACTAAATAAAAATAAAGAAATATTTGTAATTTTTTTATATTATCTATATTATATGTATCAAAAATATACGGAGAAACTTATTTAAATCGATATATTTTATTTATACATACTTGTTACTATTTAAGTATTTAAAAAAAAGTGGTAATAATTTTTCTAATGTAGAACGATTTATTTTTGAACTAAGTAATAATTTCCTGTAAACCTGAAATTTCAATAACTGTATTAATTCATCTGAGTCTATCGAACTAAGATTTGCTTGTATAATTTCATGTACACATTCATCTCTAAGAAATGCGGAAACGGATGCAGCAGTAGCATCTGTCGATAACTCCGGCCGTTCTTGTTCTGTTTCGCTATCACTTTCTGACGTTGATTCTGATTGATCATCTTTTCCAAAAATTCGTAACTATATCATATATTTGAATATAAATTATGTACGATATTAAAATAAATTTATGGTATTTAGATATAAATTCTAATACATACAAGATATCTTAATAAAAATCTAAAACTTTACATCTAAGAAACGGAGAAAAAACAGGGTATTTTTATTTAATTAATACTATGATTAACAACGATCAACTTAGTTTAGGATAAGATTAGGATTTAATTATTACATATATTTCTATTTAGATAAAGTATGAAACTGTCCACGAAAAAATAAAAAGCTTCCCTTTATAAATTATTTTTGTACTAAGTAATCATAAATAACAATGTACAAACCCTTTGAGAAATGCACAAATTTACTATAGTAATAGATTGTTTATATATTCTCTCATCTTTATAGTATTGAAGAGCTTCTATTTTATCAAATCCTCCAATTTCTTTTAACAACGTGATAAATATTTCTTTTTGTTCTTTATTTTCTGCAGCATGCAAGACTTTAGTCAGACCAATTAAAGCACAAAGAATATCGTAGTAGTTATTTAAGTGAAGTAAAGCACAATATGCAAGTAATATATTGTTATTCACAATCTGAATAAACTGCTGAGCTGTTCCTCTCGTTATCATAGTAGTTATAACCCATGCGGCTATTGATTGTGCGTTTCCCTAAATAATTTATATATATATGTATATATATATATTGATCTATAAAATATTGTATCACAAAATATTTCTATTATTCGATAATGTTTAACACAAGTCTTTGATATAATGGCCATTATTAGTCATTACTGTTAACTGTGTTTTTGTAAAACTGACTAAAGTTTTGCAGAAAGTAAACGGGTTTAAAGGCGTATGTAGTGAATCGAAAAAATTGTTTTTACAATGAGTAAAACATATTGATAAAAATGAAAATATTTATTGTAAAATTTTAGTATAATCAGAGAATTACATGAGTGCAGATCAGTGTTGGGCATCAATCAATTGAATCTTCAATCAATTAATTAATTGATTGAATTAATTAATTGATCAATTAATTATTTGATTTAATATACACACATACTTACGAACAAACAAATTTTGTTTCTTTTTATAATATAATATTAGTAAGTACGGAAGAGAGAGAGAGAGAGAGAGAGAGAGAGAGAG
>NW_017279267.1:1081358-1147431 GCF_001594065.2 Cyphomyrmex costatus | reverse complement strand
AGAGAGAGAGAGAGAGAGAGAGAGAGAGAGAGAGAGAGAGAGAGAGACAGAGAGAACATGCCGTAACGGTGAAGCTGGATCTTAGATGGTTCTACTATATGTATAATTTCAAGTGAATTTATATACTATGTATGTAGTTCTTAAAAATGTGCGCCAAAATTTTTCAGATTTACAACGCTAATAAACCATCGCAACTCGTGATAGTACATTGTTCCTACTTATATGATTATTGCGAAGAATAATTACTAAGGCTTCAGTAGTTAAAGGGTTAGGATGCTCGCACGGAATGCCAGAGATCCAGGTTCGACTCACGACCGAGATAATAATTTTCGCAATATAAATTAATTATTTACAGATTTTTAATATGCCAATCATAAATTTTAATATGTCATTCAACATTATTAAGATCCAAGATGCTACGAGCATCAAAATTGTTAGACTGTTAGTCAATTTAACTCGTAATAGTATTGTGGTATATAATTCATATAAATAATTAATTATATATATATATATATATATAATTGATTGAAGATTCAATTGATTGATATGTGCCCACTGAATAGAACAAATCACAATACATACTAAAAAATTAATTGTTAATTGCACACACAATTAAAACTAATTTGTTAAAACACTTTGATTATTAATTAAGTAATTGTTAATTGTAAGGACAATTAATTAATTGTAATTATTTATATAAACCCACAATTAACAATTACTTATTTAACTTATTTAATTGTCAATTGCAATTAAAAATAAAATTTTAATTGTTAATTGTAAATTGTCAAAACAATTAAATTCAGCCTAACACTGCAGGATACGAAGGGCTAAGCCTCCCCTCCATAAATCTTCAACAATAAAAATAATTAAAAAATAATTTGGCAGTAAAATACAATAGTTTACAATTTCTGAATTTATTCACAAGGAATATTTATGAGGATTTGCAAAAAATCAATTTGAAGAAAAAAGAATTATAAATGGAAGTACGGTCTAAAAAGATTTTCTGCGAATACAAGACGGCTACCGTTATAAATATAAGTTTTTCTAATTCGAAAAATTGATTTACTATTTTGTAAAAAAAAATAAAATAGATTACTAAAATAATTATGTGTGATTTACTTTGCAGCAATTAATTAAAAATAATGTAAGAAAATTTGGTAAATGTTCACTTTAGGGGACTCAGCTCCGATGACCTTGACCTTGATATATGTTGTCAAGGTCATGATTCTGAGCAACTTTAAAATAAAAAAAGATTTTACAATAATTGTGAATAGATTCAAATTAATATGACTGTTATAGAAGATTTATTTAATTAAGGAAGATTTATTTAATTTATGCGTGTATTTATAAATTATAAACTTCTCGTCCGTTAATTATCGGACAGTTTTCTAATTATATTTTTGTGTATAATTATTAGTATCTGATATCATTTAAATTAACGAACTATATAAATATGTTAAATACAACGTTTCGTATTTTTTCGTAAATTAAGTTAACTCTTTGTAGTGGGAACTCATAATTTCAGCCAAAATTATTCTCTGAGTCACTTAAAATATTATATTTATTATCTGAACAATCACTATCACTTTTTTCAACAATTCTTGATGCTTTCGTATGGCAACAGAACATTATTTTCTGATCCACCATAGTATGTGATCAGTATCATACATATCTTTGAGCAAATTAATATTAAATTTGTTACTTTAATCTACCTTCGAAAACTTAAAATGTATCTTTCAAATGATGATCAAACCAAATTTGGTAATGAATGTGTGTGCATGCCTTCATTATATAAAATTAGACTATAATACTACTTCCTAGTACTTATGTGCTAATTATTAGTTCCATAACCACTTCTTTTTTTTTTTAAATACTTACACATACGATTTTGTTTATCAATATTGGTAATAGATCAGCATCTATTACACTTTGGATTTGGTCCTTACTGCCTGCGACTTTACAAATTATCCATAAAGCTTCTTTTTCAATATCTTCCTCGTCAACAAAACAATTCGATAAAACAATACGTAGACCTGACAATCCTCCCGCGGTAATGATAGCGTCCTTGTGAGCGTCATCACCAAATTCCACTATATTTCTAATGGTGATCAATGTTGGAAGAAAGATACTTTTTTTCTCAGAGGTCAAACACTCTAAAAGTTTCGGTAGAATACCAGTTTCCATTATCGCTCGTACATTACTTTTGGATCCATCAGTCAGGTAAGAAAGTATTCGACAGGTATCGGCTAAAACAAGCGACAATATACACACTTCAAAATTAAAACCTGAAATGAAAAATACTAATAATCGCGAAAGACTGTTTTGGAAATAATTGGAAAAAATTGTTTAACATTATTCAAATCTATCATTTAATATTAATACCATTTTAATAGTTTTTTTACTGACTTAATAATAGTGTTCCTTCCATAATAGATATTATAAATTACGTAGTAGAGGTACAAAATAATGATAAAAGAAATTGAGAGAAAATATCTTACAGGTTACGAAATCATTTTCAATATTCAACAGGCAATTAAGCACTGGTAAGATATGCTTTGTGCTTTCAAGGCTTAGAGGTTGAGTCCTTTGACATAAATTAGATAAAAGCCATGTGATGTTGTCTATGAGCTTTATCTGTATAAGTCACCAGAAAAAATAAAAATATTATCTGCTAATTAAAACAAATACAGATGTTTAAAATTTTAATTAGCATAAAAGTTAAGTTTGATCTGTTAGCTTTTATGTTAAAATCGCTTACAGACCTCGCTAACATATCATTTTTTCTCTTTATGAATTATTTCATGTATTTATTTTATGTCGGTTTTTAAAACAAGCTTAGTTTGACATTGCTAGATACGTCAATATTCTTGTAAGCAGTACTTATATTTTATTTCTTAAATGAGAGTTATAATTTAAATAAATAAACATGCTCCTATGAATACTAATGATCGAAACGTTTTCATAAAAAAAAGTAACGATAAAAATTAATAATTTCCAGTTTTCTTGCAAAATAAAAATGTAATATCATAAAAAATATAATAGGTATTGTATAAATTATGTATTAAATAATTATAAAAGTCATTCTTTATTAATAATAATGATTTGAATATGTTTTTATCGCACTCATATTTTTTTATTTGATATTGCACTCTTTGGACAAACCGACGAAATGAAGGTATACGAAGTTTAAACATGTTTTAAAATAGTATGTTACTTACTGAAGTATCAGGTTTAATGAAATGAATTAAATGCGGTAGAATATCATACAACATAGCACGGTCACATGCATAAGGAGTATCAATTATATTTCGTAAGACATACACTGCTTGTTCCACAACCATTGAAGATTTATGTTTAAGTAAGTTTAATAATTTTGGTATTACGTCATATTTTATAACGCTCTCTGATGTATTGGGTGTACTCGAAGTTATGATATTTAAAAAGGATATTACTTCAAATTGCAAAGAGATACTATATATAAAAAGAAATTATGACTTTAAGCATGAATGTATGAAAAAATAAATCGGAAAATTAGTGATCAATAAAATACGATTTAATTATACGAAGTCACAATTTATTTAAATAAAAAATTCTTTCTTTTTAATTTTTGTGTAGACACATACTTGTTACTATCTAAAAGCTCAATACAGCGTGATACGATGCCACCATTTATCATATAATTAATTAATCTATTTTTTGGACTTAATTTTTTGCAACACCGAATTGCCCGTAATTGTAATGCTTCTTCTGATGAATTTATGTCATTAATATATTCGTTTATAGTAAAACAAGTTAAAGTGGGCGAAATAGAAATTTTGTACATTAAATTCATGAGTTCTTGGTCTGTATCCAGATTAAGTTTGAGAAAACGAACTTTTCTTATGGCTTTACATAGTTCCACTGCATTCGTTCTTTTTCGTATTAACTCCTAAGATACACATATATAAAGTAAGTAAAATATTTTATATATTTGTAGCGATCAATGTTAAGTTACTAAAATATCGCAATAGCAGATATATAGAATGTTAAAAAACATGTAATGTAATTACATACAATATTTATTATTGAAAATATAAAAACGTATTACTAAAATAAAAATTTTATCTATTACATTTACACTTACTATGTCTTTATCATCAAAATTTGTTTCGAAGTTATAATCAAGATCTCCTTGAATAGACATTGTCGCGATAAATTACTGTAAATTTATTTTCTGTAAACGTTAAAGAAGGACAAAAATTAGTATTAAACAAATTATCTTTAAGACCGTAATGTGATATAATAGCATTAAGAAAATACACATATGATCACATCTAAATTTTAATGTTTAAATTATAACTTGATTCGACAAAATCAGTATATTTGAAATTAATAATTTAAAAACAAATTTGAATAACGAATAATATTGGCTCATTGCCCTGTTCCTCTATATTATTTGAATAATAATGACTACATATTAATACAAGAAATTGCTAATAATTCAACTTTAATTATTTAAATTTAAACATAAAACTTTTTATTCTTCATTAGGTCATTTTCAAATTAACTAATCTGTTAATAAGTAAAATTAATAATATAAACAAATAAGTCACATTATCGACAATAAAAACATACATATGATTGTTGATGATTTGAAATTATATGAATTTCATTTTATATTCGTAATTGTGCGCAAAAATAATTTTCAGTTTTGGGACACAATGATGTACTGAAATAAGACACTGATATTATAAATTAAATTAACGGGCATTATTATAATATTAATGCGAGTATGACCATCTTAGAAATCTTAGAAGACTAATATTTGGAATATTCTAAGCAAAATGATAATAATCGATTCAAATGTCTACAGAAATAAGAATAAACTTTATAATAAACTCTACCAACAATAAAATGTATCCGTTGTTAATTCAATTAAAATCTACATTTGTTTATAGGAAGAAAATTCGAGTTTCTTATAATTCTATAATGCGACAATACTATAAAAATATGATTGGATTAAATGTTGCTAACTTCAAAATCAATCATGTATAACGGCTATACGCAAAATATTAAATATTTTATATAAATTTGATTTACGTCACTTGCTCCAACATGCTTCAACTTACTCTTATCATAGTCCCTCTTTATTTTAATAACCTTATTGGAGCGAATAGGAGATATAATAGAAGCGTGTTAGAGCATTTTCAAGCAAGTTATGCGAACACATATCTACAGATACTTATAACAAATGAAGGAACATGAAATTTGTGAGCTATATGTTATAAAAAAATACATTTCAAGTGTCCTTTACTAATTAGCAAGTACAATAATTACCTGATCAAACTGCAGGTTTTGTGACGTTTGCCCGTATTATTCTTACTTCTTTTTCAACGAATTCAAGTAATCCGTTACTATCGTCAAAATGTAAAAGAAATGTAAAGGAAAATATTGCTTCATACAATTATCGGCGAAGATAATAATTGAACAAAAGACAAAACTATAATGTAGTTGATTAACGATATCTCTAACGAACACAAGACTGCCTTGAGCTGTGCGTGAGCAAGTTTATAACATTTACTGTGGGTTTGTTGATGAATCTAGATTCCGAAATATTTTTCCGAATATCAGTCAATGTCGATAACCGAGCAAATACAAACCCGCTGTTTTTATCATGTGATATAACGTAACTTTTATTTTAGACACAAATACCTGATCACGTTTGTTTTGACAGACATTAATTTCTCTCTCTCTCTCTCTCTCTCTCCCCCCCCTCCCTCCCCCCCTCCCTCCCCTAAAGTTTTCTAAGAACCTAGAACAGTAATTGCCGAGAAATATTATTATAGTGAAATGCGTAATACTTACATGAGTTTTGTTTTTATTTTAATAGACGATTCGTAAGTGTAGGAATTAAATTTCTATGAAGAAATAATATTTAGAATTAATATTATTACAACGCCTTTTAACATAAGTTAATAGTAACTCAAGTTGCCCAATTTTCGAGCTCGCATCTTGAAATCTCAGATATTTACATACAAATTTTCACAAAATATTCTTCAAACATTGTATTATTAAAATAAAATTACTTAAATATACTGGAACTAACCATACTTCTAAAAAAAATTCATGAATATGTATGCTTTTTTTCATCGAATTAACCTTACCCCTCTTTAAGAGTAGCCAAATAACACATCTCCATATATAGTAAATATACAAGGAATATATAATAAAAATGCAAGGGTTTAAAAGTTCTTTTCGTACTAGGGCGCGTAAAATGCGATTTTACACCCCGGAGAATTGTAAATAAATAACACCCAATTACTCCCCACTCAGCAAAACAATCCATGAACCTCATTCTCCACCTTCACAGCTCCCTAGTACGAAAAATTTTGTTTGCGACTCGGGAGTAAGGTTTTCACACCCGCGTGTGTTCGACCGTACACTCGGGCTGGCTTCGCCAGCCCTCGTGCAGTCGAATACCCTCCGGGTGTAAAAATCACTTTTACTCCCTAGTCACAAAAATAACTATTTTTTAATATAAGATTATAAGATAAGTATTTTGAATTTCTATAATATTTTTTTCATAGTAGATGGTATGAACTTTTTACTGATTTAGTTCGTTTAGCTTAAACATAATAAACCATACATAATAAATTAAGTTTTTGTTAGGTGTGGCGTATATGCCGAAGTTAACATATGTATATTATACATCTTCTTCACTATAAAAAATCAGAGACCGTTTACGAATAACTGACACGACGCGACGGTCTACTTGATTGTTAATATATGTTTAAACGGATAAAAATAATTTTAAATTTGTACTGTTATATATATATATATATATATATATATACAAAAAGCAAGGAAAGAATAAAAATTATTAATATGAAAGTTTATTTGCCCTATAATAAACAAATTTAAGAAAAAAGATGTTAAACATGTTAATAGATATCCCGGAAATCTTTAGGACACGTCTCACAAAATATATAGTAAAAATGCAAGGGTTTAAAAAGTTCTTTTTTTAATATAAGGTTATAAGATAAGTATTTTGAATTTCTATAATATTTTTTTCATAGTAGATGGTATGAACTTTTTACTGATTTAGTTGTAATATATTTACTAAATATATTTTTGGAATATATTTAGAGCTAATGTGTGCGTGTGTGTGTATTTGACAATCATTTGCCTTTCTTGACGACTTCCCGCAAATATCTTACAATTCTATAAAACATTTACTATACATTTATCCTGATATTCTTTGAATGAGCCTAGAATATCTTGACGCTGATTTAATTAATGCATAAAAATTATTTAATAGAACTTTATTCATACAATACATACAAAATACGAAACCAACTTAAAAATTAAATTAAATTGTTATAATTAAAACTTTCTCTGTGAAAAAGAGTGTATGTAGAAAAGTTTATATGTAAAGTTTATAATTATACTTAAAATAAGTTTTGTTTTCTTTTACATAATTTGATCTTATATATAAAAAAAATAATATAAAGAAGAATTGGAATAATACGAAGTTCAATTTTTATAATCTACTTTTTTAAATTAAGTTTATAGAAATAAGCAAAAATTGCTAACACATAATCATATGTAATATAAAATAAAGGTAAACCTTTACAAAAGGGGACCATCGTCCGATGACCTTGACCTTGACATATGTTGTCAAGGTCATGACCCTGAGTAACTTCCAACAGGTTTTAACCGTCGCTCGTCCTTCGTTAAAAAGTTATTAACAATCATAGTTCTAAAATATACGTTTCATTTCTGCTATATACATATGACATCAAGTACTATTCTACACCTTTCCCTGTTCAGAAACGTTAAACTTTCCACGCGAAGTAACTTTCACCCCCCCCTGCACAGGAGCACACGACTTCTACGATTGTACTGTTGCTATGATAGTACTGTCGGGGCAGACCTCCGTCGACGGTGTGGGTGCGGAGGGGTGGACGAAGGCCACCCCCTTGCACCTGCCCGTGTGTACACCAGGAAAAGGTGTAGAATAGTACTCAATATCATACATGTATTATATATTATACCTTAATTTTAAAATTGCAACAGTGCAATCATAGAAGCCGTATGCTCCTTGGAGGGGGGGGGGGTGGGGGGAGGAATTGGAGTTCGTGTAGTGTAGGAAGTCAAAATGTATGTGTAGAATAATATTTAGGATGGTATATAGCAGAAATAAGACGTTATTTTTAAAACTTTGATTGTTAATAACTTTTTAACGAAGGACGAGCGACGGCTAAAATCTGCCGGAGATTACTCAGGGTCATGACCTTGACAACATATGTCAAGGTCAAGGTTATCGAAAGGTGGTAAAGGTTTACCCCTTTGTAAAGGTTTACCAAAATAAAACTGTACATACATATAATTATGCACAAAATTGTATATCATGTAAACATAAATTTAAAAAATACAAACTTTACTTTTTAATTATCTTTTAATTAGTCTTATTATTTTTTTATATAGAGGAAAGCCCCCTATTATGAGATAAGCGCTTAACATGAGATAGCGGCGTTTCTGCTAAACTAATAAATGCTATCTGTTGATTCTATCATGAAATTATTGCTCTTGGATTGAAAAGTATTTAGTGGAAAATTCATTGTTAGATCATGCCTACAGTAATTGTAAAATAAAATTTTAGAGTTTGAACGTTTTCAAGTTTCATTGAGATAAGCCTTAATCTTTATTTATTATTTAATAAGTAATTATTTGGCAATAAATTCTTCATGTAGTAATAGAGTAAGATCGTACTGATAGAAAAATACGAAATATGTTGAATTGTTTAATTAAAGAAGTTAGATTTGATGATCGTAAAGCTGTAAGACGTGATACTCGTAATATGAGATACCCAGGATATTTCTAATATGAAATAATCTATACTTCTGTGCCCAAGAGAAAATCGATGTTAAAGTATAAATGTTATTGTACAATAATAAAAAGAATAACCAGAATGAACATTGAGGGTCTGTTTCTGCAATACTTCATTCCAATTACTACTGAAGACAAATCCTGAATACAATGCATCACATACTCAATTTACGCGCATAGGCTGTATATTCGTTGATATGTTAGAAACATCAAATAAAGTTTTTTTAATTCTAATACTGATGTACTTTGTGCTTTATTATCGATTTCTCGGGGTATCTCATACTAGGAGCACAATTTTTCGATCTTGCGATTTGTTCACCTTTTACATTTCTTTAATTAAAAAATAAAATAAAATTTGAATTAAATTTTACATAACACTATCTTAAAGCTTATTAAATTCTCTTCAAAATGACCTATTATTTTTTTTAATTCTACCAATAAACATTTAGTAATTACACAAAATGAGCTCGGTATCTCATAATAGGGGCTTCTCCTCTATGTATATAGACAGAGATTGTACAAAAAAGATATATAAGCATATATTTTTTATATATTATATAATACTTAAATGTTTTTTGTTGACTCAATTATATCTTGTTTAATAATTATAGGTTTGCAAATAATAGATACCATTCTAAGTCGTTTTGTAAGTAGTTATCATGATGTGTTATAAAATAAAAGAAATAATGAAATTTCATATGATTAGTTCCTTAACTTCTAATTTTCAATTCGAATTAAAAAATAAATTTATAAGGAAACTGTATTTCTTAATTCATTCGTCATTCAATCCATTGGTCACGAATTCTTTTTAACTTTACAGTTATGAAAAATGTGAGTTAATTATATATAAAGATTTTTTATAAATGATCTCATTTTGATGAAATTGGAGAGCTTTCACTTTTTCTGATACTCCAACTGCTTTGAATATAGGGATAATCCTTTCTATTTGTCCATATACCTTTGCATCATCCAACATATCACTAAAATTATATAAGTGTTGAATAATGATCGCATCATCTTCCTCTTTCATTAAATTATTACAAAATGTTGTGAATACACCAGCATTTAATAGTTTTGTCAAATGTTGGTCTGATCCATATGATAGTATATCCACTAAAATAACCTCAGATAATATTTTTATCCTATTGTTATCCTATAAGTAAATATGTATGTTTTTATATAAATATATATCCTTATAATTAATAATCTGTTATTGCAAAAATTGAAAAGTTAGAGAGGACATGTTTGATTCAACTTCGTACCGTAAATCTATATCAATAAAATTATATATAAAGAACTCTTGTTAATAAATAATTTTAAAAATGAATAAAGGGCATATAAGAGTCAAAAATTAAATCTATATATGTACAAAAATATTTCTAAATATTTTAAAGCTCTCAGTATACATTTGATATATGGTAATTTTATCGACAACGCTTGTGCGCTCGTGAGTACGTACAATGAATTACATATTAGGTCAATCGGAAAGTTCCTTCCGTTTTTTTTGCAAAAAGTATTATTTTATTTAAGAAACAAAATGAAAAAGTACATCAATCAAAATATTGCTTATCTTAGCAATGACTTTTTCCCATCTTTCTGAAATGTACGTCTATCGACCGTGGTCGCTTGTTGTGCGAGAGATGTTTAAACATCTCGCGGTACATTTCACGATATAGGGGAACGGATATATGCTTTTTTTCGTAAATATTGCAAAAATTTCAACGCAGTACAGGGCTCACAAAAAACCGTCAAAGGCGTTCCTTTTTCATAAGCTTTAGAAACGTATAACAATGAAAAAAATATAAGACTCATAATTCCTTTGTAAGAGAATTTAAGGTTTTAAAAATTCAAACATACTATATCGATAAAGTAGATATTTTAATTTTCAGCAGATATCTCTAAAATTATGAAAAGTATGAAAAAATATTTTATATAAAAGTTTTATTACTCTCTTTGCTCTGGGTACACATGCATGCGGATGCCACGCGCGCGAGTATGTGTGCGACATCGATCCAACGAGTCATTTCTTGTTAAGTAATAATTAAAATATTTTCTAACAGATTTTGACTGATTTATTCGTGTTTACATAATCATACTTACACTCTGAAATATATCTATCAGTGGTGATAGCAAACCAGCATTTAACACATTTTCGATCTGGTCTATATTATTAATCATTTTACTGATTATGAAAACAATTTCGAATCGAAGATCGTCATCGTCAAAATCATACCGCAACAAGATACGAAAATGCGTCAAACATTTCGCTAAAATTAAAAAATCCCATTTATTCATCTCAAATGTCCTTACTATATTTCCAACTGTAAACACCGCTGGAGTATAGATGCAACTTTCCAGCGATCTCAGACATTCTATAATTTCCGGTAGAATGCCACTATCCAATATCGCTAGTTTATTATCGTTTGATAATAAACACTCAGTGGTAAGTTGAAAAAGTATCTTGCAAGTATTAGCTGGAACGAACAATAACATAAGGTATTTCAAATTTAGAATAAACACATAATATATATTATAATACATTAAACGTAAATATCTTACAACATAAGTCTCGATATCCAATATTAAGCTGGTCATTAAGTACTGGTAGAATAGAATTAATCAATTCCAGAGGTATAGCTGAATTTAATCTCTCATGTAAGTAAGTTATAATCCATACAGTGGTGTACATTGACTCTATCTGCATATTTTTACCAGGAGAAATTAAAAAATTGTCTACTTATTAAAACAAATATTGCTTAGAAAATTGCACTTATAGTCCAGTCGTCAGAGATTTGACCTCTAAAAACGCGACGAACAAGCTGGATTTTGCTATGAATGTCAATTTTGGGACCCCAAAAAAGTTTGCCACTCCTGCCCCCGGGCTTCCCCCTAAAACCCCCCCTCGTAGGGGGGAAAAAACGAAAAACATCGATTTACCAAGAATCTGTACGCCGTAGAAAAAAATGTTTCAAACAAGAAATGTAGCTGAGATAATTTTGAACAAAAATGTTTCTTAGCACTTTTTGTGTAGAATGAACCGTTCTCTCAGAAACAACGCTTGAAGCGACCGGTGATTTTGAATGTCAGTTACGCGCGCGAAATCAATTTTTTAAATAAAATTTCTATCGACGGTAAAAATTCGATATCTTTTGATCAGAGTGTCCTATCGACAAAAATCAAAATGCGTTTTAAAGGTGAAGAGTGCAGCTTTCGTATGCAATTTTTGCATTTTGCCGCAAATGAAGTCAGTTTCTATAAAGCTGTTAAATAAATAAACGTTGTGCGATTTTTGCCATTTTTTACGATTCTCATGAGATCAATAAAATTTATCACTTCCATTGACCGGTCGCTGTGGAATTTCCATTGTTAGAGCCTAAACTTCAAAACCTATAACATGAAATTTCGATTTTGAGTTTTGGCAACAAATATGAGGCATTTGAAATATGCCTAAAAAACGCTGAATTTAAACTTTCACATTACAAACGATCTCACGTCACGGGAAATGCTTCCACGAAGACGGCATTGGGTGGAATTTGTAGCTGAAGATGTGTAGTTTTTAAACACGTACTTGTGCAATCGAAAAGAAGCAGTTTTAAACGTTTTATTTGAAGTATAAGGCCAAATATCACGATTTCCTCATTTTTCACAAAAACATATATAACTTTCGATTCCGACCATATTTCGGGACGTTCAAAACGGGAAATTGAAGCTGAATGTTTCTACTATTGATTGCATATAGTCGCTTCATGCAGGCAAATCTTGGAATTTCAAGGGAGACCTTCGAAAACAGGTAACAATGCGTTCCGCTCGAGTACTGCCGGCGGGTTACAATTAATCGATTAATCGATTTTTTTTCCCTTTGGGGGGGGGGGGGTTAATAGGGGTTGTAAACTTTTCCTGAGCGATCAAAAGCTTAATACTACAGTCATGTACAAAGTACTTTTTATATTCACCAATTTTTACCGTAATTTGCGCATTTCTATTTTTCATCAGTGTAGGATCGCACATTTATGAAAGAACGGTTCACTTCACAAAAAACTGCTAAGGAACTTTTTTGTTCACAATTATCTCAGCTGCATTTTTTGTTTGAAACATTTTTTTCTACGGAGTACACATTCTTGGTAAATCGATGTTTTCCGTTTTCCCCCCTACGAGGGGGGGTTTTAGGGGGAAGCCCGGGGGTAGGAGTGGCAAACTTTTTTGCATCTTTTTTGGGGTCCCAAAATTGACGTTCACAGCAAAATTCAGCTTGTTCGTATGATTTTTAGAGGTTGAGTGGCATTTTCGTCTCTGACGACTGGACTATTAACATAAAAGTTAAGTTGATCTTGATAGCTTTTATGCTATGAGCGCTTAAAAACATTGTTTCATACTTCAGAGCGTCTTAGTAAAAAAATACAAGATAAAAGCTAATTCAAATGCTAACAAAAAGAAAACAAAAAGAGAATATTCGAAAAAAGATTTTATTGTGTGACATTAAGCATTCTAAATTAATAAATTAAAAAAAAAAAGCCATGGTTTTAACCTGATAAAATATTATATAAAGTAAAAGATTACGAAGAAACGAAAAAGAGTCTTATATAATTGAAAATATATATTCAAACTTTCAGAATAAATAATAATTCTCGATCCTGTAATATATTTGAAATAATTATAATCAAAATATTCACTATTTATTACAATAACAATGGAATAAATAGCTTTTTCATGTATAATTGATTACTCTACGTTTTACTATATATGTATAATTTTATATTTTAATTAATACTCATTATTTACTTTAAATGATTAAATGGTCCACATTGTCGATGCAATCTATGTCTTATTTTGTGTGATGTAATTCCTTTCTCTTTTAAGCACTATTCAAGTTTAATCTTCTCTATGAATTAAAATTTTATAAAAGAAACAAAATGAGAAAGAAAGAGTATCTAAGTTTTAAACCAATATCGACATAGTTTGATTATTTTCAGTTTTTTACAGTGATGAGAACAATGTAACAATATATAATTTATGCATTGCTACTGTACAAATCAATTATAGACAAATGTAAGTTTTTTTTCAAAAATTTAGTCTGTTGCAAAGTTAGCAACTATTTATTACACTTACAGTTATTTGGTATAATGCGGATTTAAATCATAAGTACTTATTCTAAACAAATGGACAGAAATATTTTTTCTCGGGGGTGATGATAATGACAATATCAAAAATAAAAAAAATATAATAAAAGAATATTTGTTAAATACAGACACTTACAGGTGTTTCAGGTTTAATTAAATCCATCAAAATAGGTAGAGCATTATGTTCAAGAGCAAGATCAAGGGCATAAGGACAAGCTTTGGTTATTTTTTCTAAAATATTTATTGCATGTTCCACAACATTAGACGATGTAGATTTGAGTTGCTTCACTAATTTTTGTATTGCTCCATGTTTTATAATATATTGCATTTTTATAGATCCACTCTGTATTAAATCAGTTAATAGAGACATTGCTTCAAGTAGCAAGGCAGTTCTAATAAATAAAAATAAAAAGAAACATCTGTTATCTTTTAATATTATCTAAATTATATGTATTAAAAATACACGAAGAAATTTATTTACATCGATATACTATTTCTACATACTTGTCATTATCTAAGTGTTCAAAATAAAGTGGTAATACATTTTCTAATGTAGAATGACTTATTTCTGGGCTAAGTAATAATTTCCTATAAACCTGAAATTCCAATAATTGTAACTTTTCGTCTGAGTCTATCGAACTGAGACTTGCTTGTATAATTTCATGTACACGTTTATCTGTAAGAAATACAGAAATGGATGCAACAGTATCATCTGTCAATAACTCCGGCCGTTCTCGATCTGTTTCAATATTACTTTCTAACAGTCGATTACCTTCTTCTGATGTGTGTATCTATATCATATATTTGATATATCATATATTAATTATGTATGATAATAAAACACATTCATGATATTTGTACATAAATTTATATATAAATAAATACATACAAGATATCTTAAGAGATATCTAAAATTTTATATCTGAGCAACGGGGAAAAAACAAGATATTTTTATTTAATTAATATTATGATTAACGATCAACTTAGTACGGATACAATTATTTAATTATCATAGACACTGTAAAAAATAAAACTTTTAATTTTAACTCAAAGACATTGAGTGAATCTTCTGAGACATGCAAAAATGTTAACTTTAACACAAAAATGTTACTTTTAACATTTTTGCATGTCTCAGAAAATGCACTCAACGTCTTTGAGTTAAAATTAAAATTTTAAATTTTGCAGTGTATATTTATTTATTACATATATATTTAATTATTACTTTCATATATATTTTTCTATTTAGGTAAAGTATGAAATTGTCCACGCGCGAAAAGTAAAGGCTTCAATTTATAAATTATTTTTTTTTTATAAATGATTACAATAAAAATATACAAACCTTTTGAGTAAAAAAGAGTTTCATTATAGTAAAAGATTGTTTATAAATTCGCTCCATTATATGGTACTGAAGAGCTTCTATTTCATCAAATCCTCCAACTTTTTTTATTGCCATTGCAAGTATTTCTTTTTGTCTTGTTTTTTCTGCAGCATGCAAGATTTTAGTCAGACCAGTTAAAGCACAAAGAATGTTGTAATAGTCATTTGAGTGAAGTAAAGCACAATATGCCAGTAATACATTGTTATTCACAATCTGAATAAATTGTTGAACTGTTCCTCTCGTTATCATAGTAGTTACAGCCCATGCGGCTATTGCTTGTGCGTTTCCCTAAATAATTTATATATAAATATCTAATGATCTATAAAATTTAGTATCAAAATATTTGTATTATTTGGTATTAATATTTAACGCAAGTCTGGTTTTACATGAGTAGTAGAAAGGGGATGGTTATGAAACGTAAAGTTGTTGAATTCTCTACTATATTGTATAGTTTACGCTGTATACACAATCTGCTTATACTTTGATAAAATGGCCATTACTCAGTCATGTAAAATTTTAATTTAATCGGAGAATTTTAGGTATGGGCGCAACTTGTGTGGCACTATAGACTCAGTCACCCACCTTAAATCTTCATTAATAAAAATAATTAGAAAATAATTTGGCAATATAATAAAATACTTTCTAATGGACCCTGCCATAATCTTATGAAAATTTGTCTTAAATTTTGATATGTTATAACGATGCTAACGACATCCTAAACAAATATCTCCATAGGCACAAGCCCCGGGAATCAATTCTTCACCGATTATGAGTCGGCGAAGTAAAAATTAATAGATAATGCTTAACTGCAATATCTGGCTATCACTCTCATACCCAATCCCCACCCCATCCCCACTTCACCATTCCTACTATACTCTCACCCTTAGGCACGTGAATTGTGTGTGCGTGCATGCGTGCGTTACAAGCGTAAGTTCCAGTAGAGATCAGGATCCACAACGTTACTTAATTTTATTTATTGACTCAAAACTCTCTCTATTGGAACATGAACTTTTTCGTTCACACTCTATTCGCAACATGTTATATTTGAACATACAAAATTAGGTTATAATACTACTTCCTGCTACTTATGCATTAATAGCTATTTCTACAACCAGTTGCTTTCCTTTTAAATGCTTACATGTGTTATTCTGTTTATCAATATTGATAATAAACCAGCATCTATTATACTTTCGATTTGGTCCTTACTGCCTGCGACTTTACAAATTATCCAAAAAGCTTCTCTTTCAATATCTGCCTCGTCAACAAAACAATTCGATAAAACAATACGTAGACCTGACAATCCTCCCGCGATAATGATAGCGTCCTTGTGAGCGTCATCACCAAATTCCACTATATTTCTTACGGTGAGCAATGCTGGAATAAAGATACTTTTCTTCTCCGACGACAAATACTTCAAAAGTTTCGGTAGAATATCAGTTTTCATTACCGCTCGTACGTTATCTTTGTCTCCATCAGTCACGTAAGAAAGTATCCGACAGGTATCGGCTAGAACAAACGTCGATATAAAAATTTCAAAATTAAAACTTAGTAAAAAAATATTTTTGATCGAAAACTGTTTTGGAAATAAACGGAAAAATATTTAGAAAATATTCAAATTCATCATTAGGTATACCCTCTGTTTTCCTAGCTTTTTCAGTAATAAGAGTATTCCTTCATAACGGATAAATTATGTATTACATGTATAAAAATAATAATTAATAAAGGATATTGAGAGCGAATATCTTACAGATTATATAATCATTTTCAATATTTAACAGGCAATTAAGAACTGGTAAAATATGTTTTGTCATTTCAAGGCTTAAAGGTTGAGTTCTTTGATATAAATTAGATAAAAGCCATGTGATGTTGTCTATGAGCGTTATCTGCATAAGTCACCAGAAAACATAGAATTATTATCTAATAATTAAAACAAACGTACATGTTTAAAATTTCATTTGAAGTAAATGTTAAATTTAACCTCTTATAGCTTTTACTTTGTTAAAACAGCTTACAGACATCGCTAACGTATCATTTTTTTTTCTTTATGAATTATTTCATACACAGTTCCAAGAAAAAGTAATACACTATAAATTTAGGAAAAATTTACCAAATTTCAAATGATCATAACTTTGTAAATAATAAAAATAAAAATATGTTTAAAAAAAGTAAAATGAAGCTTGAAATGTCCACTTTAAGATTATTTTAGATGCGTTCAGAATCGTCGTCCGGTTATACCCAGATGTTGTTGTATCCTTATTGTTCACGAATGATATACAAGGATAACACAACACCTGGGTGTACTCAGATGATGATTCTGAATGCAGCCTTAAATGGGAATTATACTAGGCTATTATTTCCAAAATGGCGAATAACTAAATAAGAACATGAAAATTGATAATCAAAAATTCAACTTTGCGATGGTGCATGATGTGAATTGGTTGTCTTTGCTTAATGAGACAACATGAACGTGAAAGAAAGAACGTATAGAATTTTATCTTTAAAATGCTTTTTATCGCCTTCGATATTATCATATTTCGCTGATTTATTCCAGATTTAAGATATCGCTGTCATTAGCTTCAATTATGCTTTTAATTTTTTCCAATAAGAACTGATGGAGTTTAATTGGTCGAAACACTACATTGCGTGCGTGCTTGCGTAGATGTGCGAGTGTGTCTGCTCTTATCCAAAATCGACGGTGTGGATGTGACAAGAATCTGATCCCGTGTGTGTGTGTGTGTGTGTGTGTCCTGCTCTTAATGTTATCCAGGATCAACAGCGTAGAATCTAATAACAGAAATATGATTCCGTGTGACGAAACACACGCAATGTGGTGTTTCGACCAATCAAACTCCATGCAGTTCATATTGGGAAAAATTACAAGTATAATTTAAACTAAAAATAATTTGAATAATGACAACGGTATTTTAAATTTGGATAACTCAGCAAATTGCGATTTTCTACTAAATTGTTTGAGCATAAAAATTGGCATTAGAGCATATAATTAATACATAAATAGCACTTAATTCTGACATAGATGCCGTTTTAATTTTTTGTAGGGGGGGATGCTAGCTTAACAGATATAATACTGACTATGTCTAAAAGAAAATAAGATAGGTAAGTGCAAGTTTAGCACGTTTTAAAAAAGTATGTTACTTACTGAAGTATCGGGTTTAATAAAATCAATTAAATGTGGTAGAATATCATACATAAGAGCACGGTCACGTGCATAAGGAGTATCAATCATATTTCGTAAGACATATACTGCTTGTTCCGCAACATTTGAAGACTTATGTTTAAGTAGGTTCAATAATTTTGGTATTACTTCATACTTTATAACACTCTCTGATTTTTTGGGTATTTCCGAAGTTATGATATTTAATAAAGACGTTATTTCAAATTGAAAAGAGATACTATATATAAAGAATATTGTAGAAATTATATCTTTATGCATAAATGTATGAAAAAATAAATCAGAAAATATTAGTGATCAATAAAATACGATTCAATTGAAAATACCGAGAAGTTAGAAACATATTTATCGTCATTTGCATATGCATATATATTGTGTATATATATTTTATATATATGAGACATTCCATTATAAATCGAACACTTTTCAGACGACTATTTTTTAAATCGCTTGAAACTTTTTTTACGTGTTCTAGGCATGAAAAAAGTGGACCCGTGTCTCGGGAATTTTTTTTTTTTTTTTTTTTTTTTTCGAAGATATCGGGATTTTAATTTTTGACGTGATGCATTTTATGGCTTCATTCAAACCTTCATATCTCTGGTAAATTTTGTCGAAATGGAACGAATTTTTTTTCATTTTGAAGCTGAAAACGTCAGCTTTCTAATGCTTATTTTTTCAATTAGTGAATTTGCAAAAATAGCGGTGTAAATAACAAATTAATGTTTTAAAATGAATTTTGACATTGATGAACCAGGTTTGGTAAGTTGAAAAAAATTCCATTGAATTCCTCGTCAAATTTCCTAAAAAAAACATATTTTTCCAGAATGGTATCTTTATGGGCACTATTAGAAAAAAATTAATTCTTCCGCGGCGCGCGCACCTCCACGGCGCGCGGACTCCCGCAGGGACCGTCCGTCAGCCGGCGCGCTAGGTAATGTGCGTATGTATATAACATGCTCAATAATATATATATATTCCCGATATATTTATAGATTTTAAATCAGTTTTACGTAATCGATTATTATTTAAAGAATATGTCTATATTTTTTATAATACAATGTTACTGAAGTCAGTATTATTTTCATTTCCTTAGGTACATGTATGCACGCAGATTTTTTAAGAAAGGTGTAGATGATAGGAGTACAAATTATTATTTAGAATATTTGTAATGCAAAAATGTTTATTTCATTATTTTTACAATCAAATAATTAACTATGAAGCAATAATATACTTAAGTTATTGTAAGTAATTCACTTTGGTTAGAATGTCAAATCGCGCGTCAGTGATTTCAATTTGTCCCTTTGCCGCCGCAAAAAAGGCTTGCTGCCCGAGCATAAGTCTTCAGAGACCCAGTAACACTATTCAGACACCCAAAGAATTGTTTGATTGGGCTAAGCAGGCATTACCAAATGTCCATTGCGAGTTTTTTACGAACGAGCAGTATGAAAGCAACGAAAACAAATTAACTTCGCGTTTTCAACTGGCAAAAACCGTAAAAAAAAAAAAAAAATTTGAAATCACTGACGCGCGATTTGACATTCTAACCAAAGTGAATTACTTACAATAACTTAAGTATATTATTGCTTCATAGTTAATTATTTGATTGTAAAAATAATGAAATAAACATTTTTGCATTACAAATATTCTAAATAATAATTTGTACTCCTATCATCTACACCTTTCTTAAAAAATCTGCGTGCATACATGTACCTAAGGAAATGAAAATAATACTGACTTCAGTAACATTGTATTATAAAAAATATAGACATATTCTTTAAATAATAATCGATTACGTAAAACTGATTTAAAATCTATAAATATATCGGGAATATATATATATTATTGAGCATGTTATATACATACGCACATTACCTAGCGCGCCGGCTGACGGACGGTCCCTGCGGGAGCCCGCGCGCCGTGGAGGTGCGCGCGCCGCGGAAGAATTAATTTTTTTCTAATAGTGCCCATAAAGATACCATTCTGGAAAAATATGTTTTTTTTAGGAAATTTGACGAGGAATTCAATGGAATTTTTTTCAACTTACCAAACCTGGTTCATCAATGTCAAAATTCATTTTAAAACATTAATTTGTTATTTACACCGCTATTTTTGCAAATTCACTAATTGAAAAAATAAGCATTAGAAAGCTGACGTTTTCAGCTTCAAAATGAAAAAAAATTCGTTCCATTTCGACAAAATTTACCGGAGATATAAAGGTTTGAATGAAGCCATAAAATGCATCACGTCAAAAATTAAAATCCCGATATCTTCGAAAAAAAAAAAAAAAAAATTCCCGAGACACGGGTCCACTTTTTTCATGCCTAGAACACGTAAAAAAAGTTTCAAGCGATTTAAAAAATAGTCGTCTGAAAAGTGTTCGATTTATAATGGAATGTCTCATATATGTAAATATATTTGCTGCATAACAGCTAAATATACTATTATGAAATCACAATTTATTTAAATAAAAAATTTTTTCTTTTTAATTTTTGTGTAGACACATACTTGTTACTATCTAAAAGCTCAATACAGCGTGATACGATGCCATCTTTTACCATATCATTAATCAAACTTCTTTGTAGACCTAATGCTTTGAAACACCGAATTGCTTCTAATTGTAAATCTTCTTTTGATGAATTTATGTATTTTATACAATTTTGTACAGAAGGAGTGTCAATAGGTGAGATATAAGCTTTGCGTATTAAATTCAGGATTTCTTGCTCTGTATCTAGATTACGTTTGAGCAATCGATCTTCTCTTATGGGTTTACATAGCTCCACTGCCTTCTTTCTTTTTCGTATTAGCTCCTAAAAATATGCATACATATATAAAATAAGTAATATAATATATAATATTTTATATACTTGTAATGATCGATGTTAAGCTACTAATACAAAATATACAAAATTCTAATAAGCATACAATGTAGTCACATATAATATTTATTATTGAAAATATAAAAATGTATGACTAAAATAAAAGTTTTAGTTGCTACAAATTTTGATGAAATTTTCCTATAAAAATCGCAAATAATTTAATTTACACTTACTACGTCTTTATCTTTAAAATTTGATTTAAAAATATAATCGAGATCTCTCTCTCCTTGAGCAGACATTGTCACGATGGTAAACTGTAAATTTATTTTGCGTAAACATTCAAGAAAGACTAAAATTAGAAATAACAGTTGTCTTTAATCCCGTAATGTGATATAATAGAATTAAGAAAATATGCATATGATCACGTCTACGATTTTGTGTCAAAATAATAACTTGATTCGACAAAGTAAGTATATTTGAAATAAAAAATTAAAAATAAACTGAAAGAAATAAAGCTATAAGACAATGCAAAAAATTGCTAATATTAAACTTTAATAATTTAAATTTAAATAACAAACGTTTCAACCTATATTAGGTCATCTTTAGTGTAGCTAAATCAGTTGAAACAAAATTAATAATGTTGTGTGTCACATATCATCTACAATATAAACATACATACAATTGTTGTTGATTTGAAATTATATGAATATCAGGTTTTGTATGCAACTGCGAGCAAAAATCATTTTCAGCTTGTGATACAATCATGTGCTGAACTAGGTCACTGATATTATGAATTAAATTAACGAGCATAATTGTAATATTGATTATATTTTATATTTTTTATTTCTATGTTGTATTAAAACATATTGTGTAAACTAAAAATTAATTTTATATAAAAATCTTATTACAGCCCGATTTAGACCGTTTCTTCCTTATACTCATGTAAGTGTTACGCGTTTGTCCACCAACAATATTTCGCAGAAATTACTCTTCTTGGCGAGTATAATTATTTTAGAAGCGAATTATAACGAGTATAATCATTTTAGTAGATTAAAATTGGGAATATTGTCATAACAATAATAATCCATTCAAATGTATATAGAAATAAGAATAAACTTTATAATAAACTCTACCAACAATGAAATGTGTCCATAGTTAAGTCAAATAAAATTTTCATTTGTTTATGTAAAGAAAATTCGAGTTTCTTATAATTCTGTAATGCGACAATACTATAAAGATATGATTGGGTTAAATGTTGCTAACTTCAAAATCAACCATATAATCATATATAACATGCAAAATATTGAATATTATTTTATATAAAGTTGGTTCACGTCGCATGCTCCAACTGACTTCTATCATAGTTCTTCTTCACTTTAGTGCTCTTATTGAAGCGAATAGGAGCTTTAGTAGAAGCGTGTTAGAGCATTTTCAAGCAAGTTATGCGAATAGACCTACAGATACTTATAACAAATGAATGAACATGAAATTTGTGGGCTGTATATTATAAATAAATACATTTCAATCAAGAGTCCTTTACTAATTAACAAATGCAATAATTACTTGATCAAGCTGCAGTTTCTGCGACGTTTGCTCGTATTATTCTTTTTTTTCCAACGAATTCAAGTAATCCGTCACTATCATAAAAAAAAAAAAGAAAATGTTTCTTACAATTATCGGCGATGATAATAATTAAACAAAAGATAAAATTATATAATGTAGTTGATTAATGATGTCTGTAATAAACACGATACTGCCTCTAGCTGTGCGTGAGCAAGACTTTTATTGTGGATTTGTTGATGATTCTAGATCTCGAAAATATCAGTTTATGTTGATAACCGAGCAAATACTAAGCCGCTGTTATTAACAAATGATATAATATACCTTTTATTTTAGAAACGAATACTTGATCACGTATATGTTTTGAAAGATATTAATCTTTCTCTCTTTTTCCCTCCTTCCCTAAAGTTTTCTGTGAACCAATATCAATCATAGTTGAATGCGAGAAAAATAATCGACTGTGATTAGTCAATTTCTTACGACTTTATGGCTTAGGCGACAACCTCTTAAAGCGAGGTTGTGAACGCAGCCTAATTTCTGCGAAATATCGTTAGTGGAGAAACGCGTAACACCATGAGTATAAGGAAGAAACAGACTAAATCGGGCGGTAATATGATTTTTTTATAAAACAAATTTCTAGTTTATAATATGTCAAAACAACATAGAAATAAAAAATATAAAATATAAAAAACAATATAAAATATAATAGAAATAATATCGAACGTTTCGAAACTCACGGGTACTTTTCAGCGATTCTTATATTAGATGTTACAATGTCATAGAAATGAAAATATTGTCTGCTCGTTAAATAAATTGAAAATACAGTGGTGAAATAGTTAGCTGGATAGATTCTTTTTTATTTTTTATTTTTTATTTTCATGTTTTATTATTAACATTGTAACTAGAAATTTATTTTATAAAAAAATATAATTACTTATATGAACTTTGTTTTTATTTTAATACACAACTCGTACATAAGTGTAGAAATTTATTAATTTCTATAAAGAATCAGTATTTAGAGTTAGTGTTATTACAATGTCTTCTCACATAAGTTAATAGTAACGGAGTTAAAAGTAATGGATGAGTTATATTATAAAACTATTAAAAACGACGTAATCTTATTGCTTTATTTTAATCTTAATGTCGATGACTGTGACGAGTGCGAACTCGTTATTATATAGCCTCATATGTTTAATTCCTTCTAACGGATATGAATAGTTGGTCCAATCTGCAGGATGATAATTGCATTCGTGTAAAATATTTTTGGAGCATTCTCAAACAGGTGATTATAGAAAAATTTTAATTCACATTTTTGTCATTCGTAGATTCGAAAATCCTTTTCCAGGATTAAAGTACACGCATAAATACATGAATGTGAAGCAGAAACTATGCTAAAAACAACAAAAAATTTTGAAATGTAGTTATACTCCACCATTTTTTAGTCCAATTTGGTGCTCCAGAGCTGTCACATCGTTGCACATCGTGGCAACGTTCACTTCATACAGAAGCTATACAACCCGTACTTACAAAATAGTATAGTTCACATGCAAGTATTATAATAGTTTGCAGAGCTAGTTCTGGAGAATCACCCGACTGCTGCGGACGTGTTTCCGTTCGGGTGCTTTCAATCAAATATTTTTGAAAGCGTTACTTACTTTGACAGTGCATAAGTTTCTCATTTTGATCGTTTCGCGAATTTGGACGACTCGTTCGTTCGTCCTGACGCGCGTTATTGCGGCGTGACGGCTTCGTAGGTGCAGGCGCTCGGTATCCGTGCAGCCTACACCATTTTCGTAAAAACTTCATCTTTTTTAATTACATATCGCTATATTGGATACAAGCCGTACCGCAGGCATCGGAAGCCATTAAATATAGAAGAAGAAAATGAAGCAAGTAGTTTACATTACTGCGTGGGTCTTATTTGGATTTTGGATTTTAGATTCAAAATTTAATTTAGATACTTTTTCACTAAAACGTAATTACGGTACGAAGATTTTTGTATATGAGAGGCGTGCGTGAGTGAAATATTGATGTAGTGATGCATCAATGACACGTTAATCGTCTTTGAATAAGTGTTTGATATTTCCATTTCGACTAATCTTTTTTAGGATCCCCTCAAAAAGTAATTTAAGTGAATTTCTAGGATTATGGTAAGATATTTCTCATTATATTGTGATACTAAATAGCAATTCAAATTTCGAAATTAGTTTATTATAGTAAGAAGTATAATTTTTATCTCATTAAGTTTCAATCTGTACTTTCTGAGTTTATACGTTTTAAATTGTTATAAGTATATACTAAGCGATAATTGTGATGTAACTGTTTGTCAATGTCTGTTATATTAAAACTCAATAATTAATGAATATAAAATTCCGATATCAAATCTTTAGATCTTTAGAAGATAGACTGTAATTTTGAATAGTATCTGTTTTAGCTGTCATGACATCAATATCTGATACTAATCATGCATTGCTAAAGTTTTTTTAAAGAATCAATAACGCTGATTTAATTCATTGCAAATCAACGTCCTAATAAATTTATTGTTAATTAACTATCATTAAGTAAACTTATAATTAAATACAACATTAAATCGAAATTTAAGAATACCGATGTTTATCTATTATACATACACCTTCCTTTCTATTAAAAAAAAACAGACGTGATTTATGAATAACTATCCATCTATGATTAACTGTCACAGAGATCTAATTGATTGTTAATGTTTAAACAATTAAGAAGAACATTTAGTTTGTACTGTTAAAAAGCAAGTAAAGAGAAAAGTTTCTTAATTTGTGAGTTTTTGATGCACTGATGAACAAATATTTCTAATCAAATGTAAACATTTTAATAAATACTCCCGGATGTCTTTAGGGCGTTTCAAAGAATATTTTTTAAATATATTTAGGGCTCATGTCATCCCCCCCCCTCCCGTGTGTATGTTCGGAAATTATTTACTCTTCTGACGACTTCCAAAGAATATCTTAGAATTCCATGAAGCATCTATTACATTTATCTCGGATATTTGGATATATATGCCAAGAATATCTACTAATATTACGGTAATTTCATTAATGCATTAAAAGTATTTATTAGAAATTTATCCATACAACATGTACAAAATATGAGACCATTGTTAAAAACTAAATTAAATTGGTGTAATGAGTAAATTACTACATTCTCTGTAAAGAAGAGTGTAAAGTGTTTGTATGTAAAGGTTAATTATATCTAAAATATGTTTTTTTTACGTAATCTGTGTCTATGCACAAAAAAAATAATAAGAAGGAGAATTGAAATTTAATACAAAGTCCTATTTTTGCATTCTTTATACTAAATTAAATTTTTTTAAATAAGCAAAAATTGCTCACACATAATTATATGTAATACTAAATGAAATAAGATTGTACATACATATAATTATTATAAATATAAAAAAAATTATACATAACGTGACCATAACTTATGAAAATGCAATTTTTTTTTTATTTTTTTCAATGAGACTTATTATTTTTTCTATATATGTATATAGACAGAGATTATACAAGATAAAAAGATATACAGGAACATATTGTATATACAATTATATTTAAGTAATTTTTGTTAACGCACAAATATGGCTTGAATGAAAACTTGATATGCTAACATTACTCTAAGCTTTGTAAGTAGTTATCATTACGTACAACAAAATAATATAATCAAATCTCATATTGTTTAATCCCTTAACTTGTAATCAATCCGAATTAAAAAATAAATTTTTAAAGAAATTGTATTTCTTAATTCATTCGTCTTGCAATTCATTGGTCAAAAATTCTCTTCAACTTCATAGGACATACCCTTGAATAACATTAAAAAAATTGTATGATATATATATTTTATTAAATTAATATTATTTAATTAATTTTATATTAAAATTATATCATTATATATTTTTCTATTAATATCAAACGTAAAATTGTCTACAAAAATATTAATAACTTTCGAAATAAAAACCCCAAAAAAATTGTATATATATGTACATATTTTAAATGTAGATATATAAAATATGTCAATTTTAATTATATTCACATGTAATTTTATCTAATTTTATATAATTACACATAAAATCTTTCTTATAGGAAGTTTTTAATTTACGAAATATATATTATATAAAACTATTTCCTGGGTAGTTTACAGTTTATAGTTACATAAAATAAATATACGAACCAATAATGGAAAATATGAATCAATTATAGAAATAGATTTTTGAAATATGATATCATTTTGATGAAATTTAAATTCTCTCAATCTTTCTGAAATACTAGTTTTTCTGAGTCTAGCAGCAAATCTTCCTACTTCTCCTTTTCTCTTTGCAGCATCCAAGATACATTTCAGATCATCTAAATAATGAACCATAATTGTATCATTATCTTCCACTTTCATAAAATTATTACAAATTACTGTCAATACACCGGCATTTAATAGCTTCTTCAAAAGTCGGCTTGATGCACGCGATAGTATATCCACTAAAACCCATTGAGATCTCATTTTTATCTTTTCGTTTCCCTATAAACAAATATACATGTATATATAAACATATATTCTTATAAATAATGACTTGATATTGTAAAAATTCAAAAGATTTGTTTGAAAAGGAGTTGACTTTTTTTAACCAGTTTTGTTCTGCTCGATCTGCATATGTATGAAAATAATTATAATTGTTCTAGAGCAATCAGTATTCACTGGATATTTGATAATTCTGCCGACAACGTCGTGCCGCTCATGAGCAGATACAGACTAATTAAACTGAATTGAAAAGTTCGGTAATATTTTGCAATTTTCCGAAATGATTAAGAAGATCTTAAAGCAAAGCTCGAACTCTAACAAAATCGCCAGATTGATTTTGTTTTACAACACATCTACATATTGTTTATATACTACCACGCTAATATCTCACACAGTTGCATTATGTGTTAATTTTGGTATAGTAAATTTGTAGCAATAAAGTTTCTTAGTCTAATTCTAAGCACTCGACGCTGTTTATTCATGCAAACTATGTGACTATTGGTTATTATTTCTGAAGTACAGATTACTCAGTTTTTATATGAAACAAATGTTAAGACACACATGCAACAACGTGACATCTCTGGAGCGCCATACTGGACTAAAAAATGGTAAAGAAATTAATTTCGAAATTTATTATCATTTTTATAATAGATTCTACTTCACAGGCACGTATTAATGCACATATTTTAATACTGTAAAAGCATTTTCAAATTTCTGAATGGTCAAAAAAGTTTTTACTATACAAAAATTATATAGATCTACCTCAAAGAAAAATGTCTCATTAGCCTTAAATTTATATTCATTGTATTCAGTAAGATTATGGCCAAAATGCAATTATATAAATAAGGACTCCTGTCGCTAACTGCGTCTATAATAAAATACTAAAGAAGTTACAACGCAAAATATGGTGTTCAGTTGTGTTTTATACCGTGTTCATCGTGTGTTACTCGTATTTATACTTGTCCAATGCATAATAATGGATCTGACATACATAAGTCTAATTGTAAGAAGAGGTATCAAAGATTCAGAATATCGGGATATTCTATCTCGAATCTCATTACTTAGTCTTATACATATATATTAAGTAAACGATATTATAGGGTTGCTACAAATTTCAACATAAATATTTTCGAGAAAGTTTATATGATATCATATAAAGTCACTTTATTCTAAAGTAAATAATTTCATTTAAGACTAAAATGTTACTTTCTCAATATTAAATACGATTAGCGCTATTCAATTCTATTTTATGATAGATCGAAGATATAATAGCAGTGAATCTAGTAATATTTTCTGTGATGTTAACAATTTTAGCCACCTTCGGTCTGTCTTATGTTCTATGCGTAATGAAATACATGGTTAGTTACATTTATTTCATATCAGTTTTTGATTAAGAAGTTTAATACTTTTTCATGCACTTGACGTATATATTTTCCTTTTTTTATAAACGTTTTATAAGGTAATAAACAACTTTCGCACACCTAGCGACCACGAACGACAGGAGTACATTTGGCGATAAGAGGGACAGATAAAAGCTTTTCTAGCGATCTTTAGAAATTAGAATCTCTTTAAATGTTGGGAAAATTTCAAAGTTTATGTCTCTTTAACTCACAAAAGGCCGTCAAAGCCGTCCCTTTTTGATAAGCTTCAAAAACGTTGTAAACAAAAAAAATATTAGTCTTATAATTTCTTTATCTCAGAATCTTTTGTATTAGAAGTTCAAACATGCTATTGAAAAAATCGGTATTATATTTTTCAGCAAATATCTTTAAAATTATGCAATTTATAGTAACAAATATTTTATATAAAGTTGTAGTACTTTCTTTGCCCTGGGCATACACATTTACGCATACTCCATCCCGTGCGCATGTATGTATGTGTGTCGACATCAATCCAACGAGTCAATACTCGTTGGGTAATAATTAAAATATTTAAAGCATATTTTCGCTGATTTATTCATGTTTGCTTAAGCTTACTTACATATTTAACTAAGTCCATCAATGGTGATAACAAACCATCTTTTAGCACTTCTTCGATGTTGACTCTCAGTTTAATTATTTTTCTGATTATCTTAAGAACTTCATCTTTAACATCATCGTCAAATTCGTACTGCAACAAAACACGAAAGCGCTTGAAACATTTGCTTAAAATTATAGCATCCGTTTGACTAATCTCAATTGATTTTATTAAATTTCCAACAGTGAACAACGCAGGAATATAAATTCTAATGTCATGCGATTTCAGACATTCTACAATTTTCGGTAGAATTCCACCTTCTATTACCGCCCATTTATTATCGTTTGATAATAAACACTCATTGGTAAATTGGAAAAACTTCTGGCATGTGTTAGCTAGAACAAACAACAACAAAAAGTATTTCAAATTTCGAATAAATATATAATATACATTATGATAGATGAAACGTAAATATCTTACAACATATGTCTGGATTTTCAATATTAAATTGGTGATTGAATAATGGTAGAATTATATTAATGATTTCCCGAGATATAGCTGAATCTACTCTTTTATTTAAATAAGTTATAGTCCATAGAATGGTGTATATAGACTCCATCTGCATATTTTTACAGGAGAAATTAAAAAATTGTCTACTTATTAGAACAAATATTGCTTAAAAATTGCAATTAACATAAAAGCTAAATTGATCTTGATACACTGTTAAAAAAGACATAAAATTTCATGTAAATGTAACGGAAGCAAATTTCAAGCAGATACATTCAAATCGTTAAATCTAAGTTACTTGTAATTTTATGCTCATTGACAACATTGAACGATTTTAATGCACCTGTTTATCAGCTTAAAATTTGCTTCCGTTATCTTACATGAAATTTAGTGTATATTTTTTTAACAGTGTAGCTTTTGTACTATGATTGCTTAAAAACACTGTTTTATACTTCATAGCGCATTCGTAAAAACATAAAATAAAAGCTAATTCAAAAGCTAACAAAAAGAGAATATTCGAAAAAATATTTCATGTTTGTGTGACATTAAGCAATCCAAATTGTTAAATTTAAAAATCATAATATAATATTATATAAATTAAAACATTGTAAACAGGTGAAAAAAGAGTGTCCTTCTATAATTGATAATAAATATTCAAACTTTCAGAATATATATAATATTTCTCAATCCTGTATTATATTTGAGATTATTGTAATTAAAATATTCATTTAAAATATTTATTACAATAAATATGAAATAAATGACCCTTTATTATATAATAATGCCTTTGCGGTTTACTATATGTATATAATGTTGTATACAAATAAACAATTATTATTTACTTTAAACGATTAAAAAGTCGACATTGCGATGCAATCTATGTTTTATTTTGTAGGATGTAATTACTTTCACTCTAAGCATTATTGAAGTTTAATTTATTTTTCTTATGAATTATAATTTTATAAAAGGTACAGAGAATGAGAAAAAAAGCTGTCTAAATGTTTTAAACGAATAACGACATAGTTTGATTATGTTCAGTTTCGTAAAGTGATGAGAACAATGTAATATTATTAAATTTATGTATTGCTACTGTACAAATCAATTATAGACAAATGTAAGTTTTTTTTTTCAAAAATTTAGTCGGTTGCAAAGTCAGCAACGATTTATTACACTTACAGTTATTTGGTATAATGCGGATTTAAACCATAAATACTTATTCTAGACAAATGGACAGAAATATTATTTCTCAGGGATGGTGATAATGACAGTATTAAAAATTAAAAAAGTATAATAAATGATTTTTGTTAAATACTGGGCACTTACAGGTGTATCAGGTTTGATCAAACCGATCAAAATAGGTAGAGCATTATGTTCAAGAGCAAGATCACGGGCATAAGGAGAAGCTGTGATTATTTTCTCTAAAAGAATCACAGATGCATGTTTCACAACAGTAGACGATGTAGACTTGAGTTGCTTCACTAATTTTTGTACTGCTCCATGTTTTATAATATATTGCATTTTTATATATTTACTCTCAATAATATCAGTTAATAAATTCATTGCTTCAAGTAGCGAACGAGGACTAAATAAAAAAAAAGAAATATACTTTATCTTATTTTATGTTATATTTTATCTAAATGATATGCATCAAAAATACACGGAGAAGCTTATTTGAATCGACATATTATTTATACATACTCGTCACCATCCAAGTGCTTAAAAATAAGTGGTAATATAACTTCTAATGAATAATGATTTACTTCTGGTCTAAGTAACAATGTTTTATAAAACTGAAATGCCTGTAACGGAATTGCAGGTGTGGGTGCAACAGCAGTTTCTGTTGATAAATTCGGCCGTACTTCATCTATTCCAATATTACTTTTTAACAATTGATCTTCGGATGTGTATAACTATATCATAAATTTAAATATAATTTATGTATGATATAAACAATCTTGCAAGGAATTTAAATTTAAATTTGAAATATATATACAAGGCGTTGTAAAAAATAATTATAATTATACATTTTTGAAGAACATGGAAAAAACGGGGTATTCTTATTTAATTAATATTATGATTACCAACAATCAACTTAGTATAGATAAGATTGTAATTTTATTTATTATATACAAATCATTTTTTTTAGATAAAATACGAAGCTGTCCACGAAAAAATAAGACTTTATTTATTATATACAAATCATTTTATTTAGATAAAATACGAAGCTGTCCATGAAAAAATAAGACTTCTCCTTATAAAATATTTTTGTTATAAACGATCATATATAACAAAATGTACAATACCTTTTGAAAAGAACACAGTTTTACTATAGAAACAGATTGTTTATATAGTCGTTCATCTTTATCATATTGAAGAGCTTCTATTTTATCAAATGCTCTAGCTTCTTTTAAGATTATGACAAATATTTCTCTTTGTTCTACATTTTCTGCTGTAAGCAAGACTTTAGTCAAACCAGTTAAAGCACAAAGAATGTTGTAATAGTCATTTGAGTGAAGTAAAGCACAATATGCCAGTAATACATTGCTATTCACGAATCGAATAAACTGTTGAGCTGTTCCACTCGTTATCATACTAGTTAAAACCCATGCAGCCATTGTTTGGACATTACCCTAAAAATTGATATACATAATAATCTATAAAATTTTGTATTAAAATATTTGCGTTTCTTTATATTGATATTTAAAACAAATCTGATATTACATAAATAGAGGAAAGGCAGTAATTATGAAGCACAGGGTTATGGAATTCTACGCTATATGTATACAGATTACGTTGTTATTCAAAATCTGCTCGAATTTAATAATATGACCATTACTCATTAGTCATTACTGTTTAGTGTGTTGTGAAAACTGTTTTGCAGAAAACATGGAAGTGTAAAAATATACACAGTTAACAGAAAAACTATTTTATAATAAAAAAGATGTAGTTAAGGAGAAAAAGGAGCGCCTTGGTCTCCTTAAATTTTATCAAATAAAAATAATTACACGGTACAATAAAAAATATTTTGAAGTTATCCAAAAAAAAGAGGATTCATTATTAGTATTAATGTTTATATAAATATTTGAAGGAAAAAAAGTATTGAACATGAAAGCCTATATAGAAAGATTTTCCAAAAATTCTTGTCGAAGATTTGGTTTCCTATTTTGTAATAGAAATGAAGTAAATTACTAAATTAAATATGCATAATTTATTTTCTCGTAATTAATTCAAAACAATGTAAAATAAAAAGTACAAAGACTTTTGCAAACTGATTACTTTTTAACCCGCAAAGCGACACGCATACTTAATTTACTGATTTTTTATATTTTTTTTTTATACAATTGCATACTGATGATTATTAGAAATGACTATTACAAAACTTTCGTAGATTTACAACAAATACGAATATAACGCCTATAACAGTCTAGCTTGGATCTTAGTTACTTACATATAATTTTGTGTGAATTTCTATAGTATGTGATCAGTATCACATATATTTTTACGCACAATGACATTAAAATTGTTACTTTATCCTATCTGAGAGAACATAAAATGTATTTTCAATGTACTTTCAAATGATATAATGAAACCAAATTTGGTAATGAACATTTGCATGTATTCACTGTACAAAATTATAGTATAATACCACTTCATGAGTACTTACTTATGCGCTATAATTACAAGTTCCATAACCATTAATCAATTCCTTTCCTCTTAAATACTTACTACTATTCTGTTTATTAATGTTTTTACTAAACCAGCATCTATTACACTTTGGATTTGGACCGTATTGCCTGCGATCTTGCCAATTATCCAAAAAGCTTCACGTTCAATATCTTCCTCGTTAACAAAACAATTCGATAAAACAATACGTAGAACTGACAATCCTCCAGCGGTAATGATAGCGTCCTTGTCAGCATCATTACCAAATTCCACTATATTTCTTACGGTAAGCAATGCTGGAATAAAGATGCTTTTCTGGCACGAGGCCAAACATTTCAAAAGTTTCGGTAGAGTACCACTTCTCATTATCACTCGTACATCATTTTTAGATCCATCTGTCAGGTAAGAAAGTATTCGACAGGTATCGGCTAAAATAAGCGACAATATAAACATTTCAAAATTAAAACCTGATATCAAAAAGTACTAATAATCGCGAAAGACTGTTTTGGAAATAATTGGAAAAAATTGTATAATATTATTCAAATCAATCATTTAATATTAATATCCATTTTAACAGTTTTTTCACTGACTTAATAATAGTATTCCTTCCATAATAGATATTATAAATTACGTAGTAGAGGTACAAAATAATGATAAAAGAAATTGGGAGCAAGTATCTTACAGATTATGTAATCATTTTCAATATTCAACAGGAAATTAGGAACTTGTAAAATGCATCTTCTGTTTTGAAGGCTTAGAGATTGAGTCCTTTGACATAAATTAGATAAAAGCCATGTGATGCCGTCCATGAGCGTTATCTGCACAAGTCACCAGAAAATATAGAAATATTAAGAAATACAAATATTATTTACTAATTAAAACAGACATAAATGTTAAAAAATTTTAATTGGCATAAAAGTTAATTAAGTTTGATGCCTGTTAGTTTTTATGTGAAAACCGCTTACAGACCTCGCTAACATATCATTTTTTCCCTTTATGATTTATTATATGTATAAATTTTGTATCGGTTTTTAAAAAAAAGCTTAGTTTGACATTGTAGTTGGACACATTAATATTCTGTTAAGCAGTACTTATATTTTATTTCTTAAATGAGAGTCATAATTTAATTAAATAAATATGTTCCTATGAATTATATATTAATGATCGATACGTTTTAATAAAGAAAAAGTGACGATATAATTTATTTACTTCCAATTTCCTTCAAAATAAAAAATGAAGTATCACAAAAAATATAATAGGTATCGTATAAGTTATGTATGAAATAATTATAATATGAAATTCATTCTTCTTTAAATTAATAATAATTACTGAATACAATGCTGACTATGTCTAAAAGAAGATAAGGAAGGTAAACGTAGTTTTAGCATGTTTTAAAATAGTATATGTTACTTACTGAAGTATCAACTTTAATGATATCAACTAAATGTCGTACAACATCATACGTAAGAGCAATTTCACGTGCATAAGGAGTATCAATTATATTTCGTAATACATACAATGCTTGTTCACCAATTGTTAAAGACGTATGTTTAAGTAGTTTTATTAAATTTGGTATTAACTGATAATATATAGCTTTATCGCATTTTTGGCGTGTACTTGAAGTTATAGTATTTAATAAGGATGTTACTTCAAATAGCAAGAAGATACTACATAAAAAGTATTAGAAGTTATATCTTTATCATTTATTATATAAAGAAATTAATGAGAAGATTAGTGACCAATAAAATACGATTGCATTAAAAACATCGAAAAGTTAGAAATATACTTATTATCATTTGTATGCGTACTCATATATATACATATATGTATATACAATATATATTTATATATGTTGCAGAAAACTCAAAAAAAAAATATGAAGAAACATTTGACTTAATTTGAAAAATCCTTTTTTAATATTTATGTAAACACATACTTGTTACTTTCTAATAGCTCAATATAGCGTGATACGATGCCAAGTTTTATCATATCATTAACAGAATTTTTTTCCTCGCCTAATCTTTCGTAAGACTGAATTGCCTGTAAGTGTAACATTTCATCTGAAGAATTTATGTAATTTACAATTTCATCTACAGAGAGACCAGAAGGGTATGAAATAGAAGTTTTTTTCATTAGATCTATGAATTCTAGCCGCAGATTGATATTGAACAATCGATCCTCTCTTATGAGTTTACATAGCTCCACTGCCGTCTTCCTTTTTCGTATCAATTCCTAAAAATAAACATACGTATATAAATTAAAAATCACGCATTATAATCATATATAATATTTATTATTGAAAATATAAGATTATATGACTAAAATAAAAATTTGCGTTACTACAAATTTTTATGCGAGTCCTATAAATCACAAATTAATTTAATGTACACTTACTACGTCTATATCTTCAAAATTTGATTTGAAGCTTTGATAATCGCGATCTCCTTGAGCAGTCATTGTCACGATGATATATACTGTAAATTTATTTTGTGTAAACGTCAAAGAGAGTATAAAATGAGAAATAAATGAAGTATGTTTAAGACCGTAATATAAATACATAATTCAATTATGAAAATTTTCATATGAACACAGCTAATGTTTAATGTCGATATAATAATCAGTTTTGACAAAGTCAGTATATTTGAAATTACTAATAAAAAATAAGTAGTCAAAGAAGTATACAAAGCTATAGGAGTCGACCGACGGATGTTGTGTTGCGAAATCTTAAACTTACTAATATAATGAGATTCGAATTCTGTTTCGAGTCATCTTCAGCTTCCCCAATATTACTACAAATAGGAAATTATTTCATCTTGTGTGCCTTTCTTTGAAACCTTTCTGAGAAATGAATGAGACTAGAGTGGCCACATAACTTAAAAATTTTATATCTATCACATATCACCAAACATTCGCACAATCTTCAGAAACTATGACTTATTTTAATAAATTTGAATATTAGAGAGAGAGTCAAAGCGTATATCAATATAACGTTCAGTTCGATAATAACGACCAGTGGTCGACTTTTATTGTTTTGTATATTTCTTTGTTTATAATACTTGTCAAAAATTTGTAATTTTAACTTATAATTAATTAATTTAATTTTATTAATATAAATAAAGATTTGAATAACAAAGCCTACGATTTAACGCAAGAAATTGCTAATATTGGATTTTAACAATTTAAATTTAACCAATAAATTGTTCAATCTACATTAGGTCTTCTTCAGTGTGGCTAATCAGATGAAATAAAATTAATAATACAAATAAAGTCATATTATCGACCTTAAAAACGTACGATTGTTATTGATTTGAAATTATTTCAGATTATGTTCGTAATTGTGCGCATAAGTAATTTTCAATTTTGGGACACACAATCACGTATGATCTAGGACACTGACAGATGCTGCAGTGCCTGTTTTATCATTACTTAGTTAAAGACTCGGTTCTCTTAATTGCATTTACGGATGGAAAAATCCTTCTACATAATTAAATTATCGACAAAAACGGAGGGTGCTAGCTACATTACAGTATAAAAAACAGAAGAAAATTAAAAACTTACAGTTTCGTTGTCGGCTTCTGCAGTCGACTCGACACATTATGTGAGAAGTCGATGACGAAACTGTAAATTTTTTTTCTGTTTTTCGTATTGAAATATAGCTAACACCTCCGTTTTTGTCGATACTTTTATTATGCAGAAGGATTTTTCCATCCGTAAATACAATTAAGAGAAACGAGTCTTTAACTAAATAAGTAATGATAAAACAGGACACTCCAGCATCCCCTTAACGGGCATTATTAGAATACTGATGCGAGTATAATCATCCTAAAAAGACTAAAAAGATTATTACTTGGAGTATACTCTGATCATAACGATAATAATCGATTCAAGTGTAATAAAAATGTTCTACACACACACAGAAATAAAAATAAACATTATAATCGACTGTAACTGTAATATTTACACTGTAATATGTAATATGTTACTGTAACATTGAGAATCGGAGTCGGAACGTATATATGTATTATTTATTATATTAAACTTCTTTGTTTCTTTATTTATATGATTGTTACTTAAATTTATATTAATTGTGTTACTTGCTCTTTGCCCTTATTCTATATTTCTATATATCTACTTTGTTTTATATATATAGAGCCTTATATCTTTATTACCTTTATAATCAATTCTACCAACGATGATATGTACCCATAATTAATGTTTTAAAATTTGCATCTGTTTATGTGAAGAAAATTCGAGTTTCTTATAATGTAATACGATAACACTATAAATTTTAGTAATATAAATTCAAATAGTGTCATATCTTTATAGTATAAAGACATGATATGGTTAAATGTTGCTAACATCAAAATCAATCATGTATAACGGTTAAATTCAAAAAAATTGAATATTATTTAATATAAATTTGGTTCACACACGTCACATGCTCCAACATGCTTCAACTTATTCCTGTCATAGTCTTTCTTGAATTTAGTGCTCTTATTGAAGCAAATAGGAGCTATAACAGAAGCATGTTAGAGCACTTTCAAGCAAGTTGTACTAACAGATACTTTTAATAAATGAATGAATATGAAATTTGTGGGCTGTATATTATAAATAAATACATTTCATTCAAGCATCCTTTACTAATTAGCGAATGCAATAATTACCTGATCAAATTGTAGGTTCTGCTATGTTTGCCCGTATTACTCTCCTTTTTTTTTCACGGAATTCAAGTAATTCGTTACTATCGTCAAAAATGTAAAAGAAATGAAAAATGTCTCTTATAATTATCGGTGAAAACAGTAATCGAATAAAAGCAAAGCTATAATTTATTATTGAAAGATAACGAACACGGGACTGCCCCAATCTATGCGTGAGCAAGTCTTTTATAGTGGGTTTGTCGATGATTCTAGATCTCGAAAATATCAGTTAACCGAAATAACCGAGCAAATAACAACCCTCTGTTATTATCATGTAATATAGCGTAACCTTTATTTTAGACACGAATAACTTATCACGTTTGTTTTGGCAGACATTAATCTCTCTCTTCCTCCTCCTCTAAAGTTTCCTGTGAATCAAGAACAATAATTTCTGCAAAATGTCGTTAGTGGAGAAACGCTTAACACATACATGAGTATAAGGAAGAAACGTTAATAAGATTGGTTAGAAATTAAATCGAGCGGTAATAAGATTTGTTTGTAAAATAAATTTCTAATTTACGATATGTATAAACAACATAAATATATAATATATAAAATATATATATAAAATATAAGATATTATGCCAGAAGGTTTGCGGATTATCGCCGTGTCTTTCTTCATTATTAATACCAACGTTTCGTGAACTATACCGTTCACTTCATTAGGGCGAGGAGTGCACTGATACTGAGCCCCTACCCTAGAGAACTCTCGCAAACCTTCTCTCATAATTGAAGAAAATACCCTTGAAAACCTCAATATCGTAATATAAATTATAATAAAAATATTATCAAATGTTTCGGAACTCACACACACACAACACACACACACACACACACACACACACACACACACAAACCCTTCTTTAGCGATCTCATACTAGACGTTACAATGTCATAGAGATGAAAGAATAGCCTGCTCGCCAAATAAATTGAAAATATAGTGAAGAAATTGTTGGCTGGATAGATTTTCTTATATATTTTTCATTTTTTTGTTGTATTAACATTTTATACTAAAAATTTATTTCATAATAAATGTTATCACTCGATTTAGACCGTTTTTTTTAATACTTTGCATTGCAAAAAACGATAAAAATTTAATTACTTACATGAGTTTAGTTTTTATTTTAAGAGATTTATTTAACGATTCATAAGTGTAGAAATTTAATTTCTATAAAGAAACAATATTTAGAGTTAATGTTATTACATTGCATTCTAACGTAAGTTAATAGTAACGGAGTCAAAAGTAATGGATTAGTTATTATAAAATCATGTTAATAAAGATGTAATCTTATTGCTTTGTTTTAATCTTAATGTCGATGACTGCGACGAGTGCGAACTCGTTAGTATACAGCCTCATATTTTTAACTCCTTGTTCTGGATACGAATAGTTGGTCGTATCTGTAGAATGATGGTTGCGTTCGTGTTAAATATTTTTGGTACAAGCTCAAATAAATAATTATAGAAAAATTTTATTTATTTTTGTCTTTCGCCGATTCGAAAATTCTTTTCCAGTATTAAAATATACGCATTAATGCATGTCTATGAAGTAGAATCATAGATAGTAGAACATGCATTGCAAAAATTTTTTTAAGAATCAAAAACGGTGATTTTATTCATTCAAATTAACATGTTAATAAATTTATTGATAATTAACTGTCATTAAGTGAGCTTATAATTAAATATAATATTACATCAAAATTTATGGAAGCCGAGGTTTATCTATTATACATACACCTTCTTTTCTACAAAAAAGCAAAAGCCATTGATGAATTACTATGCATCTATGAATAACTGTCACAAAGATTTATGTGACTGTTAATGTTTAAACAATTAAGATGAATAATTTTTAATTTTTACTGTTAAAGAGCAAATAAAAAGTAAAGTTTTTTTATTTGTAAATATTTCTGATCATGTGTGAACATGTTTATAGATACTCCCGGACGTCTTTAGGATGTTTTATAGAATATTTTTTAAATATATTTAGGGTTCATGTCATCCCCTCCCCCCCCAGTATATGTTCGGCAATCATTTACTCTTCTGACGACTTCCAGAGGATATCTTAGAATTCGATGAAGCATCTATTACATTTATCTCAGATATTTGGATGTGCTTAGAATATCTACTGATATTACGGTAATTTCGTTAATGAATTAAAATCATTTATTAGAACTATATCGATACAAAATGTACAAAAGATGAGACCATTTTTAAAAACTAAATTAAGTTGGTATAATTAAAGATTTCTCTGTAAAAAAAACAGTGCATCTCGTAAAGTTTGTATGTAACGGTTAATTATACTTAAAGTATGTTTTTTTTCTTTTACGTAATCTCTGTGCTCATATACAAGAAAGTAATAAAAAGAAAAATTGATATTTAATACGAAATTGTATCTTTGCATCCTTTATCTCAAATTAAATTTATAAAAATAAGCAATAATTGCTCACACATAATCATATATAATACTAAATAAATAAAACTGTACATATATATAATTATTAAAATTATACTCATAATTGGATATAATATTACCATAATTTAAGAAAATGCAAATATTTTTTTCAATTAGACTTATTATTTTTTCTTTATACGTATGTAGACAGAGATTATACAAGATAAAAGATATGCAGGAACATATTCCACATATAATTATATTTAACTAATTTATGTTAACGCAAATATGTCTTGATTTAAAACTCGATTTGCTAACATCGCTCTAAATGGTTTTGTAAGTAGGTACCTTTATGTACTACAAAATAATAATGAAATCTCATTTTAATTAGTCCCTTAACTCGTAATCTATCAGAATTAAAAAATAAATTTATAAAGAAATTGTATTTCTTAATCCATTCGTCTTGCAATTCACTGATCAAGAATTTCCTTTAACTTCATAGGACAGCTCCTTTAATAACATTTAAAAAAAGCCTTTTTATTTTATTAAATACATATAATTTAATTAATTACATATTAAATCATAATTTTATTCTTTATATATTTTCATATTATTAGAAAATGTAAAAATGTCTACAAAAATATTAATAACTTCGAAAATGTAGACGAAATTTTTTATGTATGGACATATCTTATATATAATTATATAAAATATGTTTATTTTAAATTTATTTATGTATAATTTCATCTAATTTCATATAATTACACTTAAACTCTTTCTTATAATTAGTTTTTAATTTACGATATATATATTATACAAAACTATTTCCTGGGTAGTTTACAGTTTATAAATACATAAAATGAGTATACGAACCTATAATGGAAAATATTAATCAAAAAAAGACATAGATCTTTTAAATATGATATCATTTTGATGAAATCTTAGGGCTCTCAGTCTTTCTATTACTCCAGTTTCTTCGAGTATAATGACAAATTTCTCTATTTGTCCGTTTTCCTCTGCAGCATCCAACATATCTTTAAGATCATCTAAATAATGAACCATAATCGTATCATCATCTTTTACTTTCATAAAATTATTACAAATTACTGTCAATACACCGGCATTTAATAGCTTTTTCAAAAATCGGCCTCTTGCACGCGATAGTATATCCATTAAGACCCATTGAGATCTCATTTGTATAATTTTGTTTTCCTATAAACAAATATACATGTATATATAAATATATATTCTTATAAAGAATGACTTGATATTGTAAAAATTCAAAAGATTTGTTTGAAAAGGAGAAGACTTTTTTTAACCGGTTTTGTTCTGCTCGATCTGCATATGTATGAAAATATTTATAATTGTTCTAGAGCAATCAGTATTTACTGGGTATTTGTTAATTCTGATAACGGTGTGCCGCTCGTGAGCAGATACAGACTAATTGAACTGAATTGAAGAGTTCTGTAATAATTTACAATTTTTCGTAATAGTTAAGAGGATCCTAAAGCAAAGCTCGAACTCTAACAGAATCGCGCCAGATTGATTTTGTTTTACAACACATCCACATATTTTTTATATACTACCCCACTGATACCTCACGAAGCCAATGACTGCGTTCAGCAGACTCAACAGTTGAGTGAGCACTCGCTGTTATTAATGTATTCTTTTTGATCATCCAATTAAATTTTAAATCTAGAAAAATACACCAATAGTAACTCACTCAACTGTTGAGTCTGCTGAACGCAGCTAATGAATCACGTAGTCGCATTACCTTTGGTATCGTAAATTCGTAGCAATAAAGTGTCTAAGGTCGAAATCGAACTATGCATTGAAGATTGAGATTGAAATTTGACTAATGAGGATAATGGAATGTTAGCTCCTATTATTTTGATTAGCCAAAATTTAATCTTTCAATCTCAATCTTTAATGCGTAGTCTGATTCCGACCTAAGTCTAATTTTAAGCACTCGACACTGTTTATTCATGTAAACTATGTGACTATGGATTACCATTTCTTAAGTACATATTGTGCAGCTTTTATATGAAACAAATGTTGTTATGGCATGCAACAACGTGACAGCTCTGAAGTGCCATATTGAACTAAAAAATGGTAATGAAGAACTCAATTTTTTGATATTTTTTATAGTTTTTGACATAAATTCTACCTCACAGGTACGTACCATACTAATGCGTATACTTTAATCCTGTAATAGGATTTTCAAATCTGTGAATGACAAAAGTTCTTACGATACATAAATTGTTTCGTTTAGTCGGTAGTACAGACGATTTTAGGATCACCTTAGTAAGATATGAATTTCTAAATATTGCCGAATTAGAGATTACTCTGTCGGTATATTATAGTCGTACTAACAAATATACGACTATGGATTGTGGTAACTTATTAATTTTATTTTTTTTTATTGTATCACACGACGACGAAACTCAAGTGAGCGCCTCGTTGACAAGTATAAAAGTTATAACTGCTCGATTGATCGTTTAATGCGTGAATGTCATTGTGTATACGTTCCTGTCGTAACCACTCTATCTAGAGTTTTGACATCGACAACCTTTAGATTAAAATAACTCTGAAATTAAAAGTCCAATCAAAAATCTAAAAACACTTTTATTATATGTATAATACCATCATCGGTATCTTTCAATTGCGGCAAGTCTGAATAATATTGGTACAGCCTATATCGAGATTTGAGACGCAGTGCCGAAAAGGGAGAATTTCAGATTTTCAGTTTTTTTCAATAGTACGTGTGAAATATCAATTTTGGACACAAAAAACGACAGGAATTAAGTTTATCACCTAATAGGATGTTGCGTTTTAATTTAACCCGGGTACGTCAAATCATTTCTTCACTATAATCAACCCTCACAGAAAGAATTTCTAATAACGAAACAAAAAATATTCTTGATGTATATAACCTTGTATCAACTTTATACAAAATAAAATTAAATTAGTAAAAAATAAGATAATCAAAGGACATAGTGGTATAAATCAAAAGAAATAGACAAATGGCCACAATATGGGCCAACACAATTTTTTAATGAGTACTTTTTATACCTTAACAGTAGGTCGAAACATATATACGTTTTATTAATCATTTCGAATAAATTGTATAAATAATACACACTAAGAACTTCTACTGTTGGCTCATATTGGCATTTTGCTTGTTTCTTTCGATTAAACTTATCGAACTTAACTTTCGATTAACTTCTTCTGCCGCGAATTATATAAGATTGACTTATTATCTTAAGTGTAATCACAAGTGTTATCACAAGTGTAACAGATCTAATTTCAAGTTTATATACACTTATGTATTTAGAATACATCATTATCGACGTTACTATAACGCCATATAATGGCGTATCGCGCGCCATAGTGTGCGTATCTTTTCACGCATGATGCAGAAGAATCACGTAGGATCGTGCGCGTTATTATTGTGATGAAACTGCTAACGACAATGCAGTAATTCGTGATGTTTAGTTGTGTTTTATTCCGTGTTCACCTTGTATTATTCATGTTTATACTTGTCCATCAGTGCATAATAATGAATCCGCTATACATATGCCTAGAAGAATACTTCAGAATATTTGTATGTCCTATCTCGAATCTCTTTTCTTAGTTTTTTATATTAAGTAAAGAATATTATAAGGTTGCTACAAATTTCAATCTAAATCTTTTAGAGAAAGTTTATCATCCGTTTTTTATTAAGAAGTTTAATACTTTATTATGCTCTTGACATATATTAGTACATTGTGTAACGAGTGGGGGCTAGTGTTTATGGAGCAACGGACGCGAGTGCACGAGCGAAGCGAGTGCGCATTCGCGCCCGTGTCGCACTATAAACAATAAACCCCCACTCCGTTACACATAGAACTTTTCATCACGCGTAAGCGTGATGAAAACATATTTTCCTTTTTCCAAAATGGTTTCTTAAGAAAATAAACAACTTTCGCGCAACTAGCGAATACAATCGACAGGCGTATATTAGGCGATATGGGGGAACATGCTTTTCCAGTGATTTTTAGAAATTAAGGGATAACGCCACTCTAGAATTTTCAAAATAATCAAAAAATTTTTTTTTTGTTTAAATGATGCCTTAGAGTCTTAAAAATAATGTACACTTGGCCCCGTAGTGCGATAAAATTTTTAAGTACTTATTTCGAAACCGAAACTGCCTTCGCTCGATTAATAAGAAAAGATTCGTGATATTCGTGGCAGAAGGCAAAAGAGGCCAGGGTATTGTTAAAATCGGTCAGAAAAGACGCAGAGTAGGAGAATTTGGAAGGTGAAATGTATGGTGCAGGTATTGCCGACTAGAGGTATATAAAAAAAATTTATACTATTTTAGTACTTAAAACTTTAAACGCGTTTTTCTCGAAATAATGTTTTTCAAGTTGGCCGGAAACATAACTCGAACAATTTTTGAACGATTCAATTCAAATTTTAACAGTAGCTTTGTAATTAGATTTTACACAAAAGTACGTAGGAGTTTTTTGATATCTTGTCAACTTTTTTTGTTATAAACAATTTACGATGAAATTTTTTACTGAAAAATAAATTTTTTCTTCAAATAAACATTATTTTTTCAAAATTCAACATTTTCAAAATCCCCTACGTACTTCTGTAGCCAATTATATATAGTGTTTACAAAAAATTTTGGTTTTTTGTTCCGGATTGAAAATTGTGGGAGAAACTTTTCCGGCCGTGAAGCCCTTTCAGCGAGAGGTGGTCTCGAGTTTCGTATTATGAGCCGCCATTTTGTTTAAAAATGTTAATTAAAAAATTTTTTTATTTGCTTCAGAACATGTATAATACACTCCTATAAACAGATTTTCCATTTCCTTTATTGTATCTCTGTAAAAAATTATCAAAAACATGTCATTTTTTTCGAGCTCTAGAGTGGCGTTACCTCTTAATATCTCCTCAAATGTTGCGAAAATTTCGAAGTACAGGTCCCTTCGACTCACAAAAGACCGTCAAAGCCGTCCCTCTTCATACGCATCTCATAATTAATAAAACTCATAATTTATTAATCACAGAATCTTAAGTATAAGAAGTTCAAACATGCTATTGAAAAAAATAGGTATTATAATTTCAGCAAATATCTTTAAAATTATGCAATGTAGGAAAAGTATTTTATATAAAGTTTTTATACTCTGTTTGTGTGGGCACACACATGTATACGACGCCCTTGCGTGCGCATGCATGTGTGTGTGCTGACATCAATCCAACGAGTCACTTCTCGTTGAGTAATAATTAAAATATTTAACGCATATATTCGCTGATTGATTCATGTTTACATAAAGCACACTTACATGTTCAACTAAATCCATCAATGGTTGTAACAAACCAGCATTTAGCACTTTTTTTATCTGGCCTCTATTTTTAATCATTTTACTGATTATCATTAGAACTTCTTTAATATTATCGTCAGATCCACGAATCAAAAACCGTGGCAAAAATACTGCTAAAATTGAAGCATCCTCTTCACTAATCTCAATTGATTTTACTATATTTCCAATAGTGAACAACGCTGGAATACAGATTCTAATATCATCCGATATCAGACATTCTACAATTTTCGGTAGAATCCCACTTTCCATTACCGTTCGTTTATTATCGTTTGATAATAAACACTCCGTAAGTTGGAAAAGTATCTTCGCTGTGTTAGCTAGAACAAACAGCAACGTAAGGTACGTATTCCAAATTTAAAGTATATCTATTTATAATATATATAATATTATAATGTAATAGATAAAACGTAAATATCTTACAACATAAGTCTGGATTTTCAATATTAAGTTGGTGATTCAATATTGGTACAATAGAAATAATCAATTCCTGTGATATAGCTGATCTATCATTTAAATAAGTTATAATCCATAGAATGGTGTACATAGACTCTATCTGCATATTTTTATAGGAAAAATTAAAAAATGATCTACTCATTAGAACAACATTGCTTGAAAATTGTACTTAACATAAAAACGAAATTGATCTTGATAGCTTTTGTGCTATGAGTGCTTAAAAACATTGTTTTATACTTCACAGCGCTTTCGTAAAATCATAAGATAAAAGCTAATTCAAATGCTAACAAAAAGAAAAAAAGAGAATATTCGGAAAAATATTTCATATTTGTATAACATTAAGCATTCCAAATTGTTAAATTTAAAAATTATAATAAAATATTATATAAATTAAAAGATTATGAACAGGTGAAAAAAGAGTCTTTCTATAATTGATAATGAATATTCAAACTTGCAGAATAAATAATATTTCAAGATCCCGTAACATATATTTGTGATAATATATAATAATCAAAATATTCATTATTTATTATAATAACTATGAAATAAATAACCCTTTGTTATACACACACACACAATAACCTTTGCGGTTTACTATATGTATATAATTATGTACCTATACAAATAAACAATTATTATTTACTTTAAACGATGAAAAAGTCGACATTGCGATGCAATCTATGTTTTATTTTGTAGGATACAATTATCTTCACTTTTAAGCACACATTATTGAAGTTTAATCTCTTTTTTATGAATTATAATTTTATAAAGGAAACACAATGAGAAAAAAAGACTATCTAAATGTTTTAAACCAATATCGACATAATTTGGTTATGCAGTTTCGTACAATGATGAAAAAAATATATAATTCAACAATATATGATTCATGCATTTCTACACCGAAAAAATTGTATTCTTAACTTAAGAATATCCCACTTACGTATAGTATGTTTTCCTCTAAAATAAGCGCTGAGATGATCCTCTTAATTTAAGAGGATAATCATCTAAAAATTAGTATATTCTTAAAATGAGAATATAGGGTGTCCCATTTTAAACGATAACCTCAAATATCTCCTGAACGATACAAACACGTGCAAACACGTGCCTACGTGAAAATTTCGTCCGCGTGGACGCCACCGTGAATATCCAGACTGAGCGTGAAAACAAATGCATGTGAACATCATCGAAAACCGCGTGAAACGAGCGTGATAGCAACGATCCCATTCGCAAATAAAAAATATATTCCTAATTTAAGAGGAAATATTCTTATATCTGTTAAGAGGAAATATTAAGTACATCTTTCAAGAATACAATTTTTTCGGTGTATTGTACAAATCAATTATAGGCAAATGTAAGGCTTTTTTCAAAAATTTAGTCGGTTGCAAAGTAAACAACTACTTATTACACATACAGTTATTTGGTATAATACGGATTTAAATCGTTAGTACTTATTCTAGACAAATGGACAGAAATATTGTTTCTCGGGGGTGTTGATAATGACAATATTAAAAATTAAAAAAATGTAATAAAAAAATATTGTTAAATACTAGGCACTTACAGGTGTATCAGGTTTAACTAAATCGATCAAAATAGGTAGAGCATTATGTTCAAGAGCAAGATCACGGGCATAAGGAGAATCTTTGATTATCTTCTCTAAAAGAATCAATGCATGTTTCACAACAATAGTCGATGTAGACTTGAGTTGCTTCACTAATTGTTGTATTGCTCCATGTTTTATAATATATTGCATTTTTATATATTCACTCTCAATAACATCAGTTAATAGATGCATTACCTCAAGTACCGAATGAGGACTAAATAATAATAAAGAAATATTTTATCTTATTTTATGTTATATTTTATCTAAATGATATGTATTAAAATACACGGAGACGCTTATTTAAATCGACATATTATTTATACATACTCGTCAACATCCAAGTGCTCAAAAATAAGTGGTAATACAATATCTAATAAATAACGATTTACTTCTGGTCTAAGTAAAAATGTCCTATAAAACGGAAATGATCGTAACGGAATCTCAGGTCTGACTACAACAGCAGCTTCTGTTCCAATATTACTTTTTAACAATTGTTCATCTTCGGATGTACGTAACTATATCATAAATTTAAATATAATTTATGTATAATATAAAGAAACTTGCAAGGGATTTAAATTTAAATCTGAAATATGTACAAGGTGTTCTAAAAAATATTTATAATTTTACATTTGAAGAACAGGCAAAAACGGGGTAATTTTGTTTAATTAACATTATGACTACCAACAATCAACTTAATATAGGTAAGATTATAGTTCTATTTATTGTATACAAATTATTCTATTCAGATAAGATATGAAAATCCATGAAAAAATAAAACTTCCCTTTATAAATTATTTTTGTTATAAATGATCATAGATAACAATATATACAAACCGTTTGAGGAGAACACAGTTTCATTATAATAACAGACTGTTTATATAGTTGCTCATCTTTGTGATATCGAAGAGCTTCTATTTTATCAAATCCTCCATCTTCATTTAACATTATGATAAATATTTCTTTTTGTCCTGCATTTTCTGCGACGAGCAAGATTTTAGTCAGACCTTTTAACGCATAGAGGAGGTTGCAATATTTTTTTGTGTAAAGTAAAGTACAAAATGCATGCAATATATTACTATTCGCGAACCGAATAAACTGTTGATCTGTTATACTCATTATCATAGTATTTACAGCCCATGTGGCCATTGGTTGTGAGTTACCCTAAAAATTAATGTATACATGATGATCTATAAAATTTTATATCAAAATATTTGCATTTCTTTATATTGATATTAAAAGTAAATCTGATATTACATAAATAGAGGAAAAGGCGAGTGTTTATGAAACTCAGGGTTAAGGAATTCTAAGCTATATGTATACAGTTTGCGCTGTTACACACAGTCTGCTCGAAATGAGTATAAGTCTTTTGATAATTGCTGTCAAATCTGTTTTTGCATCGTAAAAAATGAGAATAAATTTATTGATATAAACCCGCAGACAAAGTCAGAGAAGAAACAAGCAAGACGTTTTTCAGGTTTTTTGGTTAAATGTTGACTGGAAACTAAAACATTTCGTATTTCAGAAACTATATAAGGTTTTGCAATGATCGTGAATAGATTCAAATTAATATAACTGTAATTAAAGAAGATTTATTCAACTTATGCGTGTATTTTAAAATTTAAATAATAAGTATCTCTTTGATTAATTATCAAATAGTTTTCTAATTATATATTTGTATTTAATTATTAGTATCTGATGTCATTTAAAGCAACACACTAAATAATTACGTCAAGTACAACGTTTCATATTTTTTCATAAATTATAAGTTAACTCTTCGCGTTAGTAAAAACTTATTATTTCAACCAAAATCATTCTCTAAATTACTTGATATTTTATATTTATTATCTGAGCAGTCACTATCACATTTTTCAACAAATCTTGATGCTTTTGTATGGCAACAATATTCTTTTCTCCATTATATACTATGTGATCAGTATCAGATATATTTTTACGCACATTGATATTAAAATTGTTACTTTATCCTATCTCAGAGAACATAAAATGTATTTTCAATATACTTTCAAATGATATAATGAAACCAAATTTGGTAATGAATATGTGCATATATTCACTTTACAAAATTAAAGTATAATACCACTACCCACTTATGCGCTATAATTACTAGTTCCATAACTATTAATCAATTCCTTTCCTCTTTAATACTTACTCCTGCGATACTGTTCATTAATGTTGGTAATAAACCAGCATCTATTACACTTTGGATTTGGTCCGTATTGCCTGCGAGTGTTCCAATTATCCAAAAAGATTCTCTTTCAATATCTTCCTCGTCAACAAAACAATTCGATAAAACAATACGTAGACCTGACAATCCTCCCGCGGCAATGATAGCATCCTTGTGAGCATCATCACCAAATTCCACTATATTTCTTACGATGAGCAATGCTGGAATAAAGATACTTTTCTTCGACGAGGCCAAACACTTCAAAAGTTTCGGCAGAATACCAGTTTCCATTATCGCTCGTACGTTATTTTTGTCTCCATCACTCACGTAAGAAAGTATCCGACAGGTATCGGCTAGAACAAACGTCAATATAAAAATCTCAATATAATAACTTCTTATAAAAAAAATATATACTGTTGACCGAAAACGGTTTTGGAAATAATTGGAAAAATATTTTGAAAATATTCAAATTCATTACCTATTATACTCTCTATTTCTACAGCTTTTTCACTAATCTAATAAAAGTATTCTTTAATAATGGATAAATTATGTAGTACATGTTTAAAAATAACGATAAAGGAAGTTGAGAGCGAATATCTTACAGGTTACGTTTTCATATTCATTATTAATTTTTATTATTCTTTCATATTCATTTTCATTCCTCAACAGGCAATTGAGAACTGGTAAAATATGTTTTGTGGTTTCAAGACTTAAAGGTTCAGTCCTTTGACATAAATTAGATAAAAGCCACGTGATGTCGTCCATGAGCATTATCTGCATAAGTCACCAGAAAACATAGAAGTATTAAGAAATGGAAATATTATCAAGTAATTAAAACAAACACAAATGTTCAAAATTTTAACTGGCATAAAATTTAAGTTTGACCTTTTAGCTTTCATGCTAAAACCGCTTACAGACGTTGCTAACATTTCATTTTTTCTCTTTATGAATTATATCATGTATTTATTTTGTTTCTTAAAACAAGCTTAGTTTAACATTGCTAGATGTCAATATTCTTTTAAGCAGTACTTATATTTTATTTCTTAAATAGGAGTCATAATTTAAATAAATGAGCATGTTCCTATGAATATTAATGATCGATAAATTTTAATAAAGAAAGAGTGACGATATAATTTAATTTATACTTCCAATTTTCTTGCAAAATAGAAAACGAAATATTATAAAAGATATAATAGGTATTGTATAAGTTATGTATCAAATAATTATAGTATAAGATTCATTCTTTTTTAGTATTAATAATTACTGAATATATTTAGAGTATGTTTTTGTCACATATATATTTTTTTTTCGATGTTACACTCTTTGAACAAATGGACGAATGTATTATTTGCGAGTGTCACTGCTATGGCTAAAAGAAAATAAGAAAGGTGTGTGTAGTTTTAACATGTTTTAAAATAGTATGCTACTTACTGAAGTATCAGGTTTAATGATATCAACTATATGTGGTAGAGCATCATACTTAAGAGCAATTTCACGTGCATAAGGAGTATCAATTATATTTCGTAAGACATACAACGCTTGTTCCGCAATTATTGACGACGTATGTTTAAGTAGGTCTATTAATTTTGGTATTAACTCATAATATACATCTTTATCGAATTTTTTGTGTGTACTCGAAGTTATAGTATTGAATAAGAATATTACTTCAAATAGCAAGGAGGTACTACATGAAAAATATTTTAGAAGTTATGTCTTTATCCATGAATATATAAAGAAATAAATGAGAAAATTAGTGATCAATAAAATACGATTGAATTGAAAACATCGAGAAGTTAGAAATATATTTATCATCATTTGTACGTATGCATATATACATATATATATATATGGGGCATTCCATGCCAAGTGGGCCACCCAATTTTTGGGCTTTCTCGTCGCAGCGCTCTTTTCGCTTGTCATTAGTGGGCATGAGAGGCAAGTTTGAAAATGAAATGTAGAAGTTACCTTATAGAAAGTTGAACGCTCTTTCACGTAAGAATACTCTTTTTTCGATCAGACCGGTTTAAGACGATGTTTGTCAATTTTGAAGTTTTCAAAATGGTGGCCTAAAAGGCCAGTGTCAATTTTCTTTTAATACAGCTCAAAATGTAGCTCCAGGTCTCTACTTTGTTACTCTAAAAGGACTTAATGGGACACGCATTCGTTTAGGAGTAAAGGCCTCTGTACACGGTCAGTAATACTGTCAGTATCAACGAATATTAACAATATTATTGATTGTGTGTGGTTAATATTAATAGATTAACGTAGAATACTGACGATGATTTGGACTTAAATACATGCTTTTTCCTTAAGATCCCTGTCGCCATAGATAATAATATACGTCAAATCACGTCAAACTGAAGTGAAATATTATCAATAATACCTGATCGTATAAGATTATAAAAAACTAATGTATACTGTCAGTAATACTGATCAGTAATACTGACTCAGTATTATTAACCGTGTAGGGAGGCCTTAAGAGTTAGGAAAGTGAGGCAATGTCGCTCCGTCCCCCTGCCGCACCACTCATTTTCCTCACTTTCCTAACTCTTACTCTCAAACGAATGCGTGTCCCATTAAGTCCTTTTAGAGTAACAAAGTAGAGACCTGGAGCTACATTTTGAGCTATATTAAAAGAAAATTGAGACTGGCCTTTTATGCGCGCCGCCATTTTGAAAACTTCAAAACTGACAAACATTGTCGTAAACCGGTCTGATCGAAAAAAAAGTATTCTTACGTGAAAGAGCGTTCAATTTTATGTAAAGTAACTTCTACATTTCATTTTCAAACTTGCCTCTCATGCCCACTAATGACAAGCGAAAAGAGCGCTGCAACGAGAAAGCCCAAAAATTGACGGCTCTATAGTTCGGCAACCAGTTGGCCTATAGGTATATTATTCGGCATAGAGTCTTTATTCATCAAACTGTTCAAGTTCAAGCAATATGAACGAAATCCATGAAACTTCGCAAAATGAGTGGCCCACTTGGCGTGGAATGCCCTATATATATCTCTATATACTTATATATGTTGCAGAAAACTTAATGTACTGTAATAAAGAAACAATTGACTTTATTTGAAAAATCCCTTATTTGTATTTATGTAAACACATACTTGTCACTTTCTAAAAGCTCAATATAGCGTGATACGATGCCACCTTTTATCATATCATTAACAGAATTTCTTTCCTCGCTTAATGTTTCGTAAGACTGAATTGCCTGTAATATTAATACGCGCGTTGCTGGGAACTTTTCTTCTGACGAATTTATGTAATTTACAATTTCGTCTATAGAAGGGGGTGAAATAAAAGTTTCGTTCATTAGATCTATGATTTCGAGCTGCACATTGCGTCTGAACAATCGATCTTCTCTTATGGATTTACATAGCTCCACTGCCTTCTTTCTTTTTCGTATTAGCTCCTAAAAATATGCATACATATGGTATATAAAATAAGTAATACATATTTTATATACTTATAACGATCGATGTTAAGTTACTAATAAAAAATATACAGACTGTTAAAAAGCGTGCAATGTAATCACATATAATAGTTATTATTAAAAATATAAAAATGTATAAGAAAAATAAAAATTTTAGCTGCTACAAATTTTCATGCAAATCCTATAAACCACAAAATATTTTAATTAACACTTACATCTGTAACGTCAAAATTTGATTCGTTGCTATAATCGAGGTTTCCTTGAGCAGACATTGTTACGATGGTATACTGTAAATTTATTTTATGTAAACATTAAATGAAGACTATATAAAGTGTCTTGCAGGCCGCGTAATGTGAATACATAATTTAATTATAAAAATCTTTATTTAAACATACAACTAATATTTAATATTTAAATAATAACTTAATTTGACAAAGTCAGTACAATTGAAATCAATAATTTAAAAACAGATTTCAATATCACGATCAATCAACGCTAGAAATTGCTAATATTAAATTCTAATAAATTGAATTTAAATATCGAACTATTCAGTCTACATTAGGTTATCTTCAGTGTAGCTAATCAGTTGAAGTAAAATTAATAATACAAATGACGTCACATTATCGACAAACATACATACGTTTGTTGTTGATTTGAAATTATATGAATTATGTTCGTAATATTGTGCGTGCGGAAGTAATTTTCAGTTTAGGACACAATCATGTACTGAACTAGGACACTGATATTATAAATTAAATTATCGAGCATTATTATAATATTGATGCCGGTACGATCATGTTAAAAGATTTTGACGATTATTTGGAATATTCTGTCAACGATAATAATCAATTCGAATGTCTACAGTAATAAGAATAAACTTTATAATCAACTCTACCAACAATGAAATGTATCCATAGCTAATTCTTTAAAATTTACGTTTGTTTATGTGAAGAAAATGCGAGTTTCTTATAATTCTGTAATGCCATTATAAACTTTATAGTGTTCTATCTTATCTTAGTATTATATCTTTATAGTGTCATATCTTTATAGTGTAAAGATATGATTGGGTAAAAATGTTGCTAACTGCAAAATCAATCATGTATAACGGTTACATGCAAAATATTGAATATCATTTTATATAAATTTGATTCACGTCACATGCTTCAACATGCTTCAACTTACTCCTGTCATAGCCCCTCTTCAATTTAGTGCTCGTTTTGAAACAAATAGAAGCTATAATAGCAGCATGTTAGAGCATTTTCGAGCAAGTTATGCGAAAACCTACAGATATTTCTAACAAATGAATAAACATGAAATTTGTGGGCTGTATATTATAAATAAATACATTTCATTCAAGCTTCCTTTACTAATTAACAAATGCAATAATTACCTGATCAAATTGTAGTTTCTGCGATGTTTGCCCGTATTACTCTTTCTTTTTTTTCACGGAATTCAAGTAATCCGTTACTATTGTCAAAAATGTAAAAGAAATGGAAAATGTTGTCTCTTATAATTATCGGTGAAAACAGTAATCGAATAAAAGACAAAACTATAATTGATTAATAATGTCTATAACGAACACGAGAGTGCCCCGAGCTATGCGTGAGCATAATGGGTTTGTCGATGATTCTGGATCCCGAAGATATTAGTTAACTGAGATAATCGAATATTTACTTCATCATCCTTCTGGTATTATCAAGTGATATAGAGTAACCTCTATTTTAGACGCGAATACCTTATGTCTGTTTTGATATTAATCTCTCTCTCTCTCTCTCTTTCACACTCTCTCTCTCACTCTCTCTCTCTCCCCCCTAAAGTTTTCTGAGGTCAAAGAACAGTAATTTCTATGAAATATAGCGGAAACGCGTAACGCTTACATGAGTTTTACTTTTGTTTTAATAGACGGTTTGTAAGTGTAAAAACTTAACTGTTTAGAAGAAATAATATTTAAAGTTATTACAATTGCTTATAACATTAATTTACGAAAAAAATCGTATCATAAAAATGAAAAGTTCAAGACATGTTCAAAAAAGGATACTCACAAAATTTAAACCTTCTTATCTAATAATAATATATTACCATGAAAAGTAACTGATATATTATTAATTAAAGGTGCTAATACAAAGTAAACATACATAAAGTGTATGTAACTTTCGGCTGATTTTCGAATTGCCTCCGCCTTCCGCTGTACCCCTCATCTCACCGCCCCGCGTGCAGATCAAATGTCGCTCGAGCGTCGTGCGGCATTTGGACTGCGCGCGGTGAGGACTATTTTTACAGTTATTTTTAATAAAGAATATTTTGTTACTTTATAATACTTTTTTTAAGATGTTATTAAGACCCTAGTTACTACTAACGCTTACAATAGAACAGTGCTTGGCATGAAATGCAACTTTTGGTCTAATTTCTGAGATAACGCCTATGACTTCTTTCACTATCGCTTGAGTCTTAACGGTTGAGATGCTAATAGTTGCAACAAAATTTTTGTTTCTTGCATTTTATTTAATTTATCAAAATAAATTTAAATTAGTTCTCTAAAAACTAGACGCGATGAAGCTAAATAGCTTTACGAATTTTAATCCAAAATCCATGAAAAAAAGCATTTACTCTGGTTTGATTTTCAAAAAATATTATAAAAAATTTGTTTATAGTTCTTTGATTATCTATATAAATATATGTGTGTGTATATATATATATATATATTATGCCGTCTATACTCTGATTTTACTTTAATAATTCTAGCTGTGTTTTAATATACACTGTCAGCACTGAAAATCTATAGTATACGTAATGTGCCCTGTACATTTTCAATACTGGCAATGTACATATCGGAATATCGCCTCTATTTATTTCTAATATGCGTAAAATACGTAATGTGTTTGTAACGTTTATCTGTACAGTTATCAACTAGAAAATTGCAACACTTATTTCCAATAAGTATAGGAATATAGCCTGCTCACCGAGTAATTCGGTCTTACTTGTGTATCTAATCATTTAGGATCAACCGCTTTACGAGCAAGACTAAATTTCGAAATCCATCGAAAAAAAAGTATTGCAACTTTTTAGTAATGACCGTATACATGTGATTATCTTCTTATTACATTAATATTAACATTAAATATTATATTTATAATAAATAAATGTGTATTTTATTGACAATTTTCAAAAATATGCTTCTTACGATTTGTTTGCTAACTGTATCGATATTATCTTTTTTTGTATTTATTTTCTTACATAATATTTGTGTAATCTTCTAACATGTTCATCTTGTGATAAATTAACCCAAAAATTTGAGTGGATCGTTTGTGACATGCGGTTTATGTTAAATTTGACACATTTTTTCCAACTATGTACAAGAATAAGACTTTTTCCGAAGTATCTTTTAGTTTATCAAAAAGTAGTATAAGTGAATTATAGATGTAGACTTTTTGTAAATCATCTCATTTTGATGACATCGAAGAGCTACCAGTCTATTTAATCCTCCAGCTTCTTCGATCATAGTGGCAAATCTTTCTATTTGTCCCTTTTCCTTTGCATTATGCAAAATTTTACTAAAACCTTTTAAGGCATTAATGACGATGTCATAATCCTCCGTTTTCAATAAATTACAAAATTCTATCAATACACCAGCATTTAGTAATTCGGTCAACTGTTGACTTGTTCCGCTCGATAGCATATTCATTAAAACCAGTCCAGACAGCATCTTTATCTCTTTGTTTTCCTATAAACAAATACGCATGTACCTATAAATATATAATTTTATAATTAATAATGTGTTATTGCAAAAATTGAAAAGTTGGAGAAGATTTTTCGACCAAGTTTAATCCGCTCGATCTGCATACGTATGAAAATATTTCTAAATATTCTAGGGACTCATTGTCAATATACTCATACTTTTGGGTATTTGATATAATTCTGCCTACTCTCGCACGGCTCGTGAGCAAGTAAAGCAAATTAAACTGTGTTGAAAAAATCTGTACTATTTTGCAATTTTCGAAAGTTAACGAGATACGTATTTCTAAAAATCGCCAAATAAGCTCGTATGTTCAAAAAAGGATACTCAAAAATTTAAACTTTTTTATCTAATAATAATATATTACCATGAAAAGTAACTGATATATTACAAATATATAAAAAAATGATTTAAAAATATTTTTTATAACGAAAGAGAGGGATGGTGGGGGTGGGTCGTGGGAGGGGTGAGGGGTTGCGGTCGGTCGAAGATGGTGAAGGTGTGAGGGAAAAGTGAGAGAGGGGATATTAGAAAGTTTTAATACGGCCTTGAATGCGGACAGAGAAGAAGGAGAAGAAGAAGAAGGAGACGTTTCTTAATTTTTCATTAAAATCACCACTTTTCGACCGCTTGTGTCTCCAGAACGGCTTGACCAATTTTAAATTTTTTTTGGCTCAAATTACTTGTGGCGATGCCGCCTTTCAGGACATATAACGTTCAATTCAAAATTTTTTATATTTTAATAGTTATGCACCCCTCAAAAATGGACTTTGGTGGCTCGGGATAAGAGACTTGCAGTATGTCTTTCAGTTTTTGAATCGGAGATGGCCGGAGACACTACCGCGTCTCCTGATTCTCCCGGTCATATCGCCAAATGCACGTTCATAGGTCGTGGTCACTTATTAATTTGATTTTCTTTCATCGCATGGTGCTAGGGCGGAACACGTTACTTATAATTAGTAATTCCCACGTATACAGCGATTACGATCGTTGGACGTGCAGCCGTGTACTTGGCAATATGAATGGACGGATACGCTTACCCGGTGATTTTTAGAAAATATCCGTTAATTAATATGAGGAAATTACAAAATAATACAGAACTTTTCAATTCACAAGAGTAGCGTTGAATTCATCCCTTATCGATTTTAATGGTCTTTGAAAATGTTATATACTTAGAACAAAAAAATGTTAAACTTATATTTTTTATGTGAGCTTATCTGAAGGTTTAAAGGTTCAAACACATCCTCGAAAAAATAAATTCCATTTTATAATTTTCAACAAATATCTTCGAAATTATGTGACGTACAAAAAAAATCTATATAAAAATTTTATGGTATTCTTTGTGCTATATAAATATGAATGTGTGTGTATATGTGTGTGCGTGTGCGTGTGCGTGTGTGTGTGTGTGTGTGTGTGTGTGTGTGTGTGTGTGTGTGTGTGTGCTATTCATATATGAAATCCTTTCCTATTGAGAAATAATTGTCAGTTTAATTTCAAATAAACGTCATCAAAATCATCACTTCGATTTCATACCGATATCGAGTCTTTTCTCGTTGAGCAATTAAAATATTTAAAGCAGACTTTGGCTGATCTATTCATGTTTGCATGAGAGAACACACAATACTTACGAATTCAAGTATATTTTTCAATATTGGTAATAGACCAGCATGTAACACATTTTGGATTTGGTCCGTGTTATTTATTATTTTAAGCATTATCGAAAGAATAACCTTAACAATAAAATAATTGGCAGGATAGTTTTGCAACAAAGCACAAAAATCCGGCAAATATACCGTTAAAATGAAAGCAACCGATTCAGTAATCTCAACTGTTTTTACTATATTTATAACTATGAACAACGCTGAAATATAGATACGTTTCTCCTGCGATTTTAGACATTCTACAATTTTCGGCAGAATGCCACTTTTCAATACGGCTTGTGTATTATCGTTAGTCAGAGTAAGTTCATAAAGTATCTTGCAAGCATAAGCTGGAAACGAAAAGCAACACAAATTATCTCAAATTTTGAATAATTATATAATATAATATAGTATATCAGATAAAAACGTAAATATCTTACAACATATGTCTTGATTTTCAATATTAAGCTGGAGATCAAGTATTGGTAGCAAACAATTAATCACTTCCAAAGGTATAGTTGAAACCAATTTGTTACATAAATAACATATAGTCCATACAATGCCGTATCTTACCTGCATTATTTTACCAAGCAAAATAAAATATTATCTATTTATTAAAACAAACGTAACTTAAAAATTACACATAACTTAAAAGCTGAGTTGATTTTGCTAGCTTTTCTGCTATAAACGGTTACGAACATAATTATCATTGTTTCATATTTCAGAGTATCTTCTTAAAAACATAAGACAAAAGCTAATTCAAACGCTAACAAAAAGAGAATATATTTGATGAAATATTTCATATTTGTGACATTTCACATTCTGATCTAATAAATAAAAAAGAACTATGATCTCCATCTGATAAAATATCATATAAACTGGAAGATTAGGAAATGAAGAAAAAGAAAGAGATTTATATTATCAAAAATATATATTCAAATTTATAGAATAAATAATATTTCTCTCGATCTAGTAGTAGATCTGAGATAATTATTGTCAAAATAATCATTATGGTAATTATACAGAATACACCCATCACCTCCGATTTCGATAAAATTAGGCTTATTCGTCGAATAAGCCTAATTTTATCGAAATCGGAGATGATGGGTGTATTCTGTATAATTTACCATCATTATTTATTACAATAACATTGGAATAAACAGTTCTTTAATATACAATGATTACATGTTGTTTTCATATATAATTTAATATACTAATCAACGGTTATTATTTACTTTAAACTATTAAAAAGCCCACTTTGTCAATGCCAGCTATGTTTCTTTTACGTGTGATGTAATTATTTTCTCTTTCCAACTATTTATGTTAAATTTTTTTAATGAATTATAAATTTATTATTAAGTATATATAATGTGAAAATTACTAATATTTAAACGTTTTAAACCAATATTGACACAGCTTGATTATCTTGGTACTCAATTCGCACAATAGTGAGATTAATATAATATTATAAAATCTATGCATTACTATTATATTATCCAAATCAATTATACATAAATGTAATTTTTTTTTTTAAAATTAGTCGATTAGGAAGTTAGCAATTATTTATTACACTTATTGTTATTCGGGGTATGCGGATTTAATTTATTTATAAATTTCCTAGACGCACAAATCAACAAAAATATTGTTTTTAAAAGATAATAATGACAATATAAAATATTAAAAAAATATAATTAATGAACATAGTTCAATACAGTTACTTACATATGTACCAGGTTTTATTAAATTGATCAAAATAGGTAAAGCGTTATTTTGAAGAGCAAGATCACGTGCGTACGGACAATCTTTGATTATTTTTGTTGTAATAAAAATTGCATGTTCCATAATAACAAACGATGTAGACTGAAATAGTTTCACTAATTTTTGTATTGCTTCGTGTTTTACAATATACTGCATTTTTAAAGGTGTAATTTTAATTAAAGCAGCTAATAGAGACATTACTTCAACTTGTAAGCGAGAACTGAAAAGAAATAAAGAAGTTTTAATTATATCTATCAAAATTACATGGAGAAACAATTTATTTAAATAGATATATTATTTTTTCAGTTTTTATATACATACTCATCACTATCTAAATGTTTAAAACAGAATGGTAATACAGTATCTAATATAGAAGAATTTATTTCTGGTCTAAATAATAAATCCCTATAAATCTGAAGTGCTTGAAACTGTAATGTTTCGTCTGTTGAATTGAGATCTTGTATAATTTCTTGTACACGTTCATCTATAAGAAACGCAGAAATGGATGTGACAGTATCTATCGATAACACCGACCGTTCTTGTACTGTCTGAATATTACTTCCTAATGATTGATCATCTCCTTCGAATGTGAATAACTAAATCATATATATGAATATAAATTATATACGACGAAAAAACAAGGTGTTTATATATAGAATGTTTGGAAATTCAACTGATATTTTTTCATATATTGTTGGGTGCACAAAAAATCTTTTTTTTTTTTAATGGACCTAGGATAAAGAGCATGTCGTTTCATTGCTACAGCAGAGTGTTTGAAAAAGATCGAACATCGAATTATATCAAAAATATAAGTTTTATAAAAAATTGTTTGAGGCAAAAGTTGTAAGGTATAAAAAGATCTTTTTACTGACCTTTTGATTTTGACCTTGAGTGTCTTCGGGATCAAGTTGACATTGCCTTAGGCAAGATCGGTGGCTATATAATAATATAGCCAATAAAGATGAAATCGATAATAAGAGTTACGATAGCTACAGTTGTGGACATATTAGCAGAAAAAATCTTAGTAACTTCGAAACGGATAATAACGTTTTGAAAAAGTTTCGAGAAAGATTATCAGAATATGCGATAAAGATAATGAGTTTCATTTTAAAAAATTCAAGGAGGCATCATCCAAAATGAAATATAATAACACCAAAAAAAAATATTCTGCCGTTTAGCGGTTCCGTATTAATGTCAGAGGATTTTCCGTTTATGTATGACCCCGAGAAGATACTCTCCAAAATAGAGGAATTTCGTATAACCATGACGGGTTGGATTTAAAATTGCAATCCTCTTAATAATATCTCTCTCTCTCTCTCTCTCTCTCTCTCTCTCTCTCTCTCTCTTCTTGTAAATTTAATATATTATTCTTATTTAGATCATTTTTAACAATACTTTAAGAATAATATTTTTTATTTTCAATCTTACTAATTGTAAGACACTAATAAACTTCAACATACTAAACATGCAAACACGAAAAACAAGATGAGATTGACTAGTCACCGGTCACCGATCACGCGAAATCGAATACAGGATTGCGTAGCAGAGAGAAGTACGTCATGACACATGCGTGGATTTTGGAAATGCTACGCATTTTCTTAGGAAAATCACTTTATAACTGCAAAAATGTTCCACAAAATCCACGATTTCAAACATACACAAAAGAAAATATACAGTATTATATTTTTCACAATAATAAAGCATATATTCTACCAAATACAGGATAACCAGTGTCTTTGATGGAACATTATAGCTACGCACATAACAACATTGCAACATTTCAACTACATTGATAACAAACGTAATCTGCCAAAATCTGCTCGTGTTAGGCTGTCTTGCGCAACAGACATGCACGCGTAGCTGAAATAGCACGTAGGCAAACTTCTTGTAAAATAAATGAGCGTGCTGCTATATTCTATAGCTACCCGAATAGCCTTTTGAAATAAAAGGATATACAAGATACTTCTTGTATATTCTTTATTCGAATTATTATTATACAATTTTCTATAAAGAAATTTATTTTTGATCGTAGCTCATATGTGTCCTCATTTTTATGATGAATACGATTATAAATACACGCGCCTGATTTATTTAAGATTTTTTGCGAAGAAATGCTAAGAGGAATTTTCCTTATCGACAGAATATTGTTTTTTTTGGATGAAATCTTCATAAGTCTCTAAATAGACTTTTTATACCTTACAACTTTTGTCTGAAACAATTTTTTATAAAAATTGTATTTTTTTTAATATTTCAAGATTCGATGTTTTTCAAACGCTGTCCGCGTCGCCGTAGTGATAAAACGTCATGCTTCCGACCATAAGCCCTTAGCAAAAAATGATACTTTTGGTGCCCCCGAAAATCTCTGAATGTTTGTTGAATTTTGGAACACTCTCTATAAATCTTAAATACATGCAAAGTATCCCAATGCATATCATTCATAATTGTGCATTTGTGGAACAGGATATTTTTACGTAATTTACAGAAAGAAATTAATTCCTGATTCACGTGTATTTTTATTCTTGAATGCTGTTTGCTTTCTTTAAGTATGAAAAACTCTCTTTAATTACAAATGTTTACTTGCATTAATAATAAATAAATTTGTGCGAAGTATATTTTATTTTTAAAATCGTATTTTTGTTTCTAAAATCCTTATATTATTCTAATAATAAGCTCAATTACATTATATGAAAGCTGTTCATTTTTGGATTAAGAATTATATATTTCAAAATGCGCTCGGCTTATATATCAACTATGTTCATTTGTGCGCGTTCGTAAGTAAAAGTGTGTATATGAAAAGCTCGGTGGCATCGCTAAATGCCAGTATCAATCAAGGTAAGTACACAAAGTGAACGGAGAAAGTTTTGTAAATGCTATGCTGTGTTCATGGGACATGCTCTAAACGTAATTGAAACTTTCAAAGGTAAAGCTCGATCTACAATTGCATAAACGTAGTTGTATTGTAAGAATTGACAAATTACAGTTGATTACGAGGAGAATATCCAACTTTGATTGGAGGATTCTTACAACTACCATCACATACAACTACGTTTACGCAATTGTAGATCAGGCTTAAGTGAAGTATTTAGCTCGTTCTACCTAACCATGTTGTACCATGTTGTAAGAGACGGCCGATTTCGAACGCATTCGCTTTTCACGTTCACGCTTCAACATGCTGTAAGCATGTATGTGTATAAGAAAGGAAAGTTTACTAGTGTTCGGTTACAGAATATAAGTCTATGTTAAGTATTCAATGGATTAAATCTAATAAAATATTAACGTTTATATAAGAATCTCAACAAAATTACCTTTTTAAAAAAAGGGAAAAAAAGGCGCCAAGTGTGTTAGCCTCACAAAATAAAATGAAATCTTTTTAAATTGCGCCAATTATGAAAGGAATATATTTTCTTGACACATATATAACATACTTTATTTCAAAAAGTAAAAGTACAAAAAACTTGGCGCTGCTAGACCTCAAAATATACAATAATAAGATGGTTATTAAATAATTCCAAATATGAAAAATAATAAGAAATTAATAGAAAAAGAAATAAGGACTCGTTATATAAAAATAAACAATATGAAGAGTCAAGGGCGATATAAAAAAAAATAATAAGGTCTCTCTCTCTCTCTAGCAGCGCCAAGTTTTTTGTACTTTTACTTTTTGAAATAAAGTATGTTATATATGTGTCAAGAAAATATATTCCTTTCATAATTGGCGCAATTTAAAAAGATTTTATTTTATTTTGTGAGGCTAACACACTTGGCGCCTTTTTTTCCTTTTTTTTAAAAAGGTAATTTTGTTGAGATATCACGCATTTTTTGTAATGTTAAATATTTCTTATAAATCTGTATATAAAATATTAAAAAAAAAACATTATAATAAAATATAATAATAGAGCTCTAATATAATAATAGAGCTCACTGTGCGTGCCTTTGGCCTTAAAATAAAAAAGAAACAATATTTAAATATTAAATCTTCTAAGACCGTGAGAAACACAACCAATAAAATGCCTTTAACGATCGAACTGTATATTAGGTACTAATTATAATTCCGTGAGAATTTATATAAAACTGGCATGAAAACTCTCCTCTCCTTCTATGTTGATTAGCGAAATTAGAAATTGCACACCTGTAGCTTTAGCAATTCTTTTCAGATCAGCTTTTTTGCAACGAGAAGTCTAGACATGCGATTTTCGCGTTCGTTATTCTCTTCGGCATTGCTTGAGAGGCGACAGTACAGTTCAAACCACAGCCTAGAACCAAAATCGACTCTCGAACACTTTTTCCGTGAGCTTTCAAGATATTGACTGCTTTAGCAGGGTACAAAAATCCTCCTTTGTCATCGCTGATTTTGATCTATCTAATGTCATTACGTTGACAGCTAATTGATTACGTTGACAGCTAATCGATATAAAATAAAATATGCTAGCATCTGCCGTTTAAAACGTGAAAAGGAAAACAATTTAACGCCGTCTATCGTTTAAAACGTGAAAAGGACAACATTTCCGATGTTAAAATTTTTGACATTTCATCTTCACATCGAGATATCTTCCTTCGTAGGGTACGTAGACAATAAAAACATATTTATAATATAATTTAAACACTAAAACTAAATTACGGATATATAAAAGTTGATAAATTCAGCCATTTATTGTGAGATCCGATAATCTCGGGTACACGGAACTCATCGACTCGCGTAAAGATACACGTGCGGTCTCGCGCTTCGCGTTCACTTGGCGCGAGACACTACCGTGTCTCTTGATATATATTATAATATATTATAATAATTATTATTATCGTATTTGAATTCAAATAATTTCCTTTCATTAAGTTGATGAAAAGCGTCATTAAAGAAAAAACAATGTTAATACGAGTATATTTAGTTTTGAAAGAGTGCCCACTCTCTTATTCTTTAATTGAAGTAAAATTTATTTTAAGCTAAGAATATTATTCACTTTGTTTTAAAAATAATTTATTCTGAATCGGAGAATGTTTATTCTTGGCTCTATTTTAAGCATAAAATATTCTTGAATTGAAGTAGGTATATATAGGGTAAACCCGGTATATACGCCGCACCTATCGAAAACTTAATTTATTAATTATTATTTACTATGTTTAAAGCAAATTAATTATACAAATAAAAACTTTGTATCATCTACTACTGTAAAAAAAATATTAGAAATCCAAAATAATTTATTTTCCATATTAAAAAGTAACTTTT